>NC_042494.1:152255364-152319096 GCF_005508785.2 Acyrthosiphon pisum
ATGTTTATTCATCGTTGCAACGAGTACAAGAGTTTTATAGAAACAAAAAATAATATTATACACTCGCGACGGTCGATGATAACGTCACAATTATCATGAAATCGTATTATACGGGCCGAAACCACGTATATTAGATTATTAGATATCTATTTTTAAACATTTGCTTTTTGGCTTATCGGAATAAATGTGAAACAAATAATATAATGAAACAACCAAAATATGATCAGTTCTCGTTTATATTTTGTAATCGTATGATCAGATCAGATACTGGCAAAGGCTGTATAATATTAATGGTAAGAATAATGAAATTATACTAATTTGTAAAAATTATCATGTATTAAACGTATTCAAATTTGATGTAGAAAAATATGAATAAAACAAAAAAACCAAAATTGTCCGGTTTTGCATACCGTTTAGCAAAACAAAAAAAGAAACTGCAAGAAGATGGAAACAAATGTTTGAAATTAACAGACATGTTTATTAAGTGCGGTAAGTTAATACTAAACATTTATTTTGTACTAAACGTGTTTTAATTTTACATGATAGGATATTATGCTATTTATTATTAGGTAGTTTTTTTTACAAAACTAAATTTTGTCTATGTATTGACAAGTATTGTCGTTTGTATTCTTTTATTTTATATAGTTATTGTGTGCGTTTTTTTATATTTAATGATTTAATAATACTTTATTAATATAAAATATTTTAAAAGTATTAATCACAAAACAATAATTGATTTGATTTTGATTTTCAAATAATAATTATATATAAATTAATTTTAACTCTATCAGTTACGCAAGTATCTTGCGAACGTTCATTCTCAAAATTAAAAATATTAAAAAATGCTTTAAGGAATTCATTAACACAAGAGCATTTAGAATGTTTCATGCTTATGGCCTTAGAAAAAGATATTTTATCAAATCTTGATAATGAGGATATTATTAATATTATTGCAACAAAAAGTATTTTGCTTCAAAAAATGTTACTTTTTTAATTTTTAAAAATGATATTACATTTTAATTTTAATAATTTTCCTTCTTTGTAAATAAATTAAAAACCATGTTTTATAATATTAATATATTATGTAAAGTATGTAATTATTTTTTTAAATACAGTTAATAATATTATGTGTGACACCATTTTTTAAAAATGTAATTTTTCAAGTTGTATTCTATATGAAATACATATAACATGTACAATCAAAATAAATTTTTCAAAAACTTAGTTATTGCATTATTAATTTGAATTATTTTATATTATTCATCTTTCATCTATAGACTATAACTAATATCTATGTAATTGTGTTTTTACTGTTTTTAGGTTTCATTAGAAAAAGAGTTTTGGTGTCCCTGACTGTATACCATTTGTAGAATAATTTATGCCGCCCCATTAATATATTTTCCCGGTAAATTTTTTTTTGCCTATCCGCCTCTGTCTATTGCCTTTCGTTTTGCTCCAGTACTAAGCACTTGTCGTTGAAGGTTATTTTCGGTCGACGTATCATGAGTATGTTCTGTTCGTTGAAATGTAATTAATCGATTTTCTCCAGAATTAATTGTTTTTAAAACCGCGGAACACTTTTTATTTTCACACCGCCACTTTTCTTCACCGGACTTTAAAATTTTTTGTTTGTAATATTTAAAATTATTCAAACAAAGCTAGTCAGTCGACAGTTGATAGCTATAGCTATACTAAAAATAGTTTTAATCTGTGGATTTTACCATCGGTGGAGTTTACGTGTTTTCAGGTAAAAAAATACGTATCGGTGGAATTTACATTTTTGTTTCAGGTAAAAAAAATGTATCGGTGGAATTTACATGTTATAAATCCAACCCTAAAATAGACTACCTGTAAATCGGTGGAGCTTACAATCGCCCCCATTTCACATAGTGCTGTACCGAATTAGTGGGGGAACTATGAACCATTGCTACAGATGACTGAACCTAGAATTGACAGTTAAATTACACATATACTTAACAAATTATATAAATAAATATGTTATTTACCATATTTTCATCCAAAATTAATTTAGTAGGTGTTATTATCATCACTGTTTTGATTCTAAAAGTAAAATGTAGTCAAAATTATTTAAACTCAATGCCTTACACTAATTACAATTTACCTCGTTTAATGATTCTCCTATGGGTATAACAATTATTTCTTGATGTTTTTCCCAGTGTTTAATTATGTTTTTTAAAACTTCAATTCTATTATTATACATAGAGTGTCCAACTTCAGAGGCTAATTGACACAGTTTAGTAGTAAAATTTGAAGCTTCCTTATATTTTTCAAATGCTGATTTTGGTGATTGTTTTTTTTTGGATGTTATAGAACTTATACTATCTTGCACACTGTCTGGTGGATTGATTTGTGGTTGAAATGCATTTTGGTTTTGAAGAAGATAGTTTTTGGTCCACCGGGGTAAACATAATTGTTGATCGAAAATGTCTAAATTATTTAGGTGTCGTTTTTTGATGATGTGACGGCATGGCAACTTCATTGATCGAAAAAACTTACAATCACATAATGTTATAGTAACACCAATATTTTCAAGTGAATTGTTGTCCATTTTGAGACTAGCAAGATATTCTTTTTCGACATGACTAAAAGAATACTGAGTTAGATGATCAGAATATTTTTTGATTGGAAGTATATCATTTGATATAACTGGTATTTTATGAATACTTTTTATTGCTTTATGGTCTCGTTCGGTTCTTTCAATGTGTAATTCAATAAAAAAATTAGTCAGAAATTCTTCTAGGGAACTCTATTTTCTAATTACAGATTTTAAATTTCGATTTAATGACTCTGTTCTGTTATTTGTAAAATTTAAGTAATTATCATTTATGAATGCATTCACCCATTCATCTTTGATGGGATTCCAATTATTATTGAAATACTTCATCACTTGTGTTGGCAATAACTGTGTCATAGATTCATAGATTTTTTCATACTCCTCAATAGATTTTGAATAAGATATATTTTGGAAATATTCTTTAGTAGTTGATTCTTCACATGGAGTAATACCTAATTTATTTGTAGTAATTTCACGTTTGAAAATTTGAAATACATGAAATTTACACAATATTAGTTTAGATGTTGGGAAGTGATGCCTCAGAACGTTTCTCATGTTTTCATCTTTGTCAGTCATGAACGTCTTGATCAAAGAACTACAATTATTTTTATTTTGAAATTTTGAAATTAACCAATCAATGTATTCTTTTATTTCACCTATTAGTATTCCAACAGCTATTATTTCTGAGCTTCCAATTGAATCTTCGATAATAAATAAATACACAACACCGCCAAAATTTAATAGTTTGTATATACCATCAAGAAGCACAATTTCAGGATATGAATCAAAATTATTTTTCATGTCTGCATTTTGAAAAAATAAACCCCTCAATTCATTATTTTCCACCAAGACTTCATACTGACAATTATGTTTTTTTAATATTGGTAAGCAAGCGTTCAAATCATTTGTGTATGTTTCTTTATGTTTGGAAATATTTGTTATATCTCTCAATAATAGAGTTTTACCAGAAGTATCGGATAAATTTTTTAGAAGAAGTTTTTTGTTGGGCCTTAATGCCTGAAGATTAGTAGCTTCATTCAAAATATTTTGGTTGAGTTTTCTTTGTTTTGGAAGATGGCTAAATGTTTTTCTATAAGTACCAAACAAATGAATAGTTAAAATATTATTTTATTAAATAGATTATAGGACATTTGAACTTCTTGACAAAGGTAAAAATTAGTTAATAAAGTGAGATGAAAATTATTAACTGTGGCAAATTAAGTGAATTCAATAAAATGCTTTCAGTTAAAAGTTCACAAAAAAAAAAATTTAACTAAGTTGAAAGTTAAGATAGAAAATAAAATTTAATTAAGTAAGTTATTTTTTTTCAAGCCTGAATATTCATAAAACATAAAATGCCATGATGTTTATTGTTTACACAAACATTTACCAGGACGTTAAATACTGTGCAAAGATAAAACATTAAATTGTTATTATTACCAGAAACTTATAGGCCACATACATAATTAAAGATAAATAATTGTTTTGAACTGCAAATAAATAATATGATTATTATACAAAACCAAAAAATTAGTTTTGTCAAAATTAACTTAACTGCACGGTAATGACAATTAGGTAACTATAAAAAGTTAAGTTAAAATGATAACAATTTAAATTGAATTAACAAGTAATGTCCACCTTTGCTTAAGAATATATAATCTGTCTGGCACCAAACTAAAAAGTGTTACTTAGATCATAGTTGTTTTATAACCCCATTGATAATTACTTTGTATTAGAATTGTGGTTATGTTCTTCTGACAAACTTTTTAAAACCAAATGTTCTCCATCTTTCGATATGGCAAAATAAATAAATGCATCACATTCTTGTTTGAATGTACTAAAATAAATATATATCATATATTAATTAAAAAATAACCATATTTATAGTAGTTTAATTCTAAATTATTTGTAGTATTTATTCAATAATAAAAAGGTGGGTAACTGGTAAGTGTATGTCACTCTGATTTAAATTTTCAATACTTAGCTATAAAAGTTGAACATTAAATTTTATAAATTTTTAACTAAAAAATAATTATTACATTTTAAATTTGATACATTTTGTCAAAATTCGAACTTTAAAGTTTAAATTACCTATTATTTAAGAAAAATTGTGCCAATGTATTTTTAATATTTTTCAACTGCTATAGTAACAGAATCGCGGAAAAAAAGCCCACGGAAAAAAAGCCCACGGAAAAAAAGCCCCAAAAAAAAAGCCCACTGAGGAAAAAAAGCCCAGAAATACAAATATAAATGTGAACAAAATATAATAATATATTATTATATATTATAATGAAAATAATAATTAATTGTTAATTATAATAGTAATAGTCACAGCAGGTCAGTCAATTTTCAACTGTAATAATACAATAATAATATAAATATTTTGTTGGGTATAGTGTGATACTGTAACATAATAATAATAATAATTGATATCAATCACGGACTATGATTAACAGGACATTATCTTTTTCACCAGCTTCCTACACTGTTCTACTACTATATAATAATAATAATAATAATAAATTGTGATGATAAATGATAATACATAATTGTGATTTTAAAGTAAAGTAGTTTTTCTGTGAGTACTCTGTAAGTAAGTTGTCACTCGTCAGTCGTTTTTAATACAATATAATAATATAAATTACATAAAATAATTCACTAGTCAAACATTTAATTACAATATTTAAGTATACATAAAGTTAGTAAAATTAATCCAATTTAATTCGTGTGTTGTATGAAATAGCGTCTAAGAAGTTTTCAATTGATCTTTTTCCTTCATTGTAATCTACGCATAGTCGCTTTAATGTATTTTGATTTTTTACTGTAAGTTTCCTTTTTTTCACTGGTTGAATAGTTCCTAAATTGTACTGCCTTATTTTGGTATCATCTACAGCAACTTCTAATCTCATTTTTTTTAACAGAGTCCAAATGGATGGATGGTTATGATTATTATCTGTTATAGTATAGTAATGTATTATTAATATATTATTATATTTTGTTCACATTTATATTTATATTTTTGGGCTTTTTTTTCGCCTACCGGGAATCTTCTATCAGAATGTTAGATATTAAAAAAAAAATGTTTATAACTTATGAGGGTCTAACTGAAAAATATTTTACAAAATTAGAAAAATGTCTTATGGCTATTGTAAACACAAAACATTTAATGCTTCAATATGAATCTAAGATTATTAATACGTTAATTATCAAATAAAATTATAAAAATCAATATATTCGATGTGATTTTAAATTTTTTTTTTTTTTTTTCAAAAATAAATTAGTAATTTATAACAATGTGTGTGATCAGTCCGGGTTTATCGGTCATTGAGTGCACACGTCCGCCGCTCGCGTTATTCACTTGCAGCTGCCCGTACAACTCAAGGTTCGTTCTTATCTCATTACCGCAATGATTCATGCCTTACAACCAATATGGTTCGTGGGTACCAGAGGGCAAAGTCCCTCATGATTACGGCCCCATGGGCAAACGAAATCTATCTGCGTCGTCTACCTCCCCAGGACCGACTGACAAGAAGTCTAAAACATTTGTTTCTCCGAATCGGTACGCGGTTCTACGTACTGATGATGATTCAGATGAGAGTGTATTTTTACCTCCTAGTCAAATAACTGAAACCCGTGAGGTTCAGTCCCAAACCGACATCATTAACAATGAAACCCGTTCTCCACCCATCTACATTAAAAACGTAACAAATTTTTCCTTATTTAAAAATAAATTAATACAACTCACGTGTATTAACGGTTTCACCTGCAAGGCCACGTCATCTTATCTAATCGTTCGACCCAATGGGTCGAATAATGCTAAAATAATACTTGATCACCTGAAGAACTCAGACATTGATTTCCATACATTCTGCCCACACAATGCACGTCCTTTCAGGATTATAATTAGAAACTTACATCAATCAACACTAAGCTCCGATATCTCTGATGCCTTAACCAAGCTTAGCCATTCTGTTAGACACGTTGAAAGTATCAAAAAGAACAGAACGGCATTGCCGCTATTTTTTGTAGACCTCAATACCAAAAGCAATAATTCGGATATTTTTAACATCACTAAGCTATTGCATACCTCCGCCGTGGTTGAAAAGCCCAAAAAGTCTCACATTGGTTCGCCTCAATGCCATAACGGTCAGGCATACGGCCACACAAAAACATACTGTTCACACAAACCTCGGTGCGTCAAATGCGGTGATGAACACTTATCAGAAAATTGTTCCAAAGACAACAGACTTCCGGCCAAATGCGCTCTCTGCGCAGGTGCCCATACTTCATCTTATAAAGGTTGCCTAGTTTACAAAAATCATGTGGTATTTTTAAAAAAACACAAATTGGGAACGAAATCAGTTTCTTTTTCAAGACCAGGCAAGCCCACACATTCTGAGAACCACTACAATTCCAATCAACGTGGTACCTATATGCCACCGTCACAGCCAATCAGCCACCGTGCGATGCATCCGATAACCTATCCAAACTTATCAGCGAAATTTCAAACATCATACATCTTTCTTTCCTTTCTCGGTAGGACGGCTTTTGCCTATTTAACTATTCCAGGCTTTGCCTTTGCTAGTCGCGGGAAGTTAAAACTAAATTGAATTGTAGGATTTATTTATATATTTTAATTTTAATTTTTAATTTTTGTTTTATTGGTTGTTTGCCCAGAGTTTTGCTCTGGGGCGTTGAGAGTACCTTGGGTGGGTTGGTGAGGGGGTGATCAGACCTATGTTTCTGATATGGTTGTATTGGGATCTTGAGCAACGGTAGAACATAGCTGCTGAATTCTTCTTTATGGTATTCCTGACAGTGTCAAAACCAGCTGTGTTCAGGAGGACCGAGTTCCGAACTATGGACGATTGACCCAGGATGGTCCGGATACCTATGGTCTGTACGGCTTCGATTTTCGTCCATGAAGATTTGCAAACAAATGGCGCCCACGATGCACCAGCATAGGTCAACACGGGTAGGATATATAATTTGAAAAGGTTTAATCTAGTCCTAGCTGGGATAGGGCTTTTTTTGTTAAGGATTGAGTAGAGTATGCCACGAATTTGGGTAGCTTTTTTGACAATTGTTGCCACATGATTGGAAAAGCTAAGTTTTTGGTCTATTGTTACGCCTAAATATTTTACATTCCTGGACCAAGGGATTAGAATGTTATTTATTTGGATATTATTTAAGTTTATTGTTTTAGTACGGCCGAACAGAATTGCAATAGTTTTGGACTCGTTAATCCGTAGTCGCCATTTTTTGAACCATTCCGATGCCAGGTCAATTTGTTTCTGAAGTTGCAAAATTGCAAAACGCGCATTATGGTTTGAACAATAAAACATTGTGTCATCCGCAAACAAGGAAACTCGAGAATTTGTATTCGTAGGTAGGTCGTTAGTATAAATATTGAAGAGCGTTGGGGAAAGACAAGAGCCTTGTGGCACGCCCGCGTTTGCCTTCCTTACTGCCGAGTTTTGGTCTTCAATTTTAACAGAAAAGGTACGATCCGAGAGGAAAGATTCGGTAATTTTTATAAGTTGTAGAGGAATGTCCATGGACATCATCTTGTGGAGAAGTCCATCGTGCCAGACAGTATCAAAGGCTTTTTCGACGTCAAGGAATATGGCAGCTGTTTGAATACCTTGGTTGAGATTGTCGCTGATTTGGTCTACTAGTTTGGTAAGTTGAAGGACAGTTGAGTGGTTTTGACGGAAGGCGAACTGCTCGTCCCTTATTTTGCCAGCTAACGATTCTTGGAGAAACTGAAGGATTAAACGCTCGTAAATTTTTGAGAGAGAGGAGAGAAGAGCTATAGGTCTATAGCTTTCCGGTAGTTGGAGATTTTTGCCGGGTTTTGGTATTGATATTATATGAGATAGTTTCCATATGTTAGGGAAGTAGCAAAGTTTAAAACAGCTATTGATGATTTTTGTTAGTTGTAGTATTTTGTTTTTGGGCAAAAATTTCAGGGCTGTGTTTGTGATTTGGTCCCATCCAGGTGCTTTGTTCTTTACGAGCGTGTCGATTAGTTTTTGGATTGTACCCGGAGTAGTGAAGATGGGTGAACTATTTGTGACTGATTTCTGGAGCGTTGAGATACTGGCTTGAACTTCCGGGAGATTTGGTCCATGAATAGTTGTGAACTGTCGTTCCAGGGAATCTGCAAAAATTTCTGTTTTTTCCTGAGCTGAGTACACCAAACCACTGGGCCCTAAGATAGGGTGGGTGGCTGGTTTCTTCCTTAATAAGTTCCTGTTTAGTTTGTATATTGATTTTTCATTTTGATTTAAGGAGTTCATATATTTGTCCCATTCATCTTGTCTATGAGTCCGGAGCATGAGTCTTATACAAAGTATTTTTGAGTTTAGTAACCTTTTTGTCGTGGGGTCACGGGTCCGTTGCCATTCTCTGCGTAAGCGGTTTTTGGCGCAGATTTCTAGCTGAATTTCAGTAGGAGTGATAGATTGGCGCTTTTTGGGATTTCGGACGTAAGAGCTGTTGTCTAGTGCAGATTGTATAGAGTTTGTGAAGTTTTGAATGGTGCTGTCAATGCTTTCCTTGGTGTTCATAGAGGGATTGACACTAGATTTTTCCGCACTAAGAATGTGATAGAATTTTTTCCAATTGATGGAAAGGTTTGGCGATGGAGGGGAGGTTTTAATTGGCGAGTCAGATAGCTCTAGTAGAATCGGATTATGATCCGATGAAAGTTCATTGAGGTTTGTGAGTTGAATTAATAGAGTGGTGCGGATTATGGCAATGTCGAGTACATCTGACCTGTATTTGTATGAGTTTGGAAAATGGGTTGGCGTGTCAGGTGCCAATATTGAGTAGTTGTTTTGCTGAAGGTGATTGTATAATATCATTCCTGCAGAGTTAATTTTACGACTGTTCCAGAGTGGATGCTTAGAGTTTAAGTCACCAGCAATTACGAAATTGTCAGCACTGTTGGTAAGAAGGTCCAAGTCAGAAGTGTCTAAGGTAGACGAGGGAGATTTGTAGACCGAGGAGACAAGCAAGCTACTGTTGTTGATTTTAATTAAAATGGAAGTAGATTGGAGTTTAGTATTTATTTGAATTGATTGATGAATAATATTACGATGAACCAAAATTGCAGTGCCACCATGGGCTTTTGAGCCCGGCCGTAACGGCAGGTCGTTTCTGTAGGTAAAATAGTTTGGGATTTTGAGGCTGAAGTTAGGTTTTAGGTGTGTTTCACCGATTAAAATAATATCAAGTTTGATTGAGGAGGCTAGTGCATTGAGTTCGTTTATTCGTTTTGAAATGCCGTTGGCGTTCCAATGTAAAATTTTTAGATTTGTGTTCATTTTTGTTTACCGAAGAGGGTCAAGAAGGACTTTATTGTGGATAGCAGCATTTCTTTAGGGTCATTTGTTGTAGATATGACCGTGAGGAGATCAGATAATAGGGTTAAGATTTGTTCGTTGCTGATTGTTTCCTTGGATTTAGTTGCTGTAGCGTAGTCCATTTGTGTGAGATCTGTGATGATTGGTTGCGTAACTGGTGCTGGGAGGGTTGGGATTGGATGTTTAGTGGATAATTGGGCAGACTTGGCGATTGTGGCTTGAGTAAGATACGGGCAGCCACGGTAATTTGCAGTGTGACTCCCACCGCAGTTACAGCAAGTTGGATCTTGGTCAATGGTTTTCGGACAGTTACTGGCTTTGTGCTCGCCTGAACATTTTACACATCTAGGGGGATGAGTACAGTTAGAAGAACCGTGGCCAGTTCGTTGGCATGCGAAGCACTGTGAGGGGCCCGATTGCTTATAGGTCTCAACTGAGATTTTGATAAAGAATAGGTCGTTCAGCTCGAAAATTTCTTTGGAATTTGTGCCACTACCAAGTACGACTAGACAGATTGGCATGGGTTTGTTTGGTGGACCAAAACGTTTAACGAGCTTGACATCGAAGTTTAATAATTCTAGTTCACTTTTTAAATCGTCAGGAGTAATATCAATGGGGATGCCCCTCAGTACAACTTTTAAGGTTCGTTCTTCTGGCAGTTTTGATGTTTGAAAAGGTATTTCCAATTCTAGTAGGATTTTTTGAAGTAGTCTGTAGTGAGTTGGTTCGCAAGTTTTCACAATAATGGATCCATCAGAGGTAGTGTGCGCGCAGACAGTTTCAGGGGTGAGGTCAGAATTTTTAAAAACACTTGGTGCAGCTCTGCGCCAATCAACGGAGTTTTTAATGAAAATCGGCGGTATGCTAATCTTGGCTTTCTTAAGTAAAACAGAATTTGATTTGGTAGAGACTAGGCTTTCTTCAGTGTCCGACGAAGCATAGGAGTCGCCCGACAAAGATTCACCAAAGACGGATGGTGAGGCTGGAGCATCGCGTTGTCTAGTAGTGAACGGAACTGGAGCGGAGGTTACATTATTAGTCGTTACGGGAGGTGGTGAATACGTTGTGTTTCGATCTTCTTTGACCGTGGACAAAGGTGGTTTTAGTAGAGGCAGAGGCGATTGATGTCGGTTTTTCTTAGACACGATTTGTGGAGGAGTGGCTCCGCGTTTTTTGCTACGGTTACCCATGATCGGCGTGTTGTGGCTTGCCTACGCTTCGGTGCGAGACCCGGCAGTGTCACCCTCAGGTGACTGAGCCTCGTGGTCGTAGATGGGGGGGTGTATAAGATTTTTGGCTACTTACTGAATAGATGCGAGTTGATCCGTCAGGATAGTGAGTCAGCGTGGAGAGCTGGAGTGAGGTTCGATTAGTGCAGCAGCAATGTTGAACCTGCTCGGATGCGGACTGAGTTGAGACTGATAATCATACATCATACATCATACATCATACATCTATTAATTTGTTACTTACAAAAGTTACTTACGACGATTTTAGATAAATTAAACTCTCCCTTATCTACCCCGTAAATACTCTCATGTTCATATAATTGCCATAATGACATCAACTTAGATAGTATAATTATAATATGTTATTCCATTTATCTTTTTTCTTTTTTTCGTTTGTATATCATATATTATAAACCTTATTTTGTGCTTATATAATTAAACTTATTGTTGCTATCTGTACAATTACTTGTGATATTACCTATATTCAATTGTTAATTGTTAATCGTTGAGCTATAATAGTAAGTTATGCTAGTAGCTAATAAAAAAAAAAACAATGTGTGTGATGTTATGAAATATTTTATTTGAAATATTTAATTCATACTTTTAGCTTTTAAGTACTATGCATAAGTAAAGTTTAGATAAGTTATAGAAGCATAGCTGCATATCATATGGTATCATATTATATGCATAATAATACATTTGTTTTGATTTTTGGATTTACAAATTAAAAAAAAATAATAATATTTTCACTTGTTGAGTATTTTATATTTTCATGTCAAACAATTGAAAACAATAAAAAACATATACTTGAATTAGTTACAGCAGTTTTTATAAATATAAATGAGGAGCCGAAGGTAAGATGATACTGTGTTTTCGTAAATATAAACTACTTAAATTATCATAAATGTAATGATCATTGTTATACATAGAGATGTCAGCTTGAACATTTTGAATTGAAAAGTTTTTTTTTCATTGAAAATTTCTGAAAATTTCAACTTCCTTTGAAAACTTGAAAATATTGAAACTTTGTTTTTTTTTTGTACTTTTCTTAAATTAATTAATTTTTAAATTTAAATATATTTAAATAGGTACTTTATAAAATTACTGTTTTATTTTTATTTACATTGTAACAAGTATAACGTCAGAGTTAAACAAAACACTTATAATAAAAAAAATATATAATTTGGGTAAAATTGAGGAAGTGACTCAAACAATAAATTACCTCCGTTTAAAATTGAAAAATCAATAATTGTAGCAAAACGATTACACACTCATCATTTATACTGAGGTAAAAATACAACATTTTTAATAACAGATAAAAATGCACATTTATTACAAAATTAAATTTTATATATTGATATAGGTATATATTAAACTAATAAAGTAATAAATTAATTTTAAACTGAATAAATAACACCCAAATTATTTGTTGCAAAACATAATTTATTATCAATCATATCAATTAATCGTAAAACAGTTAACCACAACCAAAAAATAGTCCAGCCATAATATTGAAATAAACGTAAACCAACGAGTGAAAATATTTCTTTTTTAATAACATACCTAATCTAAAATTATTAAAATGTATTAAAACATCAAATTATTTCCGAAGGTCGTTTTAATTGAATTATAGTTACAAAACAACCAAAATGTTGATGTTTTTTATCTGTTAAAATATACCGAATCTTATATAATCCATAAGCAAATTCCTTAGGGATATAATTGAGATTATCCAAGTTTGATACATTGAACCCCGTTGCAACGTAAAAGCCCTTAAAAATAATAATTTTTTTAAACATAGATATTTAATTCAAAGGTATGTGCGTTTAATATTTATACATTTCTAATGTTTCACGTTTTTTATTTCTAAAAATGTTTAAGTACTTAAAAAATGTAAATTAAAATTTCTAAAAAGTTTTTATTTTAAATGTATTTTAACATTAAAAATGTTATAATATTTTTAGATAAATAACGATGATGTATAATTTACATACCACGGGTACGGGGTGTTTTAAATTAAATCCTAATCCACTAGTATCAATTTTACTCATCAAGTTCTTTGTTTTTGTAAATGCTTGTTCTGCATGGAATATATATGTATTGTTTTTCCAATCTCCGTCAGCTCCTCTAACGGAAAAATTAATATCCATCTAAAGAAATAAAGCTTCAAGTTTATTTTGGTATATATAAATAAAAAAAAGATAATACAAAATGTATAGTCCGGATACAGGGAGTCGGTAGAGGAATCAGATCCAATTGAAGTTTTTTAGAGTTAAACTAGTAAAATACTTAATATATTACAATTTAAAATCCACTAAGAGTATCAAAACTTCAAATTTATTTATAAATAATTAAATAAACATCATAAATTATCGAATACCTAATATAATATATAGTAGCAGTGATAGCGAATTCTTGAGCTAGGTTGTTGAATTGTATGATTATTAAATATTTGCTTAGTGATTATTAGTGCTTAGATAAGTATACTTATACAAGTTAACTAAAGGACTTGGTAAAAATTTTGATTTTGTATTACCTATTTTTAAAAACATTTTGGTATAGGCCATGAAAATATAAACGATCTTCTTGAAACTCATCTTAGAAAATATATGACAACACACAAATACACAATATAACTCATTATGTAAACATTGTTATCTTACAGAAAGGTTGTCATCAAATGGCATTAATAGTGATAAATTTCCTTTAATTTCCTTTGAATTGTCAGACGTTTTATTTAAATAATAGTTTGCATGTATATCATTTTGACGCGTGGTATTGCAACTGTAAATTTTTTTGATGTCGATTCGGTATTCACCCTAAAACAATATTATAAATTACCAATATTAAAATGAATTTTATTGTTAAACTACATATAAAAAAATCAAAATAAATGTTTTTAAGCATTTATAAATTTCCACAAATTGTTACTGATTATCTAAGTAAATGCTAATGAAAACTAATGAAAAAATTTAAAAAAGTCTGACACCAATTCTGGATCACTTATTCTGTTGTAAACCTAATATGTATCCCAATCATATTTTAATACCATTAAATTCTTATTTTCTATTTTTTTTTAAATTCATTAGCCTTTAAACTATAATGTATAGTTTATACTACTTTATAGTACATATTTATTTCATTAATGAATAAAATAATTTTACTTGGTTTTAAACTCAAATAGATACTGAACATTTTGGTTTTACAGCAACAAATAACATTGTTAGCTAATCATTATATGTAAATATGTTCAATAGCAATATAATTAATAAATATACACATCTACTTACAATAGGTAGCTTTAAGCGAGGTTTGTTATTGGTTCTTTCTGGTTTAATACGACTTACAAGAATTAAAACGAATATCACCGAAAGTTTCATGTTATATTATTTTATTAACACGTATATAATTATATATCCGAAGTAAAATCCTCTTTTTGACAAAAAATAATTTGAATCAATATTTTATATACTTAACAAACAATACAATATTTTAATCACATTTATTAATCTTGTTTCAGACATTCTTGTTAAGATCGTTTATTATTGTAATTGTTTTTTTTTTTGAAATGTGTTTAAATATCTATGGTATAAATCAACCTATTATTAATATTACAATACCTAGTTAATTATCGATTGGGAATACATGATAAAATTGTATAATATACATAAGTAATAATTATGTTATATCAAAATAAATCAATATATTTTCAATAGGACATTATTTTACACGATACTCCAATTATTCATATTTATTTATTTTGTGATACTAGTTCACAAATCAACTTCATTTCAAGGTTTATAGGTATTAGGTAACATCATATAGTATGCTTATATCACGAAGTTACAGTCAAGCCCAGATTAAGGGGGGGGGGGGGGGGCATGGTCCCGGGCCTCGATAATTAGAATTTATTTAGGGGCCTCTGATTTGTCCATTACTTTTTTTCGTAAAGGCTATATAACACGGCATAAAAAAAATAGATAATTATTTAGCTAGGAAAAAAAGCTTGTAAATTATAATTTATAAATAAAGTGATACATTATTCATTATTTATTGTTATATACCTAATATCTGTCTATTGTGAAGTGACCGGCCAACGTCATATGAAATTATATACCAAAAAAGATGAAGAAATACCCTTTAAAGATTGATTATAACTTTTTATTTTTTTACTTATGGGCAATTAACTTTTTTTTATCAAAATCATACGTATCACGCATTTGTTTATGTATCTTCAAAACTTTTCAACATTTTGACGTAATTTTATTTTTATTTTAAAGCTTTTTAATTGTCCTATCAACTGACATACGCAATTAAACCAGAAATTGGCTAATTATTTTTATTAAATTAAAAACAGAGAAAAAAGTTGACAAAAATTAGTATTTTTAAAAGAAAATTGTGCATTATTCCAAATAATTTATTATGAACTACTGACTTATGAGTTTTGTTTTTTGTATTATGACAACTAAAATTTACCGAATAGTATGAAATTAAGCGATTGACGTCCAATTAACCGACTCAATCTTAGGAAAACTAAGTTGTGACGATTAGCAGGAATATATTATGAAAACCAAACTTTCAAGGTATTCTAGGTATTATTGATTATTCAGTAGAATTCAGTTATAGAATTCAGTAGAATAATACAAAAAACAAAAAACCCATACTAAGTTATAAATTATTTGGAATAATACACGATTTTCTTTAAAAAAATTCTAATTTTTGCCAACTTTTTTCTACTTTTTTAATTTAATAAAAATAATTAGCGCATTTCTAGTTCAATTGGGTACGTCGGAGTGTTGAAAGGACAATTAAATAGTTTTGAAGTAAAAAAAAATAACATCAAAATGTTGAAAACTTTTGAAGATATATAAACAAATGTATGGTTTTGATAAAAAAAAGTTAATCGCCCATAACTTAAAATATAAAAAAGTTAGACCCAATCTTGAAAGGGTATTTCTTCATCATTTTTGGTATAATTTCATATGACGTCGGCTGGTCACTTCAACCCAGAACACATTATATACATTAATATTTTTTTTCGTACAGGGGTCTCATTTAAAACTTTGGCCCCTGGGCCTCTAAATGTCTTAATCCGGGCTTGGTTACAGTATATCAATAATGTTGTGACTAATTAGCTGTCGTCACTCGTCTGTCAAATAATAATACAGCATTACAATTTATATATTAAATACATATTATATTTATCGAAAATTAACAGAAATGAAACAGCATTAATCATTATTTTTACAAACTTTTTTATATTTACTAAAATAGGAAACAATTTAGCTATTAGCATTTAATATTAATATAATTTGGTAAATTTATAGCACCAAAAATATAAATTATTAATGAGAGTAGAGCATAAAATCAGGGGTATGAAACTCCGTGAATCGGGCGATTGTGGCCTTGAACACGGTCTCCAGGGGGCGTGGTATACGTAATCTATGATAATAGTAAACAGTGGAAACAACCCGACCCCGCGCAGAATACCCTGCCTATTAGGCGGAGACGGTTTTTCAATACGGGTATAACATCATGTCAGTGTTACGGAAACAGTTTCATTGTTCGGACTTCAGATCATAGGTAAACACTTCACCCATCAGCTGATCGAGTTTCGCTTCTATATTGTTCTATGATAAAATCGTAATAGCTTAGGCATGACCAGTGTTGACCTATCTAGATAAATTATCTATATAAATATTCTTTTATGTTCTATCTCATCTAGATAAATAGAGAATATTAATTTACACAGTTATCTAAGATAAAAATTACCGTTAATAATATTTTATTAAACGGCTTTTATTTATTATAATTTATAGGTAGATAGTATTTACTAATACATCTGACATTATCATATACAAATATAATTAAGCACAATAATCATAAAATACAATTTAATTTTCATAATGATAAAATGTATAAACATAAGCAAACGTCTTAGGAATATAATTTAGCTTTTCAAAGTTTGATGTATCAAATCCAGTTACTATGTAAACACCCTGAAAGTCGAAAGATAAAATTGTCTTTATCATACATGCATATATAGTAATTAATGACCGTTGGTAGTATTTATACTTACAATAATAGGTAGTAGTATTTTTTCTATAAATTGTGTACAGCATAGGTATTTATTGTATCTTTATATTTATGTACATATATATAGGTATACAAACCCTGGTTTATATTACAGTCATTAGTCAATGATATTATATAAAACGAAGTGCCTTTTTTATGTCCCGAATAATCTCGGAAAATACCCAACGGAATAATGGATTCAATCGTGGTTTTTCAATTTAAAAAGTACACTACGGAGCAAGTTATAAGTATATTTTCTGGATCCCGATCCTGTCTACGGAATATTGAGCGATAAAATAGTGATACACCAGTGGCGCAATCTGTCCAGTAAAATTACATTGAAAAAGTTAGAAAAAAATGACAAACCTATTTCCCTGTCGAAGTCAGGTAATATAGTTTGGGGAATATTGTCATGATGAATATTGTATAAACTTAAATTTGTTCAGTTGTCTTAAAATAAATATTATGAAAATCAGAAATCTATAAAAAAAAATAACGATTTGCCAGTCAACTGAGTTTTACCAAAACTGAGGTAGGTACAAAGATATAGCGCCTTTAGTTTATTCATTTTTTCCAGAGAAAAGTTGGGTTATACAGCTAGTATTACCTATTTAAATACGTAAATAATAAAACAGTGTAGGACCTTGATTTTTCTATTTTTTTTCTGATTAAATCTAGAATGGTAGAATTGTATTTGAATGTTTTATGTGGTTCACACAATATAGATTTAGAGTGTGTGTATAATTTTGAAATGTAGTGAATTAGTTCATGTAGCCCTATATGCCTCTATGAATCATTGTAAATCTATACATATAAAAATGATTGTATGTATGTCTGTCTGTGTGTCTATATTCCCATGGCAACCTTTTATGTATTATTATTGAGATTTCCGATGGGATTTTTCGTATTGTATAAATGGTTGCCATGGTAATATGTAAACATATTTTTCATATAGAGTTGGCTTTTTTTATGGGCAACGAAGTGCACGGGATCAACTATTTTTATATATATAGATAGATTAGATCTCTGGGTAGAAGATGAGCTAATTTAAAAAGGGAGAGACCCACCCCGGAAGATTCTAAAACAGGGATTTTGAGATTTCCGATGGAAATTTTTGTTTATAAATGGTTGTCATGGGTTTTAAAGCTATTATAATAATAATTATGGGTTGCCATTGGTTTAAAACAATTTATATAGAGTTGGCATTTTTAATGGGCAACGGAGTGCACGGGATCAGCTAGTACATAAATATCAACAGTTTTATTTATTATTGAACAATATTTATGTCAGAAATTTGAATATAGAATTGTTTACGTGTATTTAAAAAACAATAAATTTAGCAAGACACAGGATATCTTAGTGACATAGTTGAGAGTTAAGTGACAAAAAATTTTATTTTTTTGTTTTTTTCTGTTCAAAATAGCTTAAAACAAAAAAAAAATACAGTTTTGTGAATGACAAAATAATTGAATGAAAATCGCAGTTACAAAAACAGCGATCACAATTTATACTACGAAATCAATATTACAGCAACAGCTCTACAAGTAGTAATAGTTAATTTAATGAAAATTAAATATTAATTTTACGTCCATCTGATAATACCGTACATAAAAATGCCTTTATACCTCAGTACCTCACTCATCCGTTCTTTACTCGAGTATGTACCATTAATTTGGGAGAATAATAAATTGTATATTATTTACATGGTAATCAACTTAAACAAATTCAAAATTAGCTCCATTGCTTAATGTTACCTTTTATGTAACAAATTCGAGACCTATGTTTAGAACACCCTACACTGGTTACAAAAATATCTTAGAAGTTATAAATTTTAAACATTGTAAAGTACATAGAAATATTGCTTACAACATAATATGTCTATTGAAATTAATCCGGTATTTAATAATGATATCGATGACTCTAATGATTAATTTATAATAAGTGGATTGGTGGAGGACAGTTTTTAACGAGTTCAAAATAGTCGATTTTCAAATTGCATACATGCAAGTTTTGTAAATGTTTGCCTAGTAACTAGTTAGTGATCATTACTGTATGTGACTGTATAATGTAAAATAAATAGAAGAGAGGTCTCGCACACGCATGTTGCATGTACATTTCACCGTCCTTGGCATTGCGCCCATGAACGGTAAACAATTTATGCTAATTTGCATGTAATTTTTGTCTATATTACTGATCGATTTAATAATGCGATAATATTTGAGAAAACTGATCTAAATGTGTTATATTATCTACTTTTTTTTTATTGAACAAAAATTTATATTTGCAGTTTGTATCTAGTATTTACACGTTATACAATAGGTAATTTTCATGTGGTTTGATTAAGGGCAGGTAGAATTCAATCAATGGCAGCATCCCGTCTGTTTAAAAATGGTTTGTATGTGCAAATGTGTTTTTCTCGTTTTTTTTGTTGTTTTTGTTGCATTGTTGGACAATTTAGTCTAATATTGACTATTGTATAAACTTGTTAATGTTACTAATTATTGTTGTAAACGTTTTATCCCTACTTATTGTCTTTGATCATTAAATATATATAAAAATAGTAGAAATTAAGTATTATGCAGGTACTTGCGTGCTGCTGTATTTTATATACTATAGTAAAATATATTGAATTGTATTAATTATAAAATTGTGTGACACCTCGCGGTGTATAATAGGTGTGCATGATATTAATATATTTTGTATATATTACACACTTTATAGGTACTTATAAGTTATAAATAATTTTTTAATATACCACTATTATAGTATATTTTATTAATTGCTTAAAAAATGTAGGTATTTTGTTATATTTGCTGTATTTTATTATTCGCCGTTATTAATTTTATATCGCTTTTCTAGATTTCGTAAGGTAATTGTCGTCGTTGTTAGCATGATAAGTATATTCGTAATCGCTGTGTTTGTTCCACTATTTAGCCGTAATAACGTTCCAATAATTACATAATTTAAAAACAAATGATAAGACTACACAATTTTAAATTTACATATCTCAGTTACGGGACACGTAAAATTAAACTCAAGGCCATTTAAATCCATTTTTTGACACACTAATTTTTTAGTCGTTGAGCAAGCTTTTTCTGAGCGGAATAAAATTGAATTTTCTTTCCAAGCTCCATTGATTTCTTTAACTGCGATATTTACATCCATCTAATATGATGACAATTTTATATTATATTTTGCTTCAAATATATAAGCTTGGTACCTATATAATACACACATTATAATACGTCACGAGGGAAAAATATAACTATTATCATTATAAGAAAACATTAAACTTATAAGTAATAACATTATAATAATAATAGGAAAGTATAACAAAAACATTAAAATTTTGTTAAACTATGTAGCTATACCTAAGTTATTGGTTATTATAGGTATACCTATACTTAAGTACCTAGAAATATTAAACTATTTTCCTCTATATAAAAACAATTATTGAGAACAATTTTTTTTTTAAGCTAAGGCAACAACATAAAGGATTATTGGCTTATGGCTAATTAAGTATACTTAATATATTAATTATTAATTATTAAGTACCGTCAATCGAGGTGACTTGAAACGATTTTGGCATACTTCTTAGTATTATACTATTATGAGCTTTAAAAAAATGGCATTGGGCTACAAAAATTATATTTATTTCCGCATACGTCTAATGAATATTCTATAGAATAAAACCTTCAATTTGGTTTTTTGATAAAAACTCGCTTAAAAACAAATAAAAACACGTGTTATAAGTCACCTCAATTTTTAGGTGACTTGTAACAACTACTCGTATGAAAATTTAACGTAAAATTCAATTCAAGAACATTAGAGTTGACTTGTAACAAAATATTTATAAATGTTTACATGCTTAACATTTTAGTGAAATCAGAATTTACTTATCTTACTTACTTTTAATGTTAATAAAAAAATTAGCAATTTAAGTTTTTTTACCATAATTACCAAATGAAGTAAGAGGGACTTTTTTTGAAAATATCATCAGATTAAGCATGCAAAAACATACACTTAGAAAAAAAAAAATTCAAAAAATCGCTTAGAAGCTAAACTGAATTGTATGCATTGTATGCGTTTTTATGATGTTACAAGTCACCCTTAGATTTTTTTGAAAAATAAAACTAAAGCTATACAATTAGGAATACATGTTTTTAAGCTTTTAATTACAATATTCTTCTTTTGAAGTATCCTTTAATGTATATAAAATATACAAACCCTTAAACTCGACATCTATCTCTAAAATCTAAAGCACTTTTGAAAGCAATGATAAAATCGCTGTGATCATGAAAAATGTTCGGCTATTTTTTTCGGAGGTAATGATTAGACCAATCGCATGGTTGAAGATAACATTTATAGTCGTAAATATGAAAAACATATTTTTAATGGAGGTACAATTTAATTATATTAAATACCCTAATAGATATCTTGAAATGTTTAAACAAAAACCAAATTGTTACATTTCACCTCGATTGACGGTACCTAGGTACTCCTTTTTTATAGATACTATTAATAAACTTAACTAGTTTATTAGTGGAAATATTATTATTTTTGTAGTGAGTATTAAATACTAAATAATTTTCTAGACGAATAAATCACATGAGGAAATTTAAATCATTATTATATTGTATCAAACACAATATACTACTATTATTGAATATAAGTGTTCAGAAAACACGATGCACGGAGTATTAGTGCAATAGTGCGAGAGTATAAGATTTTGTTCTTAAAATTGATTTTAGAAAATAAAAACTGCACATAAAATAAATAATAGAGTGAATATAATTTTTTTCTTACAGAAAGAGAATCGTCTATTGGTATAAAAGCTGTCATATTTCCTTTAAGTTCCGTTGAGTTATCCGACTTCTTATTTAAATACGAGTTGAATTGTATTTTATCATCTACTGGATTGCAATTATGGAATGATTTGAAGATCAGTCGATTTTCACCCTAAAAAAGCTTAATAATGTGCTAATATCTGATAATTTTTGGTGTAAATTTCTATAAATGATCAACCTTAATTACGTTTAAAATATAATTCATATTAATAATGCAATGTACTAAAAATACATTTTAATTATTTGTTATGATTTAATTCAATATCTATTCTTTGCAATCTATAATACTTCATCTTAAATTAGAAATATTAAAATATAGTTTTTTTCTAATAAAATCTCTAAATTGTACTGAATTTGCATCAACATTTTCAATAGGTACATACTTGTAAGACTTCATACAAGTGTTAGAGAGGAAAATTAAGTTATTCATTTTAGTAAACGATTTTTGATGATATCATTAGTACAATGGGACAACACAAATGTACACAATTATTTTTAGGTAAATGTTGATCATAATATTTACAAAATTGATTGTTAATTATTTGTAATTAGTAGTTCATCTACCAAGTGATCTATTTAAACGTAAAGTGTCTACACTAATTATTTTAAAAGTATCCAATGTTTTTGAAATTATTTTTTTACATCATTTAATGATATTTCAAAACAGCATTTCTGAAAAAAAAATATTTTTTAGTTTTTACTTTGTTGAATGACACCATACATTTTTAATTTCATATTCCGAAGCAGAATATTTTTTGAAGTATTTCAGCTTATAAAAATCAAACTTTAGACAAGTAGATAGTTTTTAGTTGTAATCATTTTAAGTTTAGATGAGCGAAGTAAAGTGGTATAGGGGTTTTACCTGGAAATTGTTGGTCCACTACTCCGCTCATAAAAACTTAAAATACTTATAACTAATGAACTACTTGTGCGAAATGTGATGTTTTACAGATTGAAATATTTCGAATAATATTCTGCTTCGAAACATGGCATTAAAAATGTATGGTGTCATTCGAAAAAGTAAAAAACTTAAAAAAATATAATTTTTTTCAGAAAGGTTGTTTTGAAATGACATCAAATTATGTAAAAAAACCTACGGAATCCATCAATGTATTATTAATATAATAATATAGGTCGTATACTAGTAAATAAATATTAACAAGTATTAAAATGGAAACTGCTGTAATCTGTAATGTTGGTTTATTGTTCTAAATGTTATCAACTTTTCAACATCCCTTAAACTTACGAATCGACTTATCACTGGTAGTTTTAGGAAGACATTTTCATTCCTTTTGTCTGGCTTTACATGACCTACAAGGATTATAATAAATACGACTGATTGTATCATAATTTATTAGTTGTTGTTTAATGTAGGTGCAAAGTATACAATATTCCTATAATCCTATCTGAAATGAAATGCAGATAAAATAGAACTAATATATCAATTGGGAATTTTATACACGTTATACAATATAATGTATTCGCATTTATTAATCTTTTTTTTTTATATATATTGTAATTCATTGAAAACTCATGGTTACTGCATTTAATTGTTTTTTCGACATGTCTAATGAAAAGTACCTATCTATGCTATTGGTCAACTATATTATCTGTAACGCAATAGCTACCTACCTACATAATACAATCGGGAATATAACAACTATAAATTATTACTTAATAACCAGGGCTCGGAAGTTGTAGGAAATGCATATTTGCAGTCTTGGTTCGTCCTAGAACATCCAAAGTAAGATACAAATATGTATCATACTTCTCTGATGTCATACACGAAATTTTATTTTGCTATTTTTTGCATATTTATGGTTTTTATTGCTATTTTACTAATTTAGGGTTTATAGTGCTATTTTTAGTCATATTTTCTTAATATACATAATATATACCTACATATTATACAAAATATAGGAAATTATCACATTGTGTTGAAAATAATGATTAATTTGGTTAGGAAATAGAAAATAAATAGATCTTATAAGTACACTTTTACAAACATATTTAAGTAATTTAATATATATTTTGTTAACAGTTTATAATTCAACTAGTCCAGACAGTCCCTGATGTCTATGAGTCCAACAATTTTATAAAATTGTATAATTACATTTAACTTTTTAAAATAAATTTAATTTTTTCAATTTAAATGCATATTTTTTGATTTTTTGTGCTATTTATAGCGCATATTTTGGAGTTTTTAAGTGCATATTTAAGAGCTAAAAAGTAACATTTTTAGTGCTACAACTTCCGAGCCCTGTTAATAACTATAATTATTATTTCATTTTAATTTATAATATACAGGTTTGAAACCCTTTTGAACATTTTACAAATAATTACAGTAACTACAATAACACTCGCAGTAAATTAGTAAATTAAATTAAACATTTTTACAAATGAAGATAAATATGACAAAATTAAATCATTAAGAAGACGTTGCGCCAGCATGTAATACACACACATCTTACACACGGACGACATAGCGAATTTTCGTTAATCAGTTTCAATAGCTAGTGTACTAGCTGTTAGTTTTGATATTACAGTGAATTGACCTATCTGTTCTCTCTTTGGTTTTTTACGTAATTTAATTTTTAATTGAATTATGAGCATTTTAAAATATTAATGTTTTACATACTCATAACTCAATTAAAAATTAAAATATCGTAAAAAACCAAAGAGAGAACATAGATAATGCTGTTACTTAAAAGTTCGATAATAGGTAAATGCACTGTAATATCAAAACTGACAGCACCCTATTGGAATTTGAAACTAGTGAACGAAAATGTGATGTGTCCAATGTACAACATACCAAAAACTGTTTTGCGCGGGATAGAACCACTCAGGCTGTAGTGATAGTTAAGACTCCAAATTGATATAGGTACCATATAGTAATCACAGAACATTATCTGTGAAATATCGTTTCTATTGTTTCAAAATCAATTATTTTTGTGGTTTTTAAACTTGAATACAATTTTTTTTTAGTTCCGATACTAAAAAAAATAAAACGATTTTTTATAGCCAAAGTTATGACTTTTATGTGGTGAAAAACTTTCCCTCGCGAAAAACTGTTTATGCTATGTTTTACATTTGTAAATTGTAAGGGGGGCCGAGTGACCGCGCAGACTACGGCGTTGGTTCTAACGCACACCATTGCCGGTTCGAATTCCGGACACGGGCGGCATCGCTCTCTTGGCAGGCAACTGCTTAGACGGCGAGACCGCCATCCCCCAATTGGGCATGGCAGAAGCCTACGGGTACCCAATAAGAAATTCTGCCAAATAGGCGTCCGAACTAGGCTTTCGGGCCTACTCCCGGACATAGTGTCATTTATGACTCAAATAAATCCCTCCACTCTGATCTAAAAATGTCTACAGTCACGGAATTTGCCAAATTACATTACAAATGCTTCAATAACCGATTATATCGTCATCCCAGTCTACTTATTTCTCAACTCGCATCCATATCCATACCTGGTAATCCCAAAAAGAGCTTAAAAAGACAGTAGTGTCTTGACCTGCTCAAATGAGTACCTATATAATTCATTAGCTTTTATGTAAAATTATGTAAATAGGTCTCTTATTCACTCTGGGTTTTTTTGTGTGTACAAAAAAAAAAAAAAATATCAATTAAGCTTACTGTTCAACTTTTATAACAGATTGCCTAATAAAAAAAAAATAAAGGTATATGGTAAAATTAAAGATCGATAGAAGGATCCTCATTATGACATTATTCATTAGCATTCAACACCTAATATGCTCATTTTTTATATAATTACTCGAACATATTAAAGTAAATCAAAGTACAATCGAACTGTATATAATATTATCATAATAAAATTGTTATTAATAAAAGAATTTCTTTAGTGAAAAAAAAATACCTTTATTTAAAATTATTTTAACAATATTTTCTTTATCCACTCTACAAATATTATTGTATTTAGTACTGATTAATGTATGAACCACTTTTAGAAAATAAAATATAAAACCCTCGGTATTTATATGCAATATTATATACAGGGTATCCCACGAGGACATGATTTAATTTTTTTTTAATTATTTATAAAAAAAGTTTAAAATATTAATTTTTTCATATTTTTATTTTTTAAACAATTGATGATAGCCGTTTTATAGAGTTAATTTTTCAGAAAATTTTGATCTTTCAACATTTCATTTTCATTAATCTCATGGTTTTTAATTTATTTTTTTAGTTTATAGGTAAAACAACAAAAAAAACAGTTGTCTGGGTGACAAATCCCTCTCTACGGCTATAGGGACATCCTATATATACACCATATACAAGGTAATTTGATATTTACGATGATATTATATTAACAATATAAAGAGTTAAAGACTAAATTAATTCAGATTTCCTTACGAATAAATTGTTGACGTTTCCCCCATTAAAATATATTTTAAAAAAGAACGATGTCTGACCGTGGTTTAAGAGTAATTGCCATATATGACTGTGGTTGTGAATAGATTCTTTTGAACTATTACTTTTCTTTTGAAAACGTGGCACTCATTTTATTGGTTCAATGCTAGGACCCATTGAGAACATTTCCGTCTTAAGAAAAAAAATTGAAAAGTTTTTTTTTTTAATACCATTTTGTGACTATCGTGGGAATATCACGATATATATATATTACACAATTCAGAAATTGTTCAGTTGGATTGAAATTCTAAATAAATTACCTTATGTTTAATAAACATTATAAGGTAGTTTATTTAATTACTTTTCACTTTGTCGTTAAAATGTGACTTTTTTAGTAAACATATTTACATTTTCCATTATAAGTCGATTGAATACGTCAGAATTGTAATTCGAATACAAAATATTATATTATATTTATTTAACTTATATAGTACCTAGGTACATAGGTAGGCTTGTTGTTGTTTGTACCCTAGATTCCTTTATTTTAGATCATTAAATATTGTAGATAAAAACCTATGTGATAAGAAAATGGATAGATGTAATTCAAAACCAAATTACATACGGATGAGTTATAAATAAAAACAAACAATTTTTCAAAACGAAATATTGTCACATTGGTATCTATGATTAATTAAACCATTATTATTGTATTATTATTATAGTATAATTATTATTTGTTTTTAATTCTAGACTAGGGACTAGGTGCTTATAAAAACTAAATATGCATGCAACTTTAACTCAAATACTTTACAACATTGATTATATAAAAATAAAATAAGTATAATATGATATGTACACAGTGCAAAAATCTATCACATAAACATCCAACACTCATTTTGTTTCATAATCACATTTTGTTCAACTGAATATTGCTCGTGGTCACTTTTCACCCTTTTGTTATCCTTCGTGTAATTCTTATATTTTTCTCCTCTATTTTCCGACACACAATGACAATAACCCATGATATGATTTCTGAAAACACAACCTTTCCAATCAATGAGAATCAAAATACTGCAGAATTATATTACCGGTCCGTTGTCTACTAGCTGTTATTTCACTGCAGCGAAATATATAGGTTTTTATGTTATACGTGAAGCGCAATAGTGACTATAAATTATAAATGAAAAAAAAAAATTTTAAATATTGATTAGAACAAAAGTTATTTCATCTGTTAGGTCTTCCTGTTACACACTGTATATCCTTATATCCTTGAACAAAAAAAATTCCTAAAAAACAACAAAAACATTTTAAAAACATAATAATTAAAGTGAAGGTGAACTAAGAGTATGATATTTTAAAATGTATTAGAATAATAAAATCATAATTGCAATGTTAAAAACAGAACAACAATAGGAATTAAGTTACACAAACATTTTATCAGATCATTTTGCTATACGTATGTCGTACACATATTATTCTTTTGATACAACCACTGTGATAGTTACGTGACATACATAATACAATTTACATCAACGGGACAGTGAGAATATTATTATTTAGACACGAATCGTTATATTTTATACACATAATATGATTTTACATTCTCTTTCACATTTTGAAAACCTAATTAGGGTAGCTATTATTCCAATCATTGTGTACGTGATTTATATACATCGATTTGAATATATTATTATTCATCTGCTACCGTATTACGTTATTGAAAACCCACGTTTATCACATTCGCTATAGGATTTCGTGAAATAACTGTAGATGACAGACCGGCAATATAACTCTGCAGTATTTTGATTCTCATTGATTGGAAAGGTTGTGTTTCCAGAAATCATATCATGGGCTATTGCCATTATGAGTCGGAAAATAGAGGAGAAAAATATAAGAATTATACGAAGGATAATAAAAGGGTGAAAAGTGACCACGAGCAATGTTCAGCTGTATTGAACAAAATGTTATAGTCAAACAAAATTAGTTTATATGATTAAGTTGTGCACTGTGTACATATCATATTATACTTATATATAAATATAATAGATATATATGGGTGTAACGGTCAAATAATTTCACTCACAGTGATTTTGTGTATTTTTTATTTATATATTCTATTGCCTGAACCAATTTGAAAATCTAATTTTAAACATTTGAGAAAATATTAATTCAGGCCAATGTGAATTATGAAGAACTTTTATAACAAACCTATATAACCTATTTACGTGGAACATTGTTTTAAATTTTCAATCATATAAAAGTTGAGGATTTTATAAATTTTAAAAAATTATTAAATTTTAAATTTGATACATTTTGTGAAAATTTAAACTTAAATGCTCATAAAAAAAATGTGCAAATGTATTTTTAATATTTTTCAACTGATGAAGTAACAATATATCAGGATCATTGAAATCCATGTTAAATTTTCACGCTTTTTACCCAACAAATAAAATTTTATTGACAATTATAGAAAAAAAACTAAAGAAATTGAAAATTGAAAATGTCCGTAAACTGCACAATATGAGGCAAAATATTTTCAAAATTTTATCAAGTACACAAATAGCAATTGATAAAATAAATATATTATATTATACATTTCAAGTGTCTACGGTTTTCTTTTTTGAATTACAACAAAATAAGAAAATCGATAAATGAGAAATCGAGTGAATATCCAATCTTGTATAAAATATGAACTTCAAACACACATAAAAATTTCATTTGACATTCTTGTAGACATTTTTTTCTGAATGAAGGTAGGCAAACTTATTGAGGAATCTTGTATTACATTTTCAAATCTTAGATTTTAAAAGAAAATTTCCAACTTAAAAAAAAAAAACAGGTAAGTGGATGTCGCTCTGCCGTACAATAGATTACAAGTGAGTCATTGTATAATGGATTGTATTAGACTTGAATTCAATGATATAATATCATTGTATAAGAAAAACGATTCTGAGCGGAGACGGTTTGTCAGTCTGGATATTTTATATTGGATTTTATATTTCATGTAAGTTGAATTAATATTAAAATATTATAATTTTTTATTCGTTTCTATGATGATAAACAAAGCATTAGAAATTGAAATCCCATACTTAGCGTTTTTTCGTAATTTTTCGGTGGTTTTTCCCGTGACATTAAATAACTATTGATAAAATCAAAAAATGACCTCTCTAAAGTACCATATTGATCCAATTTGCTAAAAGATAAGGTACTATATATGTTGAAATTTAAGCACTCCTTCTGGAAGAAATTTTGTATACACGATATAAAAAAGTAAAAATAAAAAAATAAAAAAATAAACACCATTGTAAAAACAATAGCTTCCTCGCTCCGCTCAGAATCTAAAATTGTACATGTCTTGTCAACATTTGAACTTTAAGTGCTTATAAAAAAAATTGTGAATGGATTTTTAATATTTTTCAAATGTCATTGTATGCCAACAATATATTATGATATTTGAAAATAGCTTAAAATATATTGCAAAAATAGCTTTTTATTAAATTTTCAAGCTTTTTTTACCCAATAAATAAAATTTTATTGACATTCATAGAAATAAAATACTAAAAACTGGATACTCAAAATGTCCGTTACCATTCTAAAACTTCGAAACAATTTATCCACGGTAATTTGTTTAACTCAGTCGTTGACAGCTATCTTCTATTACCGGTCGCAATTGTAAGTCATACGAACAGACGGGACGTGATTTTTTTTCAACCCACACACATTAATGATGTAATCTTAAGACGCATGCAATCGATGACACCACTGGTGCACATGGGGCGTATTTATGGGGGTGGATATGGGGACAAATCCGCCCCCACGGCTTTTTAAATACATGTCTATTATTATATTATAATTATTACATCGTAATCTGTAAGCTAAAATTATTGTCATCCATCCCCTACAAAAAATACTAAATACGCCACTGTGGTGCACATAAATATCGGTAATGAGAACTTAGAATCGATGTTTGTGTGAAATCTCAGCGAACACGTGGTAGTAACGCGGAAATCTTAACACAATATCAATAGGTACCTGCACCTAATATAATCTTCTTTTGCGCTCGAGGGTGAGTGTGGTTTTATAACGCTGCGATACAGTCCGCGACCGTTTTAACGCGTTTTCAGGGTTCCGAACCCTATGTAGTGGAGTTTTTTTTTTACTTTTCCTGTCGACCTCGTTAAATTCGAACACCACGATACTTCTCGGCATTCTAGCGATTAATGAGGTTTTTTTTTATTTCAATCGCACTAAGCATGCCAGATTTTTGGTTGCCAAATGTTTCTTCAGCTCTATTTCACAAACAAAAAACTACCCCAGAAAATAATATCGATGTCGTCATTGCACGTCCGAAAACCACACCAAGAAGCGTGTATTTGTTGAACTCATTTACTTCCGCGTATTTTCGTATTTTATTTGCACGAGGAAAACACAATCACACTTGCAAATCTGATAAACTTAATCGTTCAAGTCGTTTAAATGTACTATCATAACTTTATCGTTTTTAAAAGTTAGTACTTTAATTTAGTACTTTATTGTTTAAATAAAGTCATTTAACCATTTAGGTAGGGTCGTAGAGATATTTAAATATTACGTTTAGCTTACCTACATATACTGCTAAAACTGATGAAGAGTTATTAACATTTTAATATTATAATTCAACTCAAATTAATGATGAATACACAACTTTTATTGTTAGTTATATTATTGTTAGCTATTGATTCTTGGATTATATTTTTAGTTTTTAAATAATTATACAGTTGAAATATATTTATATTGTTTTATTCATTCTACTGCTGTCGATATAATATAATCGGGCCTAGATACAAAATTACAAAATACAAATAATCTAAATAATCAAAATATTTTTTTTTAAGTACCTACCTACTAGAGTTTATGGTCCTATAATAATAGATTAAGATGTACCTATGCATACCAAAAACGATGTAGTTTAATTTAAATTGAATACATTGGACGTACCGCAGTTTGGTTGGATAAAGTTACATTTTTAAATTTACTATAATATTATATTATGATCACACACCAAGGACCTCCCATCTGAATCTCGAATAGTGACCTGTGAATTTATTTTCAAAAGGTTAGAATTACCTCCCGATTTAAAATGTAAAATTCACTTGAATTGACTTCAATTTTAGTGATCGTCTCAGATTGATAAAAAAAAGGCCACCTACCTGAATTCAGGAAGCAATTTGAGAGTGCCCCTATAATATACGTATTTAAAATAAAATTAACTCCATAAGGCTTTATTTTATTTGTATTGTTTTACTTTTTGTTCATGTACATAGGTCCATTGTCCATTAAGTCAAACATATTATTTTATAATTTATTCAAGTTGAATTATAATGGGTTTTTGTATATTGATTGAAAAATGTTAAAAGTTTGTACAATAAACTTATAAACACAAATTAAATATTAAAAAAATATTTTAACCAAGGGCTAGTAAAATAGGGGTAACTAATTATTCACAGGCTCACAGCCTACGGGTAGGTCTTAATCCGGGCCCGATTATATAACTATTTAATTTATAATTTAAAATCGTATGACCCGTCACTCGCCAATATTTAATTACCTCTGAATTTAACAGTATAATACATTTCCCATTCTAAAACAATCAAATCATTGAACGTTTGAGAATTCAAGTTTGTAATCCTTCCTAGGGTCAACTATTCAGTTCATCCGTTCATAGATTGGACGATTTCCATTTAAATGTATACAGGATTCGTTCTCGGATGATAACTATGGATGTGGGGGATTTTAGTGTTGCATTACAGTTTCCTATTTCCTACTTCACAGTAGTGATCCAATAGGTGTTATCATTTAAGCTATTTGTTAATTGTTAGGTACAGTATTATGAAGATAAGTAATGATTAATTTTTGCTCATGATACTTAAGTCAATATTTAGCATAAATCATGTAAATAATATTTCAATAGTAATGAAATACTACTTCAATCATCAAATCACAAAGAAAAAAAATATAAACAAAGAAAATCATTGGTTAAATTTTCAATTTGTGCGTTTGAATTTGATTAATTTGAAAGTATTAAATAAATAAATAATACCTATACATAACTATATTTTTTTTTTTTATTTTTTTTTTTATTGAGCTTAAGCCCGGCAACTTAGGCCATTAGCTATTTTTGTTTTATTGTTTGTAGGTTTTTTGTTGGTAGGGGGAGGAACACGTGTGTGTTTGTTGTGAGAGAATTTTTGATTTGGGCATCCGTAGGTATCTGCCATGCCCGGGTGGGGGATGGCGGCACTTGTTCTCCGGACACCATGACTTGCCCGAAGAAAAATGCCACCCAGTGGCCGAGGATCGAACCAGCGACGGCAGCGCCGCAACCGACGCCTTAGACCGCTCGGCCACCTCGTCCCCCGTACCTATATTATATGGGTACATTAGAAATATTGAACGAAATATATATTTAAATTTGCAAAATGACAAAAATTGGGTACTTACCTAAACTAAAGCTTATATTATAATGTTCTTATTTTTATATTTAATACTTACATAATATATAATACAAAAATTGAATTTTAATTTATTTACAACTAAAATAACTTTCCATTTTATTTTATGTCAAAAACAAATTGAATTATCATTAAATAATGAGTACCTGTGTTAAAATAGGGACAATACTTAATCTCTATAACTTTAAAGGAATTACTTTTATTATAATTAATTCGATATAGATACCATCTCAATATTTTGTAATTTTTTTATGATATCTAAATTCCCAGTCTTTACACCATTTTTTTTTCTAAATATTCAGTTATAAAAACTCATGGTATTGTTACATTTTATAGGTAAATATACTATATAAATATTATTAATTATTGAATATTCATCAACAAAATAAATAATTCTTTGAATAATAGTACCATACAATTATTTAAGTTATAACATTACGACACATCCACATCGTCATTTGTTTAAATGAGATTGGTTTCCCGGAAAACTTACGTATTACTCAGAACAAAAAAGTTCCAAGTAAAAAAATATATTAACAACCAGGTCTGTATAACTTTTTGTTTCCTAACGGACATTTTGTACACTATCGTTTTTTATGTTAAGGTTTGCTTACAACAAAAAGCAAATTTCAATAATTAAGACTTAACACAGAAAAATTTCGTTAATTTTCAGATTTCTGATTTGACCATCATTAAGTTTTGAAGTTTAAAATTACTCCCCTGAACAATTTAATATTTTTAAATAGTACCTTTTGGTTCTGAGCCCATGAAACAGTGGCGTCGTGAACAATTTTAAGTAAAGGAACCAACTATATTTTATCTATTCACCCACCCACTCACAACAGGATGTATACCAAAATTTTTTGATATCAAGTCCATAATTTAGAAGCAATAAATTTAACAAATCTACCACCACCACTACCACCCCAATCGCAATAATCAACGAAACCGCGGATCAAAAAAACTGCCTCGCCCCGCCACTGCCACGGAATTTACATTGACTCAACTTATAGTTTTGGGTTTTTGTTCGGAAGCACTGCAGCCTGCGTAGCACACCATTATTATACAGTATAGTTGAGTCTTAATTGTCTTTACCATTTGAAAATTTTAAAAACGTCACACAGCATGGTCGAAGAACCACGAAAAATGAATCACGTTGCTTCTGCATCATATTTAAAAATACGGTTGACAAATATAAAATAAACCACATTCCCAATGTTTCTACACCAACTAAAAACAATAACGAGGAAAGAAAATACAAAACATGATTATTATTTTTTTTCTTTAGAAATATCCTATTATTTTTCCGGTATAAAAATACATATTATACCTATATATAATGCAAAAGTATAAAATGTGTACAAAAAAAAACACCTTCTGAATGAATTGATAAAATGTAAGCTCAAAGGTTTTTCCCATTTATTTTATAGAATTGAACAATACTTATCTGATTCATCCAGCAATATTTTATCGTATTTTCTCTGTTCCATACTACAACGCATATATTATATTAACTTATGTAAGTATATTATTTAAACAGTATGTTCAGGTAATCTTTTACATAATAGCATATACACTTTATTAACTGTTAATCTAAAAATACATTGTTCAGTGCTCATACTAATGTAATGTTATAATAAATAAATACTGTTAGGTGATAAAAAAATAAATTAGGATTTATCGAATAAATTACATAATATTAGATTTATTATCTAACAAAAAAATTTAAGGGAATTATAAAAAATATGTTCACAAATTAAACATAGGTACTATACAACCAAATCAATTTTGTTTTAATTCAAATACGAAAAACCGTATTTATGTACTTTAAATAGGTATTCATATTACATTTCCTAGAAATGTTCAAAATATTTTGGCTGTTTTGAACTACCTATTTATTGATATTTTAATTTTTCAACTTTTTTAGTTTTTTTTTATTTTATAAATTATGATAAAAAATCTTATGCTCTATCAACTAATTTTAAAATGTATTACAATGTAATATTTAAATGGTTATCAGTTAATAACGTAAAAATAATATCTTACATGGGTAATACATTATTTTCTAGATCAATATTATTTTTACACTATCGTTTATAATTAAAAAGACAAATAGCTTTGGCCATTATACGGACCGTTGGTCCTGAATTAAAGGTTATATTATTTTTGACAAAAACTAATGCAATCTACCGTATCATCACAAATAGAAAAATATAAAATATCTTTAGAATATTATCATAGTCTGATAGAACGTTTTTGCTCAGAATCATTTTTTGTGTACACTGATTTATCATTGAATTCAAATTTAACATAATATTATCTATTATAGTGACCAATTCAAGATAAACTCGACAAATACTATACAGCAGAGTGAATTGTATTCTCTATTTCATTTGTCAATAAACATAAAAATATAATAATAAATATAATATTTAGTATTATTTTTATACTGTAATATATTTTATATAGGTATCTTTTGGTTATTCTAATTATAAGTTATGATCGCAGGTTCAAAAATAATATAGATTAATTAAAATTATTAATATATAAAAGATCTTACTTTTCAATAAAGCTCTTGTTGAGATTCCTCAACAGATATATTGGTGCATTTATGTTTCTTATACCTTTCTTAGGTACCACCGTTGTTGGTTACTGATGATTGATGAATTTAGACATTTTAGGTTTTGGTGTTGTTGCAAAACGCAATGACATAAATAATACAAATAATTGTATGAGATTTCGAGGTCATTTTTATCGTGTGCATCAGACCATTAACCATTGTAGTTCAATGAAAAAATTGTTTCACAGAATAATGGTTGGAAATTTGGCTACCTATCTATTTAAAAAAAAAATAAAACACTAATACAATTAAAAGTACCTAATAATATATACGAGTATTACTTGTCACTTCATTAAATAAATCAAATCAATATTATTACTTAATAGATCCTAAAACCATAGAATTTAATGTTTTAAACTGCTAACAGTAGGCAGTATAGCATACACAATAACCATTAAAACCATCCTGTGGGGCTGTGGATCAATAACACTATAACCAATGCATTTGTCGTGTTAATATAGTGATAAAACGATATAAATCATTATAATTAAATATAGTGTTTCAAAAAACAACATAAATCACTGCAATCGGTATTCTTAATGGTCCTTGAAAACTTATACTCAAATATTGTGAATAACTAACCGGTTAATCTATATGGACTTGCACTAGTGAACTGTAATCGATGATAAGCGATCAGACGTACAAATTGAAGCGATTGTCAGACAGAAGCAAATACACGAAAGATAATAATTTTAGAGAAGCGATAGTTATCAATTATTTCGACAGTTCTTGGGTCGGTGTGTACCTGCAGGATCAGTGATGAAATGCTAATATTTTGTTCTCCGGTTATTTTAAAGCACTACCCAGGGGACCCATTTGCAGGGATACCGCCCCACCATTAAACGGTTTGGCAATATTCCCGAAGGCTCGGCCATAATAATTGCAATTCTGATGGAACCACCGTGATAGTTTATTGGCCCCGTAGCAGTTTATTACGTGCAGAGCTGTTTTTAACCAGTAGCAATGAAAATATAACGGTTATCAAAAATAAAAAAAATAAAACATTTTCTATCCGAAACACTTTATATATTACGAGGCGATGATGATATTCTTCGTTCAATCACTGATTCCAATAGGAATAGAATTTTTCGGGTTGTAAAAATGATTTGTGCCAATCGAAATAACGTATTTACCTACACGACTATTATTCCGACAAATCGGAATTTATTGACGGATAAAATTTTAAATCCGGTGTAACAAATAAATACATTTTAAATTGCCAGTATAACAGAAATGGGAATAGACAACTATAAAAAATCAGTAGTATTTTATAATCGTCTGCACAGTGCCTATGAGTAATATAGAAGAGCGTTTTTGTGCTACGAAATAACTCTTATTCTTTTGGTATAGTTTTGTACTAAAAATTATGATTAATTTATAAAGCGTTTTTTGTTTTAAATTATAGAAATTGAACGATCATGCTTGATATGAATATCATTATTATGCATAAAATTGTATACTATTTAGTCGACTAATTTGTATTGTCTAATGATTTCTTATGCAGTTATGCTTGTATAAGTTTATGTGTATAAATAATTAAATATACACATTTTTATATTAATATACATTATACACTACAACAGTAGGTAGGTATATACCTCTAAAGAATAATAAATTCCTTTTAATGAAAAAAAAAAGTAATAATAAATATTTATATTTTAATTTTAATTTTAGATAAAACTTTTTTTAATTCAGAACAGTTTTTAATTATCAACAAAATTACTAAATATTGGATATTTAAATAATAACATTAATTAGAATAAATTATTAAAACACTAACGTATTATCTTAATTTGGTAATAGCGATTTATATTGGTTATATTTCACCATCTGCTGTTTGATAATTAATTTATATTTTTTTACTTATTTTATGGAATATATTATTTTTTATGTTCCTGGTGGAATAAATATAAGATATGATAGAAACTTCCAAAAATATTATTATTCTAAACGCGTTCAAGTAAATATTATTTATTATTTTTTTTTTGTAGATTTGTAATTATCTAATTGGTTTTAGTAGATATCTATTTATAAATATTAAATTTAAAGAATAGTCTATAGTTTATTTTACTAAAATAATAATTTGTAAATATACTATGGTTTATAGAACTGTTAAATGTTAACCATACTATTTTATAAGCTATTATACTTATAAAAGTAATTTGTTAAAAATATATATTATTATCTAATATAAAATTGAATCAAATATAAATAACAGTGAAGATGGAACTTTTGTTTCAAAAATATTACACAGCTTTATTCGAAATACGTTTCATTTTTTTGATAAGTGTATAAATTATGTAATTGTGGTTTTCATTGATACATTTTTGTGTGTACATTGACGTTTCTTCATTAAAAATATTTATATAGGTACCTACTTAAATACATCTAAGCTACAGTATGAAATCAAATCGTATTTATGGCATATTTTAAAGTAAACAGAATAGTATAATATAATAGGCGACAGGTGTTATGTACTGAATGTACCTAATTATTTTAGCTTTTTGGTGTAGGTTATTGTTATATTTGTTAGGTCTATAAATTAAATATATTAAATTATTGGTTTGCAACATGTATCAGATAATCCAAATATACTAGTGATTAAATTTAAACCACATTTTAAAACAAAGGAAAGAGGATCGTAATCGCAATTTGGTTCACCAATATTACCGTAGTCTTCCGTAGTAGTCTCAAGCTGTTCCATTTCCGGTGATTGAGTCGTTACTTCGTATTTGGTCGCTTCTGTATTTGGTCCACTTGAAGGCATTGTAGTGGGTTGAGGTATTGATGGCATGGAAGGCATTGTAGGTGGTTGAGGTATTGATGGCACGGAAGGCATCGTAGGTGGCTGCGGGGTTGAAGATGAGGGCAAAGAAGGCAAAGATGGCATAGAAGGCATCGAGGGCGTTGAAGGTATATCAGGTAATGAACGAACGGTTCTAGTATCATCATCATTGGGTGGAGGGCGATAAGTTCCTTCAGGGGGTTGTTCTTCAACGAGTTCAAGTGATCTTTTCACTTTGTTCGAGGAATCGTCATTCAAAATCCCTTGTTCCAATTCATTATAATAATCGTAATCTGTTGGCCCTTCTTCGTTTTGTATTTCAATGGTCATACTATTCGTTTCATTAACGTTTATGTTTTTCACATCTTGGTAATAATATGACCATAGAATATAAATATATCTGCTAAAATACGCCATGACTGAAGAATTGTCTATGACTTTACCTTCAAAACAAATCCAATCATCTGATGAGCATTTTGGCAAATCTGTTAATAGATCATTTTTAATATTAAAAAATTACTTTTTATGGTTAATAATAAAATAATATACCTACAAAAATGTTAAATAATTGTATCGACTTTTTTATTTTGTTAGGTTGTGAATTACTAATTAAACTATTTCATTGAAATAATAATTGACAGTGGTAATATTTTTCAAACAAATTACTTTTATTTCTTCTATTATAATTAAGTGGCTTATACTTGAATTACAGTTGACTGATGCGCAAAAGTAATTTAGATAATAGGATCAAACGACGGACGACAAAACTGGTTAAAAATATCGTAAATAACAAACACAAATGTCTCCTTAGAGTAATATTAAAATGTGAATGCTTTTAAAATTATATATAGTCACTATAGCTATTAGTACTTACCTACGCTTAAACTTTGTTTGGGTCTTCCGATTACTTTGGAATAAGTAAACTTCGACATTTGACATACCTGTAATATACAAATTACAATAAACTTTAATGTTGCTAATTTTTGTTTTTATGAAATTAGAAACGGAATCAACTTTATCAAAGAAGTTTTCCTCTATTTTAAGTTAAGCTATTGTTGGTGAATCGTGTACAATAATATAAGACGAAATAATCGAATGAAAAAACTAATGAAATGAAATTTATAAAATCATAATATCAATGAAACCTATACACTTAATTATTTAGCTTATAAATACATAATATTCAAAATATATTTAGTTTAAAATAAATAAATAAAACATTTTATATATATGCCAATAATTACTATTCGTGTAATGATCTTACTAATTTACTTACATAGTTACACCCATTATTTATAAAACATATTATGTGATGATAAATAGTGTAAGGTATAGTATTATACAACGTAATTAACCAAGCGTGCTTTTTTCTTCAATAATGCAGTTATACAAAATTTAATTTTTGTAATTTTTAAATATACTCAATGAATTTGTTTTAAATATTTGGGATTTATTGTACTATACCAAGAGGTGTCCTGTGGAGATACAAACTTCTGTTATTCAAATGAGAACCCCTCTTTTCAACTTCAAATTATTTAAGGAATAATATTTTGAACATCTTTACGTGTCAAAATAAAAATTCAAACGAGTCATTTTTTAGTTATACTTTGTGTACTAAGAAATAGGGCCATAATAATGGGTTTGTTTGATATGAGAGCTATGGTATTTTTTAAATTTTAGTTTTAATATGAATGTATCAATATGTATAATTTATGAATAATTGTCCAAGTATAGTAAACACCATAATATCCTATATTAAATATATTTCTAAAACAATTTTTAAGGAGTAATATTATATGCTTAATATAAACGTTTCAATAACTGATTAAATTAGGTACATAACAATGTATCCACTAAATAATATATACTAAAAATGATGGAGGCGCGGGGGGGGGGGGGGTTCTAATATGAAAAATAGAAGTTTATATCGATACAGAGGGCACTCCTTGAGTAGTACAAAAAAATCTCAAGAATTTGAAAGTATGGTTTTAAAGTATATTATATTATATTATAAATACAAAAATAAAAATTTTGACAATTGTATTATTAAATTTAAAAAATGCGGGTATACATGCTTGTCCCTTTATATATGAAAAAATTTAGTAAGTATCTATAAATGTACGAAAAATATTATATACTTCGTAATAACTTTAAATAGTGTGTAGGTATGAATATCAATTAATTCGTTTTATTTAATTCATTTAGAATTAGGGTGAATGTACTAAAAGCAACTGAATATAAACGGATTTGATAATCTATAAACGCAGGTATTGTAAATTGTGAGAAACGACAACCAGGATTTTCTGAGAAAACCCTTGACGTATAATTGCGAGTTTAAAGGACTCGCCAATCATGTGTCTCGTGGGAATTCATGACGAATTACGGATGTTATATGTGTTTGAACAACGATTTAGAGAGCAATCGAAACGACGTAGCAGAATCGACAAAATGACGTTACAATATGGTCGGCAATTTAAAAATGCTTGTAGATAGCATAGTAGAATAGCTACAATTAAAATCTAATGTCTTATAAAATTGACACACACACATTTTCACTCGAAAAACGGAAAAACAAAAACGTCGGCTTATATTTGTAGGCGAAAATTGTATAACAAGAAATTGTTATGGGCCCCATTAGATGTTTCTTATAAAGACGATTTTATAACAGGAGCGAAATATATTGACAGTCTGTAAAAAAACTTTGAAATTACACGGGCATTTAACTTTTAACTAAATATAAATTAGTGGCAACTCATAGATTAGATATCGACAAAGGTATTGTATAAATAATGTTTGTAATTCATAAATATAGTTGTATCAATTTTACATAGTATTTAAGTGCAATACAATTACAATCAAAACTTATAAGCATTAAATATTACATTCATTATTTGCATTGTTGCAATAATAAATATATTATGGGTACACGTTTTAGAGGCTTTGAGACTAAACCTACAACTCACTCGATTAATAAATACAAAACTAGCACTGTACAAAAAAAAAACAATTATAATATAACATAAATACACTTAAAATAAAAACAAAGTTTGCTAACAATGGTTTTTACTTATTCGATTTACGTAATACAACTGAATAATTTTTAGAAAAATATTAAATATAACAGTTTAAAAATTATTGTTTAGTTAAATTCATTTAAATTATGATTGATAATTTTTATGTTCCCATTTAAAATTTTTTGTGGATTTTTAAAATATAAATATTTATATGATATACAAAACCAATTTGTTACAAATTATGACCACACACATTTTGGAGCAAATATATTGCTTGATAATTATATTGTACCTACCTAAATAAAAACTACCTAAATTAATATTAAATATTGTACTCGTGGTAGGCATATGTCATTAAAGAAACAATCGTTATTATTTATTCAGTTTAAAATTAAAACGTCTTTTTTACAAAAATAAATAATAAAAATGGTATCGCTCCACTCAAAATCTAATAGGTAGGCAATAGTAGGCATAATAAACAATATGCGTAGTATTATAATTTTTCAATTAGTTTAATGATACTACAACTGATTTACTTATAGATAATATAAAATACAATAAATAGTGAAAAGTGTTTTTATAAGCTATTCCAACCAGTGTAGTTCCCCATAATAGGTACCTACTCCAAAAATCAAAATATTCTCTCAATTACTTACTTAACCATAAAAATTATTTTATTTGTAAAATATTACTTAAAACATTATAGATGTCTGAGCACATAATAATAAATATTTTCTGACAAAGAGGACTTTATTTAACTTTATTATTATTAATATTGTTTCATACAGAAACCAAACGACAACGGTGATACTTGAAAATGATACTTACATAAAGGAAAACACAAATATATTGTATTACGATCATGGTATTTTGTGAAGTGCACCATACACAAGAATGAATAATGTGCTTTTGACTGCAAATCATAAAATTTAGATAAACCACATAATATTATACTGACTTAGAGCTTCCTGTTTTTCTCTCTGATAACTATAGTATTCAAGAGTATTTATGTGTGCTTGCGTGTACCTATTATATGTGTGTGCGCGTGTGTGTTTCTTTGTGTTATTATAATTTCGTATTCAGGATTCAAAATGTGTGTCCTCTATTCAATATGGATTCATTATCTAGGACGATTTACAAACAGATTAAAAATGTATCAACATTACATGTTTAATAATAATGGCAATGTGATTATATTACATTTCGTCGTATTACAGTAAATCAGTGGAAAAAAAAACGTCTTTGATGACCTTCCGATTGTAATATTCATGGTACCTATTCATAATTCACTGCAATAACCTATTATTAGAAGAGAAACTAGATTAATTGCACTTTATGATTTAATATCGTCATTTATAAAATACAGTACTATAATATAATATTTAGTAAGTTACTTTAGTAGGTACTTAACTAAACCATTTTGGTAATAATACATACTAACTTTTATGTATTTAACATATTTATCAATTAAGAAATGACTAATGACTATAATACTTATAGAATAAAATATGCTTGAATAAAAATAGTTGTTATTTTTCTTGAAATGATTTATATCGTTGTAAGTAACGTAATAAGTAATAGCATAAACTCGAATTCTCCTGTTAAAAATAGTAAATAACTTTAGTGTAATGTGTAATACAGTAATGACATTGTAAATTATGATATTATTTATTTTATTTCAAACGTTTACTTTAGTATCAACGGAATATGAAATGGCCATTAAATTCTTATACTTATATGAGTTCAAATCTATGTATTTTAACATTTATTCAAATTTAACCTTGTAAAAGGTAGACGTAGGAAAAAAATACGATTCTGATACGCAAACTATACAGTACAATATGCATTAACATAAAATATTTACAATAAAACGTTCGGAATTAAAATGTATAGGTACCAAATTTAACATTTGTTTTCTTTACAGACAGAGTTGTAAGTTATTTTTGTTTTAAAAAAAAAATGGTTTTTCTTTCTGAATTTCCCAAAGATAATCAAGAAATTTTGACAAAACTTTTGCTCGTACATTTTACGTACCATGACATAACGTACCCGATGTCGGAAAGTAAAAAGCAGAGGAGACGAATGAAACCCGAATATGTATATACGGATGTGTAATGTGTATAATGACTGATGAAGGACGTCTGACGCTTGACGGGTATTGTGACTGATAAGAAGCAATAAAACGCGGCACCATATGATAAATGCATATTTAAAACGTAGTAACTTGGCTCCGGAGGATATGCATCAATCAGGATGAAAACCGTGGCACGTAAACCAACAAATCCTTTCTCCACGCGTTACACGCCCTGCAAAAGCATAAAAATATGATATTAAACGCACACGCCCGCGGTGTTCAATATTTGTATTATGTTCGGTTTCTTTGTGTTTAATAATAATATTGTAAGTGCCATGAAGGATTCTATGGAAAAATTTCCGTAATCAAAAATGCCTGTGGTAAAAATGTCGTCCACTAGGGGCAACAGTTATAAATTGTATTTAGTAGAAGACAAAACATATAAATAGGAATATTGGATTATGACAGTTTCTCACTTTCTCACATCGTGCCGTTTGGATGTCAAGTTAAACCGTGGCCTATACACTTTAGGTAACAACCAATCTGAAGGCAGAATCGAAAATATTCAAAACTAGTTTTATTTAATTTATATATTTTAGATTCTTAGCGGAGCGAATGAATGTATTGTATTTAGTATTTACAATGAGATGTGTGTTTTTTTTCTGTCTGTCATCAACATTTTGGGTAGTAAAAATACTCCGATTTTCGAAATCAGCATATTTACTAATAGAAAAGTGAATCTAGTTGGTACTTTTAACCGGTAAAAATTTAAAATTCTCAGTTATTTTATAAAGCATCGGGAAAAACAAAATAAAAATAGTAATTTTTGAGCAAAATCAACTTTTGAAAAAATTGATTTTATTATTTTGGTGTAACTCAAAAACCATTAACCGTCATCCCTTGAAATTTTCACTACCTAATTATTTAAATTACCTAGTATTTATGAATTTATGACTCTTTTTGTGTTAGACCTTGAGACATTTTTTATATTCTAATGCAAGGTTCCTTAACATTTTCATTAATGGACGTTCAAGAATATTAAAGATACGTAGGCATGATTATTTTTATATGCATTTAAAGTTCAAATTTTGAAAAATTTGTCAAAAATTCATCAAAATTTTAAAATTTTAAACTATTTTTCAGTTAGAAATTCATAAAAGTTTTTCTTTTCATAGCTTATATTAGGAATTTTACAAGTTGTTCTGCCTCAATTAAAATAAAAAGTTCACCGAAAGTTATGCTATTTATAGACATAGAATATATTTGGTTTTTATTAATATTTTTTTAAGCTATTACAATTGATTATTTATACAAGTATTCTAGGCTGACACAACCTCTCCTCTAAGAATCATTTGTCGTATGCAATAATTTATGTTATTTTTCATTTCAAAATAAAAATTAAACTATAACTGAGTTAATAAATAAGTACTATTAACCTTGTATGGTTACACATAGAAAAATGACACAAGATTTAGGAGTAAACGAAGACAAAATAGGTCAAAGATAAATTGGACAATATCCATGAAAAAAATACATAATATTGAATACTTGAATTAAAAAAATATTAAAAAAATAAAATAAATTTAGTGAAAAGTATAACAAAAATATGAAAGAAGTATTGAAAATTTTCTTAAATGTATTTCTTATTTTAAATTGTTTTTAACGTTTTGTGGTTTTTGCAGCTTATTTTAAACATTTTTTTTTTACATATATCAGTCTTTTTTTGGGCGCAAATGTTTTCATCAGTCAATTTAGTAGATTACCACCTAGGTATGAGGTATTCAAGTTTAGACAGATTCATAATATATATGCTATGTATTATATAAAATACGGAATACGCAAATACGGATAGTACGTAAATAAATGCCTAAAAAATAATACGTTACACACTACATAGGTCACTTGTTTTATTTTCGGCAATATAATAAAACCAATAGTATATTGTTCATCGGGTTATCTGGCGTAAACGAAACCTTATAGTAAGCACAGATAAACTTGATCGCCCAAAACACTGAAAGTTTAAATAGATTGAATGCACATTTCAGTACGCGCGTATAATAAAAATATTGCCAAGGTAAAAATATATATTTACATTCAACAATTCAGTTAAGTAACTGAAATGTTTTTAAATATATTTTTTTTTTTATGTTTTTATGAATAATAAACATTCAGATACAGGTTGGCAACATAATCCACAAACCAAACCGTATAAAATTATTGAATCGTGTCAAAATGACTCCATACCAATAGGTACATACAGTTTTTATTGATTATATAATACTATGAATTTTATCATAAAAAATAGTAAAATATATTTATAAATTATATTAATTTAATATCTACGCATATGCCATAAATATCATAATATGATATTAATATAATATAATACTATAATATTCGGAAACAAAACCAAATCTCATTAACTTTAAACGGCCTGACGGAAAAACGTTATTATACAATACTTCGTAAGAAATACCTCTTTTTTTTCCATTTAAGTTAAAATGTTAATGGTTTTCCAAATTACTATATTTCAATATTTGGTGTATATTATGACATTAACCATACATTCAACCTCTTGGTTTATGACATTAAATTATAAAACAATCATAAACCAAATTAAATTATTGTATGGAGAATATACATTTTTTTATACAATAAGTAAATTAGTTAAACTTTTTTTGAATAATATTTTAAACTGTATGGTACATTTTACAATGTTAAACAATATAAACTACTTGAATATATACATTATGACGGATACCTACCAGTGTGTAAATCTTAAAGACGAATTTCTCTTTTTTTATTATTATTATTATTACTATTTAGAAGTCATGATTCAAGAGATCCCAATACCAGTATCTTTTTAATCGACTTGCTTTACTTAAAATGTAATATAACATTTGCAGTTTATAAAAATTAATAATTTGTGTAGATCAATTCTCTTCAAAAGAGAACTACTATAGGTTATCATTGTTTTAATATATGTATAATTCAAACATACAAAAAGATTTCTTATCGTACATCATTAAAAATAACTAAGATACAAAACAATACATGTTTGTTAACTGTCTACTCCAATACCTATCAAATATGAATGATGAGTACCCACTGTTATTATAAATTTTGTTTTCTTGAACATGTTAAAAAAAGTCTCTCTTTTCTAAACAATGCGTCATAGTTGTTCTGAATTATCACGGATCCCTATAGAATATGGACGATGTATAAACAGCGTGACTAAAAATTAGAATTGGGAACAATGGTTTTTATTTTTAGTTGAAACTATAACAATAGTTTTTCATTTTAGCTCAAACTATTACTAATGTTGCGCACCTAACGAATGTCAAACTAAACGGTGATAGTTAAACTATCTTTTATCCTTCGTTATACTTAAATAATCATAAATATTGAATACAAATAAAAACGGTAAAGGAACGATGACTGGAGGAATATAACATTATTGTGTACAGACAAATACTAAAATGTAGCTTCGAAAAAAAAGGTTTTGAATGTATTGTCAGTAAGATAACTATGTAATCGAAAAAAAAGTGGATATCCAATAAAATTGATTAGGTGTTGAGTATCAAAATATGAAAAAATGGTTCAATTACTTCGATATTTTTATAAACGTAGCGGCAACTAATTTATGCTGATTAAATTCCTTTTTAAGAAGCATTTTTAAAAGTCTAAATAAACAAGCTGACAAGTAAAAATATTTAATGCTTGCGTTTTTTTTTTTTTTTTTTTAGTAGTAGTATTAGTATTTACACAGCGACGCTTAGTATTCGCGTTTGATAAAAGGTGCAATTATTATTAGAAAAAAGAAATAATAATAAATAAAAGTACAAAAAGTAGGAAGGTACTGTAAAGTTTGAGAGACAAGTCAAATAAGAGAAATACTCAATACTTGCACACAGACGATTATTACGCAAACAAAAAAAAAAAATAAAACACATTTGAACACAATCAGTTGTGAGACTAACCAATAGTGAATAATTTTGTTTGTATATGTTATTATTGTTTTTGATGTTGTTCTCAACGGTTTTTTTTTTTTTTTAACCCGACCGACCTACGACTGAATAAAACCAAATGCATTTATGTATATTGTACATGTATATGTAGAGGTACTTTTCTCCTATAGCCTTCTCTACCCCTCTACCGTGGATTTGCGGGAAATCAAAAATTGCTATCGAATCAGACCGGATGATTTATTTTCACTGCGGGAACCGGGTGTCACGGCGACACCGTGTGTTTCTCGTCGATAACTCGCAAAATGCACAAAACTTGTCACGCCTCGCTGACGACTGATCTCTTGTGTATACATTTACGTACGTGCATATACGGGGAACGAGCCGTGGGAATTGTGTGAGTATTATTTCCGGATGTCCTAAAAGTGTGCCAAATATACTATATAATAGTAAAACTAGTAGACGAAAATATGTCGTATTCTTGCTGTCACTACTATAGCAATTTATTCGCTCGTACGAAACCCAAGACTTTGTGACTTAATGCGGTGCTTTTACTATTTATTGTTAGTTTGAGAAACATTATAAACGGATCTGAATTTATAGAAATGAGTACCGAGCATTAACTTGTCTAATGCGTAAATGTTAACTGCTTTACCTATTTCTAATTATAATGATCATAGTTTAAAAATAATACTTTCAATTGATGACGTATCGATATTATTTAATTTATTAATTAAGATTTTTTTCCTTCAAGTTATAATGCAATCGTAGTCAAGACAAATTATGTGTTTATTTTAGATTATGAGCGGAACGATGAATGTAAGTATGTAATGAATACGCATTTTAAGTTCGAATTTTCACAAAATTGATCATATTTAAAATTTGATAGTTATTCACAATAAATCATCAAATATATACTTAGTAATAATATATCATAGGCTGACTAACCGTCTTCGCTCAGAATCGTTTTTCGTGTACAATGCGATATTATATAATTGAATTCAAAATTAACACCATTCATTACAGTGACCCATTTGTAACCTAGTGTACAGTAGAGTGATACCAACTTGTAGGCACCTTTTTTTGTTGTAATATGAATGGTATTCTGGATACTATCGATATATTACGATACTACTATCGTAATCTGGATCTATCGGTAGTTTGAAGTTTAGACATTTAAATACTGACCATTTTATTTATTTATATTTTAGGGATATTCAAGCTAATAATGATTAGATTATTGTTATTGGATATTTGGTTTAACTTTGGAAATATTTTATTTTATTTAAGTCAACAATTAGTTATAGCTACATATATTATTCATATGGTCGTTAATCATGAAAATAAAATGTGTTGTGACTTGTGAAATAAATCTGACTGCTCAAGTAAGTGTCGCGAAAGAAATATAAGTTAACAATCCAACGAAGCGCCGGTATAGATTTCCGTCTTCAGTATCGGAATTTCACAGTTATAATATTAATTATTTATTATACTACAGTAATCACACAGGAATACTGATATTACAATAAGCTGACGGCTTGCACTTCTGTAATGGCTCAAACTTTAGTTATCTAGTAAGAAGGTTTGGGCGTCACAGAGCTCGGCCTCTAAACTTTAATTTAAATAATTAATTAATAGTCTCATTTAAACCAATACCTATCAAAATTATTTTCACCATTTGTTAAACTTAATATTTGGGATAAAGGTCTACTAAATTATATAAAATATTTTTTTTAGTTTACAATGTTATATTTACATCTGGTAAATACACGAAAATACTTTATTCATTATTGTTTGACGTTTTTTCTAAATTGTCATCGATTATTGTTATTTAAGTCAGTACGTTCAAATAATGATTGTGATAATAAATTAATACCCTACTATCCTACTTTAATATAAGCAAAAAAAACGAGTTCACTTCACCTGATCCCTTACAAATATTTTGTTGCATGCCATAATTTTTTTAGCGGCGTATTATATAGGCAATATAAGTACATGGCGGAGTAGAACACCATTAAAAATGTTCTACTTTAGTACCTATGTGTACTTTATTATTATTATTGTTTAAAAAAAAAAGTTTGAAACATTGATAATGAATAACCAATGGTTTTTAATATGCCCATGTTTTAGCTTAAAATATTTATAAGCTAATAATTTTAAATCACCATAGTAATAATTTCAAGATTTTAGTCATGTAGAAAGCTAATCAATTAGTCATCAATGCACTCGCTTGAAAATCCATTATGTATGTAATCGTTGACAGACTGACTAAACCTTTATAATTTATTCGACATAATCTTGTTGGAATAAATACTGGTTGGGAGAAAAGAATTACTAAAAATTTTATCATAGAAACAACAATATTATAATTTTGATTATAATTTACATAATTTGCACACTTGGAAAAAACAAAACGGCCACAATCTAAGAGGTGGAACTATTTCCATAAAAGTTATCACTTAATCAATAGAATTACAACATTTTTCTCTACAGAATTAGAATTCTCTTACAGTCGTTAATTCGAAAAATATTAACTTTTTTACATAAAGACACCTAAATTGGTCACCTTATGCAATAACTTAAGATTTTTTTAAAGAAAACAATTGGTTAAATTTGAAATTCAAATTTCTTAGAACCAGTAAATAAACATTTCATAAGTGCAGTTATTAATTATTTTGTAAAAAAACAAAAATAGATACGCTTGGCGGAAATAGCAATAATAGGTGCATGGACTGAGTTAAAGAGAGGTGATCATTCTGTGTAATGTCAAATACCCGTTTGGTTGATGTTGTATTTTACTCACATATACGCACATATAGTACAAAAGGAAGTTCACGTAGACAAAATAAAATATTGGTTCGTAAAGAAGGAATGTCTTTGGCGATTTATAAGACTCAGGCTGACAGGACACAAATGAAATGAACAACTTAAAAAATTACTCGAGTGAATACATGTGCATGTAAATGTATATTAGAAATACATTATCGTTATGTTCTGGTTGGTTTCACTGGCTCGGGCGAACTAAAATATTCAAAATGCACATACTTATAATTTACTTGAGTTTAATAAACATATAAATTATTCACGAAATTCTGATGCAATCGTCTAATATGTTTGTCAAAGAACGATGTTTGTCGGCTTAAATAACAACGACGATGTTCAGCGAAGGTGAATTTACGAAGGAATTATTATTACAACAGTAACTACCTATATTATTATATAACATTTTTATTACTGACATTTTTCTATGATGTTACATTTTGTATTTCTTAGCATCGGAACACTTTTTGTAACGACCATTAAAAAGTTTAGACAGATTATTCGGCATTAACGGCACTGGTGTTCAACGTATATTATATAGGTACCTACTATAGGTGACTCACATAGTCACATTTACATTATGGATTGTGGAAATACGAATTATTCAACCAAATGGTTTGTGTTCCCAGCATTTTTTTTTTATAGAAAATCACACGGAAGGTTTCACAAATGTGAATATTAAAATATGTCTTCCTTTGATAGTTAAAAAGATGTACCTATATTTATTTGAAAAAAAGAAAAAAAACGAACAAGATATTATATAAAATTATATCGAATGAAAAAAATATGATATAAGTTCCCGAAATAAAAGGTAGTGTATCATTGATATCCGACCGTCAGCATTTATGGAAATGTAAACCGATATCACTATCGTTCGTCGATCACTTACATGTACCTATACATAGCAGTCACTATATTATTATTATACAGTTGACATGCTAATTTTTTTTTTCCAAAAAGAGTCAATGCCTCGCGTTGCAGTATCATTTTTATATTGTTTTCGCCTCATTGGCGTTTCTGCTCGCAATACGAGTGAACATTTTGCATCCAATTTCACGTTATTCAATAGACGCTTGTTTTAGTTTCTCTCGTTCATTTTTGCATATCAAACGAACTCTGCGAGTGTTGAAAAGTATCTTTTATTAATAATTTTAACCGTTACGCAATAAACGGTTAACGAGGACAAGTCGCATAATTATTAAATGGGGCGCACACCCTTACGCATCGCATGGTGAACTTGTTTATCTCATGAATTATTATGGTTTCTCATCGCCGTTCAAATCAATAAATTTTAATTGATTTCTTCACTGCATGCGTACGGAATGCCATTAATAATTATAAATACAAAATGTGATTAATGTATCAGATTCAGTTTGATCACTCAATAAAACGTCTACAATAAACCAGACGAGGTTTCAATATGTGGTCCACGGTTCCATTTACCTCTCCTCCCTCCAGGATTTTGTCAAAATGTCATGTTTTTTTATTGTATTTACTCATTCAATGCATTTTATTTTTTTTTTATAGTTATTGTTTATTAAATTAGCTAATAATATTTTTATTTCTTGTGTATATTGAAAAAGGCAGATATTTTATTAGAAAAATGATGGGCAGTCAAAACATTTTTATTCACGGTCCATGAGTATGAGAATAATAATATGCAGTTTTATCTAATTTATTATTTAATTTTTTTAACAATAATAAGAACTTGACAAAAAAATAGTCAACAAAACACGATAAACTAATGTAACTATACACTGTGAATTATTTTTAATATTTTAGTTTATTACTGAAAATGTAAATTTTCAATTTGTTAAAATTAAATCGTATTGTAATTTTACAACCATCAAGAGTCAATTAATCACAAGACCGACGTAAATGATTTTCTTAATCTAATTCATCGACGGTTAAATCACTTTTAAAAATTATAATTTATAGATAACTATAATTTTAACAAGTATAACAGTAGATACCTATAGTATATAAACTTGTTATTCACTAAATAGTTTATAGACGCACTGTAGTTATATATTATTTTAATTAACGATATTTTACTACTACCTATTAATATTAATTTAATTACCTATCTGTATTTCAAAGCAATATTTTTCTATTTCTGAAAATGGAAAAAATAAATCCCATATCTCATGATTAAAATAATACTGTGCAATAATAATAACACTACCAATAGGTATTATACTATATACTATGTAATATGATAAATCATATCTACTTTGGAATTTTTCTTAAAAATGATACACAAATGTTTGTAGTTTAACAGAAATATATGTGAAAAAACGAATGCCTACGTATTTCACAATTATATTATAAAAAAGTTAGGAAAGCTCACTCTGCGAGCATGCTAAATTCTCAGTTTCTAAATATATTTGAATGCAACTATAATATTTCATACCTGTTATACAATTTAAAAAGAACACTGTAACTTTTATAATATTTGGTACCTATTTTTAATATTGGCTTGTATGAATTAATTACCCATATTATATTTTTTTAATACAGTCTATTGACTAGTATGAATTTATTTTGAATAAAACCACTGTACAATTATTTATTTATTCAACTGTAGTATTAGAATATTTATATTAATAAGTCTCAACCTAAATTTATTTCTAGTTTTAGGTTTCTAAACATGCGTTTAAAATACCTTTTACCCAAGGGTTAAAGTGACACAAAATAGCAAGGGGGACTGTGATTCATATTTTATTTTGAGCGTTTCATATATATTTTACCGTACAATTCATTAATTTGTTTAACCAAAACATTCTTACTCGAAATATTAATTGCTTTTGTTAATAGGTAGCAAAAATATCCATATTACATAAAATCATAATGCATATATTATATTAAATTTAATTAAATAGGTACAAATGGTGATAAGCACATAAATTATATTTTTCTTCTTTCTTAAGACTTAATTTTACAAAATATTTTTTTTTAACGGTTACATATTATAAATTAACAAAATAAAAATATGCAATAAAAAAAATATCAATGGGAACATACATTATATTTTCCTTGTGACTTAAGTACATGTACATTGCATAAAATGTTTAATATATAATAGTTAATAAGTTGCGAGACTAATCAGGCCAATAATTGTAATCAATATTTTTTTATTTATGTAAAATAAATATACTTATAATTTATAAATAATGAAAAATATAAAACGATATATTTTCGAAAATAAATAATTAATTTTAACGGAGGAGAAGTTATTTAGATTAAGCTTCAATGCTCAGCGTACCATAATGTACTGTTTTAAGAACTAGTTAAATGGAACGCCTTATAAGCGCAATCAGAGGTAGAGGGTCTGAGAGTCTCACTGCAACCCCACTTTAACCCCTACTGTGTCCATCAGTTAGTTATCAATACATAGTTACGATTGTTGATATTAATTTTTCAATTTTAATATTATAGTATTCATAATTTAAACTAGAAATATATTTTACTGGAGACATATTAATATAAATATTTTAGTACTAAGGTTGAATAAATAATATTTGTATAACGATTGTATACAAAGTAAATTCATACTAATTAATAGTATAAAATAATTATTAAAATATGAGTATTTAATATAGATTATATTTAATAAAAATGTATATTTTTGTTGACACGCAAATAATAATTGGAATTTTGTATAATTATATAATATATAAATATATATATTAGCTAGGTATGTACGTTAAAGGTAGAAGATAATTTTCGATTTTATGGAACAATAAAAATAATTTTATTTTTAGCTATTTTATTAAACTGTCAATTGTTTGATCTATACCTACTATGCAGTTTGTACTAACCAAACACCGACCTTTTTGTTATTTTATTAAATGTTAGTTGTGTTGACATATATTCCACTGGACAAAGCTGAAATAGATCGTCAAAACTGAAAAGCTTAAAGTGCTTAGCTTAAAAGTGAATTTTAATTAATCAGCATTTCAGTATATAGTCAATAGATGTGTTTACATGGATGCACATAAAGTTTGTTGAAACTAGTCAAACACTCGTTCTCCATTCTCGTTTTTCAATTTCGCTCCGACTTCCTGGATTTTTAATTAACAATTAGCGAGGGTTGTCCATTTTACTAAATTCCATAAAACTCCTAGGTGCGTGAACACTGTTGCAATTTTAGATTCTGAGTGGACCTATGAATGTATTGATTTTACAATGATGTGTGTGTGTTTTTTTTTTTTTTTTTTTTTTTTATTTTTTTTTTTTATTTTTTTTTTTTATTTATTTATTTTTTTTATTTTTGTGTTTGTCATCACCTTTTAGGACAGAAAAAGTGTTTCGATTTTCTTCAACAGTATCTTTTCTGATAGGAAAGTGAATCTAGTTGGTACTTTGGGGGGTCAAAAGTAAAATTTTTCCAATAGTTTTCAAAAGCGCCGTGAAAAACAAAAGAAAAATTAAGGAAAAACGGGAATTTTTACGCAAAATCTGTTTTCGAGAAAATTGATTTTGGTTTTTGGTGTAACTTTAAAACGAATGACTGTAGATACATGCAATTTTCACTGGTTGCTTATATTTCCATTTTCTATACATGATAAAATTTTCAAAATATTTTGATTTATTTTGAGCTGTTTACGGACAATTTCAGTTTCCAATTTAATTAGTTTTTATTTCTATGAATGTCAATAAAACATTATTTGTTGAGTAAAAATACTTGCAAATTTAATACAAGGCTCCTACTATATTATTACAATGACATTTGAAAAATATTAAAAATCCTTAGTCACAGTTTTTTTTTATTAGCATTTAAAGTTCAAAAATTGAAAAAATATGGAAAAATCACGAAAATTTGCAAATTATTTTGAGTTAATAATTCGTAAAAATTTTTCTTTTCAGAACTAAGATTTTAAAATGTAATACAAGATTCCTTATAGGATAATCTACCTTTATCAAAAAAAAATGTCTATAAGAAAGTCAAATTAAATTTTTATGAGCATTTGAAAATCATTTTTTTACAACATTGGGTACTCACTCGATTTCTCATGTAGCGATATCCTTATTTTGTTGTAATTAAAAAACGAATAACTGCAGATACATGAAAATTTTACTGAATGTTTATATTAGCATTTCCTATACACCATACAATTTTGAAAATATTTTGACTCTTTTTGAGTTGTTTACGGACATTTTCAGTTTTCAATTTTTTTAATTTTTTTTTCTATAAATATCAATAATAATAATAATAATAATATCTGTTGGGCCAAAAAGTGTATAAATTTAATACAAAGCTCCTGATATATTGTTACAATATCAGTTGAAAAATATTAAAAATACATAGGCTCAATTTTTTTTTATAAGCATTTAAAGATCAAATTTTGACAAAATTTATCAAATTTTAATTTGAAAAATTATTTTGTAGTTAAAAATTTATAAAATGTTCAATTTTTGTATCTGAGAATTGAAAATTTAAAACAAGATTCCACGTAAGTAATTAATTCTGTTACCAAAAAATCTAAAAAATACATTTACACAGTTTATTTTTATAGTCATTGTAAATAAATTGTATTATTATGTTCATTGTGTAGTGTGTACAATTTTATTTAAGAAATGTTAACAATGTACGTTTACATGTATAAATATATTATTTATAACGTCTAAATAATTATTAAAATATAAAATATATATAAACATATTTAGCCAGCTCTCTGTCAGGCAATAGCCATGGCCGTAGTTTTACCTATGGACCTACACCATTATTAAATATATATCTATAATATTATTATTTAGCCAGCGACAGTCATTTGAAATATTCATCGTAATATTCACGTATAAGCGTGTACGGAGTGGTCGGCGGCGACAAAACTATGACGTCATCCCTCTTTTTAAAATGCTATACTTAATATTCCAAAGCAGAATATTTTTCTTAGTATTTTGATACATGAAATTCGAATTTGGGGCGAGTAGTTTATGAGTTATAAATATTCAAAGTTTAGATGAGCGGAGAAGTGGACAAACATTTCGCGTGGTAATCCCGTACCACTCCACTCCGCTATCCGAATTAAAACCCAATGTTGTCATTCAAAAAAGTAAAAAAACTTAAAAAAATTATAAGGATAAAAAATGTTTAAAAATATAATTTTTTAAGAAAAACGTCTTTTTATAAGAGACTTGAAACTATGTAAAAAAATATTTTCAAAAATAATTTACACTTTTTGAAATAATGAGTGTTCAATGATAAAAGAGACACCCGGTAGTATTCACTTCAGAATACTGCGTATATTGATAATCGTAAAATATGAGTTTCAAGTGTTTGATTGGTACCTATAATCTACCGTGGCTACCTTTATAAAAGATGTAAACGCAAGACTCTTCGATAGTCATTGCTTAAATGTTATTCAAGTATACGCTGTAGTAGTTTATTTCTGTTTAGTATTTTCATTCATACCAGTAAAACAAGAAAAATCTGAACGATGTTAATCTTTGCCAACTTTTGGATAGACTTTATCATACTGATCACAGTATTATTCTCAATTATCTATTACTATTGTACTTCGACATTCAATGTATGGAAAAAACTCAATGTGCCTTACATCCGTCCGATTCCTCTGTTTGGCAACTACTTGAGAGTAGCACTGGGCATAGAGAATCCAATGGAAACGTACAGGAAAATTTATTGCGAGCTAGCTGGATTCAAGTACGGAGGTATGTTTCAGATGCGGACACCATACTTAATGATCCGCGATCCTGAAATCATCAACAACATACTGATTAAGGACTTTTCGTATTTTACCGATCGTGGTATTTACGTGGATTTTAAAACCGAACCCCTGTCAGAAGTACTGTTTCTAATGAATAACCCTCGATGGAAAAAATTTAGAAGTAAATTGAGCCCAGCGTTCTCATCGGGAAAACTTAAACAGATGTTTAATCAAATCGAAAAGTGTGGCCATGATATGATAAATAATATTTTTGCTGAGCTAAAGAAAAATCCCAACGATATTGATATGCGAGATGTTGTGGCAAAATATTCAATGGATGTTATCGGTAGTTGTGCTTTTGGACTGACGTTAAATGTAGCAAGCGATGATACTTCATTATTTCGTAAGTATGGAAAAACCGCATTCGGACCATCTATATTATATTTTATAAGAGAGATATGTGTGATGATTTCACCGGCTATTCTGAAAATTTTGAGACTTACTTTTTTCCCAAGTAAAACAACTGCGTTTTTCGGATCAGTATTTAAAGAAACAAAGACGTACAGAGAACAAAATAATGTATTGAGGAATGATATTGTTCATGCTTTAATTCAAGCACACCAATCCGATGAAAATTCATCTAAAGATGGTAAATTTTTTTTTTGAAATTTAAAATAACTACCTATAATATTTAATGGTATCGTGGTAACTATCATAAAATTTAATTTTTTTTTAGAAACATTAATGGAATCTCAAATTTTATCAAATGCTTTTGGTTTTTTTGCTGCTGGGTTCGATACTACATCAACTTCTATTTCTTATTGTTTGTATGAACTTGCATTGAAAAAAAACATTCAAGACCGAGTACGCGAAGAAATAAAATTGACAAAATCTAAATACAATGGAGTAATTGATAATGAATTTTTGAATGATCTCCATTATTTGGATATGGTTATAGCAGGTAATAAATAATTGTTTACATATAATTAATGCATTTTTTTTATGAAAAAACAACCATAATTTAATATATATCCTCAATTTCTTTTGGTAGCTTAGGGCGCTTAGGCACTTACGTTATTTTATAACAGATGAGGTAATATTAATGAAATTATTTTACCTATATGTCAATTAATTTAAGGAAACCGTACTATAGTTATAGAGATTGAGTATTGGGTGAACCATTCCAAAGTTGTGCCAACAAGATAATTTTATATTATTATATAAATCTACCTAATGCTAATATAAATTTTAGTATACTGTGGTTATAGGTACAACGTTATAAATAATATATAGTATCGCGTATGACACACCAGTGGGTAATAAAAACAAAATTAACTCGAAATTAAGCCTATTGCCCAGGTCCGCCATATAGGCTAGGGCTATACTCTTTCATTTAAAAAAAAATCAAGAAAATCGGATAAGTAGTTTCAGAAAAAATTCGACACAAAGATTCCATTTTCACATATTATATGTAGGTATTATTTATATATTATATAGCGTACATTTAGCACGTAAATGAAACCTGTGACAAAGATTTCTATTTCGCTTTTATAGTATAGATAATATAAAACTACAGGCAATAACATACAACTAATTTAAATGTTTTGAAAATTTCATTGTGTAATTATATTTAATACCTACAGTACCTGCCTATATTAATTATTTGGAAAAGGTCAGTAGCAGAATATAGACTAATAGGCAATAGTACAACTCTTTTACCCATTAGTAATCAAAAAAAATTAAAATGAGTTCCTATAGTGTGTTCTTTACTATACTTATTGGATTAGCATTAGTTATTAAAGTGTGAACAACTGAAAACCATACGATTTTACAGCAATATATTAATAATATTATGCTGTTTTTTAAAATATAAGTTTCTTTCATTCATTCAAAATTCAACCGATTTCTAAATTGTTATATTCCTTGTATTTTAAATAAACAACTCTACAAAACGTATTTTTTCGAATTTTGAAAAAATCAAAAAAAGATTTTTAGAATTTTTTGTTTAGAGTCTAGATCATCGTGAAATGCAAGAGAATAATATTTAGCATCTATTTTTTCATATACTACATTAAAAATACTGTAGGTACTTACTAGAATATTTGGATTATATTCCCAATTTTTTATCGATATTTATAGAAAAAAAAACTAGGAAAAAATCGAAAATGTCAATCCAACCTAAACTTTATAAATTTTAAACAGATCAAAAATAGTTTAGAAAGTTATGCCATTTTTAAAAAATGTATAATATAAACATTTGGTGTAAAATTAAAGTATCTATTTATAATTATAGTTAATCGTTTTTGAGTTACATAAAAAAAAATTGAATCTTTTCCTTTTGTTTTTTCTCAATTATTTGTAAATATACTAAGAGTTTTTATTTTTGAAACAAAGTATCTACCACTTGTCCACTTACCGATTAGGTCCAACTTTCTATCAGAAACCACCCGCAAAGATGAAAATCAGCATTTTATCTATTATGTATTTATCGTGTGTACAAAATAAAATCACATATGCATTGTAGTACAGTCAATACTATTTGGTTGCTCCAATCAGAATTATTGATTTACAATTATGTATTTAAGTTTCACACGTTCATCTAATATATCTATGAATTGGAAAAATTGAAATTATTTGGCATGCTAAAGCAGTTAATTGTTTTAGTAGTTTCCATTAGTTTGAATAAGAGCCACTTTATGTCTGTATCTGAACTTGTGCGGCCAACAACAGATACAAGATTGGCCAATTGAATTTAAGTGATTGGTCATAGGTACCTAGTAATTTATGTTATTTTTAGAAGTATTAATAATTTTTGATATTGGTTCATTGTTTTCGCACCAAGCCACAGATCCAAAATGTCCACAGATATTATTCAGTTAGGTATTTTAAAGATTACGTGAAGATATTGATATTAAATTACTATAAAAATACTAAATATGACTAAATGCTTTCAGAATCACTCAGAAAATATCCTCTGATGTTTGCTCTGTTCAGAGTAGCTACAAAAACCTATCGTGTACCAAACGATTCATTAATAATCGAGAAGGGGCAGAAAATTATAATTCCCACTTTTTCACTACATTATGATCCTAAATATTTTAGTGATCCCGAAGTATTCAATCCTGAAAGGTTTTCCCCCAAAGAAAAGGCAATGCGACCTAATGGCGTGTATCTTCCATTTGGCGATGGACCCAGGCTTTGTATTGGTATGTATATACAGTGGTTTATTAGGGGGGTATACGGATACAGGGCATTTCCTGTATAAGCTATTGGCACCGTAGTACAGTTAATTTTACAAAAACAACTGCGTATATCCAGTGCCTAATGGAGTATATTATGTATGTGGAGCCGATTTAGAATTTTACAGTTATAATATAATATAATATATTATTATAGATTATTGTAGATTTTTAATATTTTGAAATATATAAAATATCAATATTGGTAGGTACCTATTTTGGTACAAATGATATTTTATTCTTACATCTTTAGCGCTTATATCCTACTAAATTCGTCGCGAATTATGTGTATTTTTTTTTTTTGTATCTTATTGATGTTTATGTAATCTAGCCGAATTTTATGTCAATTTTCTGAATTTAAATTTCCAAAATTATATAGTGTCATAAATGTGTGGCTCTTTTCCTTTCATATTCTCATAATTGGGTTTTAATAATTTTTTTTTTGGAAAAGTACTATACCTAGGTACCTACCAACATTTCTAAATATTTACAAAGGCCATCTTCAAAAGTTAAAGACTAAAGTACTTGTATCAGTTCATCAGTTGTACCTATCTGATACTTGATAGTCGTAATAAGATCTTTATTGTCATTTTTCATGTAACTAATTAGTAATTAATAATTATACATATACATTTGTTGATATTTTATTTTTTTGATACCTACAGGAAAACGTTTTGCTGAGATGGAAATGAAATTAGCTTTAGTTGAAATTTTATCCAAATTCGAAGTGGAACCGAGTGAGAAGACAATGATCCCTGTACAGTTTAGTAAATTATCCGTGGTAGTGATTCCGAGAGATGAAAAAATTTTGTTAAAACTAAATCCACTCTCTGAATAATTATTCAATTACTAAATAGTATACGATTTGATAAATGTAGTATAATTAAAATAATTAAAATATTAAATTATTAACAAGTGTTATGTAAACAAGTCTACATTAAATGTAATTAAACTGCAACGCAATAAATTTACTATAAAATACAAATTCGTAATCTTGAATTATTTTGCAAAGAAAATCCTCTCTTCCTCGTGTTTTACGTATTACATAAGGTGTAAGGAGTGACCGAGCGGACCATGGCATCGGTTGCGACGCGCACCGACGCCGGTTCAAAACCTCGGCCGCGGGCGGTTTTTTTTTCTTCGGGTATCACGGTGTCCGGAGAGAAGTGCCGCCATCCCCCACCCGGACATGGTAAATACCTACAGGTACCCACTAAAAATCTGCCAAACACACGTCATGTTTTTTAAGTATTACATATTTACATGCAATAAAAAGGAAAAACAGGACACTGGGCGGCTGGGCGAATACCCTATTATATATACCTACTATATACCTACCGAGCTCCCGCTATTTTTTTTTAATAGTCTATGCTAGAAATGTAAAAGAGAAAAGATACAAGTTATCACTAATATAATTTCTCAACAAATCCATTAAGATGAAAAAATTAATTTATATTCACTGTATTCATTTTATCAAGAATTTGATTTTGAACATCCAAATCAAGACCATAACTTTTAGTAAATCCGTTAATTGGTAACTGGGTGTTTAATAAACCGAACCAAACATTAATCGTTTTAAAAAGATCCACTGTCTAAAATAATTTATTACGTGTGTTTATGATTCCATACTCATTTTTCACAAAAATATTTTATTACCTGTTCCCAATGATTATTTTTGATAATGCTCTTTTCTCCACAGTATTTAATAGCTGTACTCATTGCATTGGAAAATAATTGGGCTGCCAATTTTACGTTTTGTCTCTGTGTGCCCATTACATTTAGATGTTTCTCTGTAATTTTATATGCCAATTTAAAATCTGAGTTTTTTGTTGTACTTAAATATTCTTCAATAATTTCCCTTCCAATATATGTATTATTTGAAGATATAAATCCTCTATCAATAAAATGATTTCCAATCAATTTCAATAGGTGAGGGACATCAGCAAAGACATGTATGTTTTTAAGTTTAACTGGATATATGATTATATGAATGAAGGTGATGATGGTGTTATGTTTAATGACTTCCATAAGCCAATATTAGTTGGACTCATGACGCTGACAAGGGCAACTACTTCAAATCCCATTTCATGAATACAAGCAATAATTTCAAAGAGTATCTCAGTAGTCATAGGTGTGTCAAAGTCATAAAACAATGGTTGCTTCCAGTTACTCAAAAGTCCTATAAAACATGACAAAAATATGTATAATATACCATATTAAAAATTAATATTAACATTTTTGCTAAACTGCTGACTAACTCCCTGCCATCACTAATTGCACACATTTATGAGGTCCAATAATCTGATATTTGTCTTTATCATAACATATCTTGCGTGATAAAATATACGTCTCATCAAAAGTATTACTTAGGTACCTTTAGCTTTTAATAGTGACAAAACTTGGTGCAATATACCTTGGTCTACTGAAAATTTACAAGCCCATGACAGTTAATATTTTTAAATTTATTACATTAATTGTCTTCTAATTCCTTAATTTTACTCTGTGCTTCTTTCACCAACTTTTGTAATTTATGCAATTCAGTTACGATTTGTTTTTAATATAATATGATTTATAGTTAATGTTCTTAATTAAATACCTGTCAATCTCATTTTGATATTGATCATTTGTTTGTATACTTAAAAATAAATTATATTTCGTAAAATATATTGTTTTTTTTAAGTAATTAATATATTATGTTTTATTATTAATGTTATTAGTTAAATTCCTGTCAATCTCATTTTGATATTGATCATTTGTTTCTATACCACTGGACGAATTATGTGCTGTAACACGTTTTTCTGTTGTACATTCTTCTGGAGATACAAAAATTTTTCCCGTTTCCATGTCAGTAACATAACTGCTTTAATAACAGATTATAATATGTAAAATCTAATGGTTTTTTGAAATAATGTATACATTTACACAATTAAACTGATTTTATACTGACCCAATAGATTGATTTAAAATATTATCAGAATTATCCTGTAGATTCATTAATAAATTAGAAATGTGACAATTAAGTGTTGGAACAGCATCCAGTTTCAATTTTCTCTTATGCCTTGGGGAATAGTTCAGTAGAGTTTCTACTAATGGTTTACAATATGCATCATCATCGAAATTTAAAGAACATATTATATAAGCTGTAAGAAAAACTAACTTTAAAGAAAATACAAATGCTTAAATATTTATTTAAATATATATCAAAGGTTTGTTTTAAAACATAACATTTTTTACTTTTAAATTAGGATTACCAGTTGCATCAAGCCATTTTTTTTTTGATATTGTGTATCTTGTGGGAAGCGATGAAAACGAATGTGACTACAGTCAACATTTCTTAACTCCTTACGCTTACTTCCACTAGAAGCAGTGGCGGCGCGAGAGGATTTTTGTGAGACAATTGTCTCATAGCTAAAAGGGGTGGTGGGTGGTACGGGGTAGGTACCTATAGTGGATAGTCAGTCAAATAGTCAAATATTGCAGTTACATGTGCACACCCGACCGAGCAACACGCTTATCGTTATCGCGCTCTCGCATTTATAGCTCTCGTAAGCGTACTGAAGCCCTACATGTGTACAGGTAATAT
>NC_042494.1:152319196-152322867 GCF_005508785.2 Acyrthosiphon pisum
ACTTAAATTACGATATTACATATTGATATAGGTACCTATCTAGTTCACATATTATGCATGTGTAATATAATTATAGCGATATAAAACATGTCCAACACACATAGTTTAACAAAATATAACTCTCTAAATTCTACGTGAACATTATTGTGATAGTACTAAAATATTTCAAGTTATAAATCGTCATCAAAATATTAAAAGCCGCTTAAAAGTTCTGGGACGTTTTATTTAATTACAAACTAGGATAGCTCGAATAAAAGTTTTTTACCCTGCCCGTCAATTCCACCGTAGACAGACCACAACTCACAATAATAGGCGGCCAACTTTAAAAATGTGAAGGAAAAAAAATGTAATAAATCCAAATACGTTTTGGAATATAATGTCGTTTGGACTTCCGCGCGTTGAAATACAACATAATATAATACAACATCCGTTTATAACACGTCATTGCGTGCTTCGGTAGCCGGATGGAAGGAAACACAAGGCAGGTATACGGTGGCTAAGTAAATCACATGTGTGCGTGTGCATGGATGTATACAGGGTGACTCCCAAAGCAAACTCGCCCTGCTTACCCCCATTGTATCCCTTAATTAAGCATTCATTAGTTCCGATTTTTGTAAATTTTAAGTATAGGTACCCAGCTTTTGTAGATTTTACCACCAAATGTATTTTCAAATACTTAGTTTTTTCGTGCCACCATTTAAGGAGTGTTGACACGTTTTATTTTAAAATTAAAACCACCCCTGTTTACTGTGAATTGTTAAGCTAATGAATTTTGTTTTATACTTGTATGTGTCTAAATCAAAAATTGAACACGAGTAGTTTCTGAATTATTAAACGTTAAGTAAGGGTGGGTATACTTAAAAATTCCTAAAACCGCAATTTAAATGAATGCATAATCAAAGGACAGAATAGGAGTGAGCGTGATGCTCGGTGAAAAACCCTGTATGTTACTACTTCATGCCCGTAAGTTTGGTTCGACACAGGCCTTTCGGAATAGGGTCGTGCAAACGTGATGCATAATAACCATGTACATTATACGTTTATTTTGTATGTATAAGAATCTGACCGTGTATGTATACGCACCATCGTCGTCGATGAGACTATATTCACTTGCTAGTTGCCGTAGAAACTCGAACGTCCCTATGGGTATGTAAATCACCCGTGGTGCGCAAATTCACGTGTCGGTGCGGGAAATATCCGAGCAGGTCAAACTTCAACAATTTTAAATCGTTCTTATTCCATTCCGATTCCGGAAACCCAAATCAATATTATTCAATATTATGCTGTAATATGTCTATATTATTTTTGTCCCGTTTAAACCAACCGTTTTATTGTTTCTCCCTTTATTTTTGTTCTATATTTTATTTAACCACATAAATACGACCATTAAAAGATACGCTGCACCTAACTCGAAGAACCAACATTCTGTTGGTTTTAAAATAATCTATCCAATGCACCGTCGTGTGATAATATAATTTAGGAACATATTTGTTAGGTAGAGATATATCAATTTATTTTATAATGTATTTGTAATCGTGATTAAAATAAATAAACTATTTAAACAATAAAATATGTAGCTAATAAAAAGTAAACAAAATATCATATATTTATTGCATTACGTTTTAGACAGTTTTTAAATGTAATCGAATACCTACATCGATTGGTAAAAATATATTTACAATAGGTAATATGTAATATAATATTTAAAAGATAAAGTACCTAAGTATCTCAAAAAATTACTCAAAAACGGTTTTTATTCCCTCATAAATATGTTCATAAGAAAAATATTCATGGCATTTTATTATTATCTTAAGACAGGAATCCAAAATAAATAAATTTCGATATTTTTTTTTGTAAGTCTTGGGTAGACCATCTGCTCGAAATAAATGTTTCGAGCGGTTTAATGGTGTTTAAATAATGTTAGCTGTGTGAGAAAAATTACTCGAATGCCTATGTAACATACACATATACCTTTATACATTTTATTTTTAAGGGTTATTTTTGTTTGTTTCATTATAATTTATTTTATTATTATTTCCTTTTTATTTTTCTATTTTTACAAAACATAATCTTTTATCCGTGTCGTAAATAATTCTTTTATCGTATTAACGATATATGAAATATGTAGTATTTTGACAATACGTGCTTCCGTCCTTTTGGATCAATTATTATTTTCCTATATAATTCGAGCTACATATTTTTGGTTCGTAACATTATTGTCCCTTAAACACTTACAATGTTAAGTATTATAGAAATAATGACAACTTTGAATATAAATGAATAAAATATATCTGTGTAGGGATATAAATGATCACTTTAAAAAAAAATGTAACTTATTCATTCGAAATTAATTCATGCAGACGTTAAACTTTTAAAATGTAAAAATCAGACTTTTTTCCTGTATAGAGTCTAGAACTCTAGACTCTATACAGGAAAAAATATGTTTAAACAAGGTATCCAGACACTGTATAAAAAAATACTTAATGTAGGCACATTTCACATAAATATATTTATTTAGTATGATATGTATCTTATACAACTGTTGAACGTAATTCAGAATTCTTATAAGTTACGGTACAAACTTAAAATATTCCACACTATAATAATATTTTATAGAAGAAAAGTTTTTGAAGAGTTGATCTACCACTTAAAAATTTCTATTCTAAAATGATTTAAATCGGTCTTATATAAACTACTGATGTGGAACATTAAAATTTAAAGTATGATCATTTTTCTTCCATAAGAACTTAACCCTTCGTTTAATATTTCATTCAAGTGTGATATAACATTTTAAGTATTGAAAATTATTGAAACATGATCATATTGTATATAAATGTGTTATACCTACTGTGAAGACTTTATGTAATCGATGCGAAGTATTTTATTATATGTTTCAAAATTATAAAATACTCAGATTTACAATTAATACAGTATGTTTACGACTAATGACTTATGAGTTATGGTGTATATTAATAATTAATATTTACATATAATAACCAATACCTACATATAATTATTAAACGTTCGTAAATCAAAACAGTAAGGAACGCATTTAAACGGTGGAGGGTCTTTCCATCTCAAAGATGTTATTATATATTTATATACATTATACCTACCACTTACTAGGAAGGTCTTACCTATATACATTTTCTCGAATTAAAAAAAAAAACTTATAATATTATTTAATAACAACTAACAAGGCATTATTTAAAATAAAATATATTTGGTACAACGATGGTAAAGTATATTATAATAATTAAAACTGCGGATTTATGTAGGTACGTCATAAATACGAGTAGTTTCAAGATCTGTTATTTTCTACAGTATTTTCAATATATTTGTTGGATCGTACATTGTAGGTACATATTTTGGGTGATTTTATTAGTGCGTTGAATGATCTGCACGACTGCACATGTATTTATAATCATGGTACCTAATCACACGATTGCTACGTTAAATGAGATTGATTTAACTGATAAATTATAATATTTTTGTTTTTTCCATCTATAATAACACTCATTATTGTTATTTGTATTCATTGAATATGTATTATTGTCTATTGAATAGTTAGCAAAACCTACCTAAGTATGTAGATTTTTCATATAATGTTAAATGTACCTATATCCTGGTAAACAAAAAACAGATGTAAAATCATAATTACCTATAGGCGT
>NC_042494.1:152323483-152353180 GCF_005508785.2 Acyrthosiphon pisum
TAGAACGTTTACCATGAAAAGTTGAACTGTATTCCGACGAGCCGATGTTTTTTGACATAATTCGTTAATCGTTTAGAGTGTTTAGACAAAATTATTAATTACTTATTTCTACAGCGCTTTGTTTAATATTCTTCTGTAAAACTATGTGTGATTTCAGATTCCGAGGGAAGCAAAAAAGCTAAGTACCTAGTATATTTGCAAAAACTTAGATTGTAAAATGTAAATTGAATCCTACATGTGTTAAAAAAAATTTTTAACGGCTTAGAATTGTTTTTTAGAATAAATTAAAGAAAGATTAGAATTTGTGAGGGGGGCCCTATTTTCCTTATTGCATAACCTGCGAATAAAGTCTGCGCACGCCTATGATAATTACCATTCCATATGAGGGCTTTAAAATTATTCTTTATAATTACAACCCGGCCCTTCCCAACCCAAATTCAAAAAAATCATAAATACTCAAATTATCACGATTTGCAAGTACATATATCATATTATTTTAATTTCAACGGTGAAAATTGTTCTGCTATTTTTTAAAATTATTTCACTGCTACCTTTTTTAAAGAAACAACCGCTGTAACGTGATATAATTATAATAATAAAATATAACATTTTTGGAAGAATTGTGTTGAAAATGATTGCTACAAAAATAACATCACTTATTTTGTCGTTTCCATAAAAATGTATTATAACAAGTTTGCAAAGAGTAAAAGGAATGGCGGAGAGTTATTGAATTTCGTTTGTATATTGAGTTATTTTCGTATTCGTATTATGCAGCGGCTACTGCAGCAGGCGATGGGCGGCCACTGGGCACCAGCAGCTGGCCGTATTCCCCGAGCGCGTGGCCGGTCTTGAAAGAAATATAGGAGCAATTTTATTCCAAAAGTCCTCGGAGATATCGTGGTTATTGAGGGGACCACTGCTCGAACTTGGATTTTCTCGGTCAATAATTCTTTTAAATCCGTCGTAGTACGTAATACGCGTAGGTATACACCGCGCAGAGCGCTGCGTAGGTATATATAGGTAGTATGAAGTATGAATAATGTATGTGAATCCAAAACTATATATAGTTTCATATATTAACTAGTAGTTTCCTGAATTATTTTCGACGTAGGTAAACAAATTGAATGAAAAAGGGCACTCGTTTCGCTTCGATTATTATTAGGTCAATAAAGTGATGAATAATATTGTTCATTCTTTTTTTTCAAGATAAATCATTATATTTGAAAAATGGTTTTTCCAAACGATGGCAGTTTAATGAATAGTATTTAAAAAACTTTTTTTTCCATTTTTAAATTACAAAAGGCTCGTAATACTCGTTAATAAAAATAATATATTATATTATTATCTTATTGTTGTTAATCCTGGTGATAGAAAATTAAGGTTTTGCAATTAAAATGTCTATAACTACACTAAATTATAATAGGACAAAACCATTATTTACAATCTATGATTTAAAATGTAATAAAAAACAAGTCTTAATTCATAAACACACCTACCAATAAACTCATTAGTAATAATAAACACCCAAAAACATTTTACTTAGAATTTATTCACGATTAATTGTATTAAATTTTAAGAGAATTAGGTACCGATATTTGTTGTCTCTGTTTTTCACATTTGCAACATAGTAAAAAATTCCGATTTTGCGTCCATTGATGTATAGGCGTTGTGAAGTGACACTATTATAACAAAATATATTTTTATTCAGCTTGAATATTAAAATAAAATTTTTTTTAATTGTTTTATTCTTTTCGAGCTTTAATTTGACATTTTTAAAAATTGATTTGAGTCGATAAAATTAAAAATTGTTGTTTCTCTGTCAAAAAGCTTTACAATTTAATATAAGGTTTCTTTGTGTATATTTTGCTCTCACAATCATTTTTCGAGTACAATGGTTTATCATTTAGTGATTAATTTCCCAATGATGAGTTATATAACCTCCTACACGGCTGAATCAATTTTCTCCGGTTTTAAATCACCAAAAAGTTACGTTAATATCATGAACAATTATTATAGTAAATATAGAATGTTCAAAAAGTGTTGATGTAAAATACATATATATTTATTCCAAAACTTGTCTTTAATTTTTAAAAATACATTATTTATTTTTATTATATTAATTATGATATTTTGTAAATATTTAATCATTGCACTATAAAATACTAGCTGAATAGCTGATCCTACACGGCGTTGCCCGTTTGTTAAATAAAGAACGTTTTTACCAAATATAAAAAAAAAAAACAGCTCTAAAATGATATCCATTATCATAATTATAATTTTATTCTTGTAACCAATGGCCATTCTATATAAACAAAAAAATATTCGTTTTTCGTGATCCAACAAATTCATGTGTAAAATTATCCCTGGCAGTCTAGGTGCTAAATTATCCCTGTCTAATTTTAGAGTGCACCTCTATACGGCGGAACGAATATACCATAGACATTTCAAGTCTTTGGTTATCATATTTTGGTTAACTATGAATTAGTCAGACGGATTCCTTATTTTATATATCATGTAGATATCTGAAATATATTATAATGTATTATCATTTTGTAGAGGGAAGTTACTTTAAAAATAACTTCTATGTATATATAATTAACTGTTATATTAAACTTAGCGTTCACGTCATAATTACCTCGATTATTTAATAGTTGTTTCAACAGTTAATATTGCCATATTTAAGAGGCTTACTTGACCTCTACGCAATCTGTTCTTAAGCTAAAGGAGCATAGTTAAGTTAAAATTAATAATCCGGGTATCGGCAATGAACTCAAATATGACTCTTCAGACAATACGGCCGTTTTGCATGTTTATTTTAATCACTAACTTAATCTTAGGATTGTTCAATATGCAATTTAAATACTCATATCGCTTTTGAAGTTGTCTCATACCACTATATAATTATTTTACTTGTATAATTTTGCAAACAAAACAGTATAAGCTTCCATTCATGTTTTATAATAATTCAAACTAAATCTAGTTTCTAAACTAGTACTTGGTGGAAAAATATTTAAATTTTAAATGGCTTCTCAGTTCTCTATTGAATATGAAATGTGATGCCTATATTTATGAAATACTAATACATAAAGGATAAATCAATGGACGTAAGTATATATTAAGATATAACATTTATTCAGCACAAGCCAAAAATTATCAGATAAGATAATCAGAGTCCAGAGATGACTACCTCGGAGTACAGTAATTATGGTGTGTCATGTATTTTACTTGAATTATATAATAACACATTATAATAAAATCCATTCACATAAGAATTAGGAAGACCGTCAAAACGTGCTTGATTAAAATTTTTATTTTTTCCACACAAATCTGTAGTTTTTCTTTCTGGAACTATTGTATAAATTGAGAAATTATCAGCTCTTGAAAGGCTATTTAAAATATGTTTGTACCTTAATAATAAACTATATTTACCCATTACCAAAACATAAAATATATATTTTTGTATTTTATTTTTTATATCTATTTCCCCATATTTTAGATATTTTTATATTTAACGCACTGCAGTTAGGTACATCGTAAACTGTTAGTTTATAATTTATATTAACTTAAAAAACATAATAATAATTGTATACAAATTTAAAAATGTATTCCACTGCCCAACTAGCAAACAAATCATATTTTTAACCTCACCATTGAGTGAGTCACTGTGATGTATGTGTTAAATTAGAATTCAATGATAAATCATTGCATAGGACAAATGATTCTGAGTAGGAATGGTATGTCAACCTCTACTTCCAAGTATATTTTTAAATAATCTATATTACTATTAGCAATTAATAATTTATTTTTATATTGGTAATACTGTATACGTACAGTATGTTAAACTAAAATTTGACCATAAAATCGCTTATATTATATTATTAATGATTATAATATTATATCAATTATATAGTTATTAACTTATAAGTTACAAGCATTACAGTTTTTTCGTACTTATAAATACTTTTAAAAATAAAATACATGTTTTACCATTTTTTTATTGCATTTAAAATTTAAATCCTAACCTTATTTATAAGTATAGTTTTCTTAAACTAAACCAAGTACTGTTGAACGGTAAGCTTGGCATATTTTAGAATATTTCTTTTTTTATTATTTATTTATTTATACGCCTCAACTACCGGGGTTATTGGCGTTTTAGAAATACATATTTTAGAATATGTTTGAAGCATAAATAGCTTAAAATTAATCTAAATATTTAATTTTTTTTATATAGAAAATAAGAATATATACGTGATAGTGGAAAGTTTCAAATTCTTACAGTTATAATGTTTTAATTATAACAATATTTGAGGATAAATCTTCATTGCACGTATATCCAATATTTCGTCAGAATTTGAACTTCAAAGCTCTAAAAGGTGGTGACACACACATCAATGTAAAACAAATACGCACTCATTTTCCCTCTCAGAATCTTAGAATATCTTTTCTCGCACACTTGTCCAGTTGTCCTGAAACCCTTACCACGTACCCAATATATTCGACTATTTAAGTATAAAGTAGGTAATGAATGATAATCGCGTAGATAATTATATAAATAACCAGTCCATTATTCTAATAGTGGATGAATATCCTCCTCTATCGTTTTGTCGTTTCTTTTAATTTCTTATGAATAGTACTCATTTTCCTTACAACACACGTATTTTTATATTTATTTTTTCGCATGAACGAGTGTTAGTCACTGTGATATGCGTTAGATAAACTGTAATTATATTTACTCCTGTATCAAGTATTCTAGCTGGAGGTTAATCAAAAGAAACCGCTGGTAAAAATTAGGTTCTACTGAATTCGTAGTTAAAATACTCCAAAGATTGTTCAGAACCGTTACTTACAAATGCTAGTAACAATACCTAGGACAGGGAAACTTATGAGCCACATATTATATACAAAGCGGAAAACTGGGTACACATAATTGGGTGGGAGCAGGGTTAAAAATTATATACCTAAATCGTAAATACGATTAAAAAAAATTTAACACTTCATATGAATAAACTTTGTTACGATTTCATGACAGATAACTTATTTTTTTTTAATGTCATGTAAATGTATGTATAGTGTATGTATATATATGTATAGTGTTTATGTATGTCGTGGTAATCGACAGTGGTTTCTTCCTACATATTTTTAAAATGACAGCAGGTGGTTGCCGTTCACGCAAGCTGATCATGAATAATGGGTTACTTTTTTTAGTTATTTACCACTATTTTATTATGAAAATATATTACATTTCTATAGAGAATAATATCAAAGTTATTTTTTCAATCGTTGTTGTAGGTCTTGGAAGATTTTTGTGGTCTGATTTCCATACTGTCAATAATATTAAATAGGTAATACATTATGCAAATAAACTTGATTCAAGATATAAATTATATGTAGTTTTTTTATACTATATTACCTAACTTAACAATACCTGTATTTTTATTTGAACAATCCACATAAAATAAAAGAATTAGTTACTTACATTATTTACGTGTTTTTCGCAGAAAATCCAAATTTTACGTACCGGTAGAAGAATGTACCATAAGTCATCGCATTAATATATAAAACCAATATTGCATTATAAACCTAATGTTTTTATTTGACAGGATAATACTACAGTGGATTTCACCGTTTCTCGAGTAATCAAAAAGATCTGAGAACATACTTTATCCACTGTCTGTTGGTATTTTTTATGCTTATAATGTTTTTAATCAACTGTAAATTCATTTTTGATTACGACTGTAAAAAAAAAAAACAATATTGCATTTAGAAAAATAATCATTTTATGAAATCCCTTCGGTACCTGTTTTACCACGATGATTTATATTCCAGATTGAAAAAAAATAAGATGACGTGTTCTGGTTTTTCTCTCACTCTCTCTCTTCTTTAATTCGACCGACCGCAATATTTCACATCGTTGATGGGCCAAGTCCTCGGGGGTATAGACGATGGAGGTAAACGTGCCAGTAGTCAGATTAGTTTGTCAGGACGGCGCTGGAACTTTTCTTATTTAGTGTCCTCGAGACGATGCTGTATTTTATTGTGCATACTGCTGCCAGCTGAAACCAATTTGGATAATAATATTAATTCGCTCGCACAAACTCACGTTGAGATTCCCATTGCGCAGTCCATCTGTACGTTTCTAATTCCATGGTTTCTACTTATTTAAATATTATTTCACTAGTCTTCGTCGAATGCTATAAACATCCTCCATCTCCTCTATATCGAAATATTTCAAATTACTTTAAGATTATACGGTAGTACGGTACATCCAAGTCTCTGCTCTACCATTTGTCACTTAATATATTAAAATACATAAATTATCTAATTATATATACAAAAACAAAAATAATAATTTTAGCATGAATTTACTGTGTTGGATTACTGAAAAATCTAAAATCCGAATATCAAGTCACCTTATCAACTTTATAAAAATATAAGATTTTATTTAATGCTTTAAAATCTTTCTTAAATAATTAACTTTATAACAAAATAGTTATACTATTACCTATACATTGGTTCAACAAAAAATTAAAATACATTTTGGATAAATTAACATTTACTAAGACTTATCTATAATAGTTAATTTAGATTTAGCGGCCAAGTAATAACATAGGATATTTTACTGCCTAGTTTTATCACATCTATAGCTATATGGCTAATGAATTATAAAAACTTATTTTGCACAATATCTGTTTAAGATTCATGAAGATTTATAATTTATAGTTATCTTACAATTAATATACGGAGTGTAACAGAAAGACCTGACACATGAGAAATTAAAATGAATACTATAGTTAAATGTATGAAAAAAAAAACTATGAAAATTATAAGGATAAAAAATTAGTTTGAAAATTTTCAAGAAAAATATTTTGAATAAAGTTATTTCGTTTCGAATAAATTGACTGACAAAAATATTAATAGCTTAAAAAATTGTAAAAACAAATCTTCTTGACTTAAACTAACATTTTTAAACCATATAATCAGAACAAAAGTAAAATGTAAAACATCTATTAATTTTTAATTTTCGATTGTTACTCACTTATTTATTCGAAGTTATATATGAAAAAAACTTATATTCTATAATTTACTAAAACCTTTTTGTAACACATTAATAGCGGCCAATGACTAATGCAGTCAAAGCCTTGTATTTATAGTAAAAAAAAATTTTAACATCCAAATTTTTCTAAAAATTAGATATACAAATAAGCGATTTGAATTTTTCCAAAATTTAATTTAATATAATTTTTATATTTTCAGTATTAAAAAATAAAAAAATATATACCTACTGTACGCGTCTATAAATTATAATATTGAATAGAACAAAATTTATTATATTTTTCTGGTCAATCTGTTACACGACTTGTATACTAAGATGTAGACAATTATTTCTATTTTTATCGATTTAAAAAAATTAATATAGCTCACAGCATTCCGTAAAGCTTCATATTTTGTGAATATGTAGTAAATTACGAAAAAACATAAAATATAGCCAATAAGATGAACATAAAAATATTTTATTTGAAAAATATTTATTACCTAGTATAAATTATACTAATAATAAATAAAATGTTCAAAAATTCCGTTTTATGTTATTTACAATTAAAACGTTACACAATTTTTTTTTTATCGTTATTTAGAATTAAAACGTTATCCAAGTTTTGCGTTTATCGTTATTCAGAATTAAAACGTTATACAAGTTTTGCGTTTATCGTTATTTAGAAAAGTGTTTAGACTCTAAGACCTATTAAATATATTAAAAAATATCTAATGCGGTTAGGTAATGGCCAGGATACGGAATATAATATAATCAATTATAATGTTCGTACCTATCCATGAAATAAATATTTCTACGAAACCAATATAACTTTTAAATAAATAGATTTTAAATTATTTCGTTCAATGAAATTCTATAAATTACGTTTTGGGATGTTTTTCGTTTGATGATATTCTATAAATTACGTTTTGCGTTATTTTTGTTGAATGATATATAATATATTTTATTTTGAGGTATTTAATAATTTTTGATTATCGCTTTCCATTATAACTACGTTTACAAATTTCAATCGTTTTTTGTCAAATATAACGTTGTAATCATTACATTATTATGCAAGCCCTGATAAAAACTAAGTAATATATTTTTAAAACAATTATTTTGGAATCGGTGAGTCGTAGGTTGGAGAACTAAGGTGATATAAATAACAAGGTATGAACTATGAATGTAACTTCTTCACAGTCAGACTAATCTCAAGTAAAAAAAATATGAGGCCACCTTGAAGATGATAACAGTCGGAAAGGAAGTTGAGTTGACACGTCACACGTGGATGTGGAGTTTCAAATCATCGAAAAACATTTGAAGTTTGGTAGGACGGAGCTCCGTAGATGCTAAGTTTATAAGCTAGGAAAAAAGTATAATAACTAAGAGAGTAAAAGATCATTTAAACTAATCAAGAAATGATCAACTTGATCAAACATATTTGACACATCTGTATAAATTTTACTAACTTGGCTGGGTTCATAGAAAGAGTCGTATAGTTTAGTATTTAGGTAGTTTTTGTTCAACGAGCTCCACTCACATAATTTATTTTGGTTTGACATAATTCTGATTTGTGTACTGTCCCTGCATGGATGATTAAGCATGTGAGCACATCAATTTAAGGATTTTCCTCAACTTAATCTTATCAGGTGTCATTATATTTCCAGTGATCTTAAAACAAAAATTTAAAAAAAATAATAGAGTATCGCTTATGTATTAATAGAATCGTTGTACTTAAATGTATCGGAGCAACCAAAAAAAAAAAATCAAACTTTTATGTTATGATTTTGCTAGGCATTGGACATATAACATTATATATATATAAATTCATCCCTAAATATTAAGTACAAATTCTATAGTTATTTTATACGTTTTTTGTGTCTATTTTTATGTTATGTACGTACATTTTATTAGTAATGTTTTGTGCAAATTCTGTTTTGCAAAAGTCACTTATGAATCACTTTCAGTATGTCAGTAATCAGTATGATTAAAAATGAAATACTAATATAGTAATAGGCAGTCGCGCAAATAGGAAACATGTTTAGGGGGACTCAAGTCCCAACACATTTTTTTTAAATTATACTTTATAGGTACATACTTTTAAGAATGGTATACTATTATTTTTTGAGGGGGCTTTGAGTGATTTTGGCCCCCTATTCTAAGCCCCCCTTCCTATTTTCGTTACTGGTAATAGGTATAGTTAATATTATATCCTTTGAACAGTGGTCATAAGATAATTCATTGCAATGTTCGCTGAATTACCTGCATGACTCTAAATTAAAGTTGTTGTACAATTTAAGTAATAGATCTACACTATATAACATACACACATACATACACACAGGTGGTAATTACCTACTATGCGCCGTTCATTGTTTTTAGTACTTACTACCATTGAGTATATATTGTACAATATAACTTAAATTCAAATCGTCATGCCATTTGCAATACCGGTATAGTGTTGTTGTCTGACAAAAAGAGAACGTTTGTACTATCACACTAATTAACTTTCTTGGCTGGTTTCCAAACATATAGATTTAGCCATAGTCCATATGATAGGTTAGGTTACATATTATACTTCCATAGAAATAACCAACCTACTTGTTGGTGCAGAAAACCACATAATGTACACTGTACGGTCCTCTTCGATTGCAATCGATTATAAACATGGGGAAAAATACAATCAAAGACATGAATGAGTAACCTTCAATAATGAACAACAATAATATTATGATACTCGTAACAAACGCTAAGATTATGTGCATTTGTATTTTTTATGTTTTTTTTCACAGCGTCTTTTTACTTATTTGGTAAGTAATTCCCACGATTTACCTCATATTAATACAAACGATCTACTTTTTACTTTGAATATTTTTGCATTATATTTAATGTGTATAACGCATATTATTGAATATTCTAGCTATAAACACGAGAAATGCATGATTTGTGGAATATTTAAGCTAAAATAATGTAATGGATATAATATGTTACACTGATAATTTAAACTCGATAAAATTAACGATTTTGCAAAATTGTTGTAGATTTATCTAATAGTACGACTAACAAAAATAATTTAGCTTAGGTACATAAAAAGTATCTTCAATAAGTTATAGCAGTAGTTTGGATAATAATATTGGTAATTTTAGTGAACATTTTAGCATATTTCAACAACAATAAATGCATATTACATATAAATCCTATAGTGCTAATTGCAAACCAGGATTAAGAGTGGCCATGGGGGCCAGGGGGACCCACAATGGAAATCCAATATAAGGCCCCTGCCGGTAGTATGTTTCCTATAATACGTATGTCATATATGGATAGTGGGTATATTTTTACTGTTTAGTCCCGGCCAAAAATGATCTTAATCTGGGCTTAGCCACTCGTAATAATTGGATAAGTACAATATTTTGTAATGGACTTTTGACACTTATAATTAGTAATAAAATGTAATTATTGAGGTAGGTACTTAAAAAAACACCTAAAAAATAAAGTAGATAGTTTTTTTCGAGTCTTTGATCAACATCAACATTTTGATTCCTGTATGGTTAGCAAATGATTGCAACATATTTGATATTCTAGTATCAAAATTAAGTAATTTATGGTAATATTATTAAATATTCAATTGCTTAACGATGATTCATTAGAGTTATTCATACACCAAGTTTAACCTTATTTATACACTTGAACATTGAAAACCATTTGAATAGAATAAAATGACTTTGAATAACTTACCTTATACAACAATAAATAAAATTAAGAATTAAGTAATCAATATCATATTATTTTAAATATTTATAAACCAACAATATTATGTTAAAACAATGTACTCAATTAATCTTCATTCTTCGACTACTGAATTTTATCAAAACTAATGTTGGAACTTGGAATATGATTACCATTTGAACATATTTTGTGTTTAAAAAAAAATTAAATTGAAATATAGAGTCATATACAACTCAATGTGCGTACCTGCTTGTCTCATTTCACTCACCCAGTGGTGGTGAAGGGAACGTCACTCCACCCACAATTGGACTGAGCTAGATTTTTTTTTTAAATGTCATGTTTAACCATAATTTTTATAAAATTTAAGTAAAATGCGTGAATAATTTTTGCAGAATAAATTAAACTAAAGTAATAGTAGGTACCTATATATTATGGACTTAGAGCTATTTTGGATTTTATTTCTATTAGACGATCATTTGTTTCATTTCACATTTTTTGTACCATTTTAGGAATGTGCCGATACTAACTCATTTTTAAAACGAGAATCATTTCTTTTCTATAAATTGTTAATCAGGAATTTGGAAATTTTGATGTAGGTACATAATATCGAATTATCGAAATCGAAATTCCAAATAGTAGTTTTATCATTTTTGAGGTATTTAATTTTGTGTATTTAGCATAATAGGTTTGTGATAATACGTTTGGAAGATGTTGGGTCATGATGATTTAAAAATTTAGTAATTAATATTAATTCGTCGATGTTTTAGAATTTGTAAAAATAGTCCGAGTAGGACAGTAGTTACCTAAAATAAATTAATAATATAAATAATTTTAAATACTAGATTCAATGTTACATAATGTATCTTATATATTTTTTAAACGATTTTTAAGGAATATTATCCTTGGTATATTATACAATTTAATAATTCAGAAAGACAAAAACTACTCATTTGAATTTGTATTTAGATACATCAACATTTAAATAATATTTAACATTATAAAAGGTTGCATCATGGTTATTCTCATTTAAGAAAATGAGGTTTGTTTCGCCTCCATAAATGGTATGCAAATCTAAATGATTGAAAATCTGGTTCCTAAGTACACTTAAAAATACCAAAATTCAGAGTTTGAATAAATACGTCGTTGAAGGAAAAATTCAGGTGACGTGCTCAGTGAATCATTCTGTATATTTGTATAATATAAAATCCTATGGACTGTTTATCATACCTATAAATCGTTATTCTTATATTATTATTAGATATTACATTCGATTTGGATATAATATTCAACCAGCCAATTTTTTGAACATATATTTACCTCGTTTTTGATCGCTCGACTACTAGATTCACTTTTCTACCATAAAAGTTAGTGAAGTTGAAAATCTAAGCATTTTTACTACTTCAAAAGACGATCACGTAAAAAAGCATACATCATGTGAATTGCTTTGCTCTGAATCTAAAATTAATTGGATGGCAATTTATGACATTATTGATTAAATTTACATATTTCCATATATTAAATACAATTAAGAAAACTCATGTTGCTATGTTGTACTTTATTTTCTATACTATAGGAATCTATTTACTTATACTTTTGTGTTTTCCTATTTTATATTTTATTATATGTGAAGTAAGTAACTGTATTATAATTTACCTCTGATAATAAATACCACTGCCTTTAAAAGAGGTACTTATTTAATTTTTTTATCTCTAAATTATATTGTATTTGTTATTTTATATTAAGAAAAATTAGTTTGAAAAGAAAAATTCGTCTATACCTATAACCAAATGTCTATACAATTTTTTTTTTAAATTTAGACGTGAACGATGGCTACTAGTTTTATTGAAGTGACTTTGAACTAATTGAATAATAATCTATGCACTGCATGTCATTGGACTACGCATATTGGTTTATTGAAAATAATCGTATTATACGGTGTGGCGTCTAACACGAAAAAAACGTATTTCCGCAATTCCGCGACAAGTTTTACCATTCGTACCTATTAGGTACTATTATTATACCTAACCATTAGAGATCAAAGAGTATTAACTTTTAACACTATGTAGTACTGTTGCGCACCGATATCATACAATCATTGAACGAATGCGTTTTACTTGAATTATAGTTAATAAATTAAAAAATCACAAAATATTTCGAAATCCCTTGTTAATTTCAAGTCACTCTTTCTTTACACTCCCTGATAACCCACCTCGCCATCATGAGCAAAATTGGCCCAGGGACCTCCTTAACATTTAAAACACAAAAATACAAAAAAAAACCCACCTAGAATTATGAAGTAGGGTCATATTACCTATTGTATACATTTTTATATAGCCTAACTAATTCTTGTTTGTTCCAATAAAAAAAAAAAAATAATAAATACATTTTTAAGTGTTCCACATTAAATTCTAGTAGTATTAATGAAAATTCTCATAGTATAAACTTTGCAAGATCTCGTCTAAAAGTGTCACTCTTTCAGGTCGTGTTTATATTTATAACGACTTATTATATCTACCCCTCTAATAATTATATGACAACTGACATCGATGTTTAATTCTCAGAATCAGTACATCCAGAATGCACCGAATACCACCACAATCTGGCCTATCGTTTCGTATAGGTAATCGAATAACAATATTTTTACATACAATTGTACATATTTTAGATAATATGATGCAACTGTAATAAGTAGGGAGTGGATTTCAATGCAAATTGCATTTTTGTTCTGAATGTCCTAAGACAATGCTTTCCAAACAAAAAATTTTTTTCATGTATCACCTATCTTCAGAAACGCGGGAAATTAAATTTTTTTTCAAGCATTTTTTAACTATTTTTTTTTATAAATGCATTTTTTTAAGGCATTTTTCTTGCTTTTTAGAGCATTTAAAACCGCTTCCTGTACTTATAATACTGGTGACAAGTTGTATAGAATTATTATATTAAATTCAGACTATTGTTTACGTATACACGTTTACTGTTTGATTCTTATGCTTCGTAACAGTAAAAACCAGGGGGGGGGAGGAGCGCAAGCCCGGATAGCGCTGCAGCGGCATGCCGTTAGTAGGGATAAGACGAGCGCGCCGCTCACAGTAGTCACGTGTATTACCGTCCCGACGCACCCTCGTCGGACGTACAAGGGTTGTTCTGCCGGTATAGTTCGTGTCTCGCGCCAAGTTATTTTGAGGTGACAAATAAATGTTATTCCTTTTATAATCACACCGTATTTTAATAACGAAATATTATTACTAATAAAAATAAACATAATATATTTTGTAAACGGTGTACACAAAATATATAAAATGAAAAACGCCGGGTAAATATTCAACCATTGAAGTCCTGACTCGTCTATGAAAAAATACATACAAATCAGGTATGACACATTATTACAAGTACTGACGTACCTAGCTAATAATACCAATAAATAATAGTTATGATAAAGATAAAGTTCGACACATCTCGCGAACGAAGGTAAATTTTTTGAGAAAATATTTCGATATAGTGTGTGATCTTGTTAGTGAGCGTTTGTAGCATATATACTCCGCTAATGTGAACTGACATCCGCTCTGCCATACATCCGTTTGTCTAGTGTAGAAAACACTTCAAAATAACGATGTCTCCGATTCAGTAGGGGTGGACGTTCATAGTTCTTTTCAAAGAGATTTCACACAGTTAAGCGAGACCTTTTGTACGGCCACAACTTTGTCTATTTTTTCCATTTTATAGATACAATGCAATACTGTTTTGAAACCCGGAGGAAATAATATAAAATTGGTGATATACTGATACTGTAGTTGGTCACAAAACAATCTAAAAACGTATCTTTGTACAATGTACAGTGCAATTCAATGATGAGAGGATCCGGATTTCCTTTTAGTGAAATCAATTTGTAATTTTAAAAAACCAATACCAAAATGTACGAATATACATTTTTTTTTATTTCATATTCAAACCAGATAATAAAAATAACATAAGTCAAGAACCGAAGATTATACGTCTTTTAGCTTTTTTGGTGCAATCTAATCTATAGCCTTTAATGTTAATGTTTAAATGCATACAACAATTTAATAAATTAGTGTTTATTTTAACCTCATAACATTATGTAAATTAAATAAGATACTATATAGTTATCTGATTATAAATATTTGAGAAAAAGTAACTAATTATTTCAATATAGTGGAAACAGTAATGACTTATAAAATAAGACATGTTTCAGACGAACTGCCACTGCATAATTTAGTCGCACCGTTTAAATAACTTTATAAACAAAAGTTTAAATTACACGTGGGAAGATATAAAGACCTTGCTTGTAATCCTGAATAACAGGTGAGGGTTACAAAAAAAAAAAAAAAAGGTAGACTACTTAATATTTTTATTGGACTCTAGCGTAAAAAAAGTTTTTGTTTTTAATTCTTGACCGTCGTTATCCGCCAGTGCTAGTGCGGTTAGTACCTATTCCAGCCAGCATAGTTCTCTGAATTAATTTATGCACCCCAAACACAGGACCGAATCGCAAAGGGCAGGATTTTTAATGAAGGTTTTTTTTTTTATTTCATCAACACCGAGTTTTCCATCATACAGCGTTGGGTAGGTACTGACCGTACCAGCAATGACACTGCAAAAGTTACGAGTAAATGATTAGTTTAATTTCATAGCAGCGATTCATAAACGTTTCAGAAAACATACTTTGACTTATATTCGTACGTGGTACACACATTTTAATACAACAAGCATATTTGCAGATGGTTTGGAAAGTTTGATCACAACTTCTGACTTGAACACGCCCTCGAGGATAGGAGTATAGGACACATTGTAAATCGGAATTCTCACTGAAAGAAAAAAACAAGAGTGATAATACTTTTTTCTCTGTTAAACTACATTATTCATAAGGATACAACATAATTTATCGTGAATAAATTAATTTTAAGTTTAAGTTTTATTATATCAAATTACGGTAAGCATTATGTAATTATAAATTGAGTTGTGCGGTGATACTTTAGATCTTTGAACTAAACAAACCTACATTATTCAAGAACTGTTATACAATATTACAAGACATTAATTTATTAGTTTTGTGCTTTTACAAACATAAAAATTAACATATTTTTTTTTGACATCATTATCTGTTTACATAGATAATAATACAATAACATCATTAACGATACTTAATATTGTGATATTATTCATAAATATAATATAATTGTCATTAAAATATAACCAAAGATTTTTTTGATTATTTAGTTTTGTATAGTTTAAAAATGATTGAGAAATTTGTAATAATACTATACATAATTACATATATTATTATTTATTTATTTTTAAATACTATGGTTTAGGTACCTAACCTAAAAAACCATAAACCATTGAAGTGCATGAATTCGCAATTATTTTTATATTTACCACTCTTGCGTGCAATTAAATGATGGAAGTTTATACATATTTTACGTCAATTTTCTTGCATAATTTTAAATTACTCACAATGCATTTAAAGTTTTCATAATCGATATTATAATATTAGTATTCGCTCTACAACAAACGTAAAAAATAAAATAAAATATAATTTGATGCAAACAAAATGTGTGTCAATATACTTTTCAGCCAGATTGGATGAAAATTTATTATATTTTCAAGTTGAAATTTATCTACATTTTATGTATATATACGCGCCTTCTAGTTTAAGTAAATTAAGTTCGACTATAATATATATGGAAATTTTCACCAGTATGCATACTATACTTAGAATTTACTCTCATTTTTGGGTAAATTAAATTCACCTATATAATAAATTATACACTGTGTAAAAACGTATATATACCTACTATAGTTGGACCATGTAAATTGTCACCATTTATCACAGTGTATAAAATAAAGTTTCAACTACGTTAATAACTATATGTTCGCTTCTATATCTATTATATGTGTGCTCATCCACGGTGGTTTTTTTAATATTTACCTAAATATTAATTAATATACGAATTTAAATAAATAGATAGGCACTTGCCTAGTTGTTGTATTTTAGTTAATCTGAACGTGCATCATGTCCTGGCGTCCTGAAAAAATATTTTTTAAGGATTCCGTACTCGAAGTTTTAAATGTAAATAGATATATGCGTATCTAATAACAGAGATTTCAATACTTTAAACTATACGTTCAAATTTAAAGGATTTTCTAATGATTATTTTCAATATAACTCTAGTGCAGCAATAAACATAATATCATAATAATGAGGGAATATTTTTAGTGGTTTAATATCTATAGATATTGAGTTTATGTAGAATGTACAGCATTGTCACATATATATTTAATATTATAAGTGCGAATAACTACAGCAACACAACCGACTAAAAGTTTTCTATTTTCATCTAAAAAATTCCACTATCCCGGTTTGGTTTATACGAACATATGGCACAACGTGGATAAATTCCGGACTGACACAATCGACCACATTACCGTTTTGTGGTAGGTAATGAAATAAAACTTTCGGCGGGTTGCAACAGTTGAACAGTTTTGTATCTAGATACAAAAAAATGCATCTTTATAATAATTTACTTAGTCTCATCAATTCGTCTAGATAAATTAAATTAAATTGTCCATCAATCCATCAATGTTACCAACCGCCAACCATTTTGATCAATTTATTATATACATTTCATTTTATAGATTTAATCATATTGTATATTTTCATACAAATTGTATTAGTAATTATAGGTACTTACACCTTTTCTGATAATAGATGTTTATATTTAATTTGTTTTATAGTTGATAATATTGTAATAAATATGATATTTTTTTAGATTTATCATCAGTGAATTAATTTATTAATAATAAATGACAATTGGTTTTATTCGTGTGTATTATTATACTAAATTTATAAAATAAACGGCTACAAATATTTAAAAAGTTATGACTTGAAATAGTTTTTTTGCAAATATACGTAGGGTAATTACATATAATTAAATAAAAAAATAAAAAAATCACATGAGTTCCGAATTCACAGACACGTAAGCGTGGTTATTCGTTTAAAAATAATATATTCATTTTTGTATAAATAAAAAATAAATTTTACAATATTGGTGGAAAGGTATTTATCGATAAAAATAAAAATTTGAATATTTATTTCTAATTTTAATATCCATATACCTGCATGTTTTTACGAAATTACCTTTATATCTGTATCTAGATATTTTTTTTTTTGTAGTCTGGCCTCAACACCGATGGCTTCGGGGACGATAATACACGTACGCTTCGTGGACGTGTGTCACGGGGTTGAAGCCAAAAGGGTAGAATGTCGAACCTGGTGGGAATTCTAAAGCGGGGCGGAGTCGATTTGTATATAGGTTCGAAGTGCACTTATCTATATTGTATACGGACAAACCGACAGATTTAGGCATTTGTCAGTTTTTCGGGAGACACGTTCGTGTCGGTACAGGTCATTGTCGAGACAATCCTCCCGGCGGCGTCGTGGAGGTTAATGTCAAAGGCACGCCAAAGGTATATGCACCTACATTATAGTGTTTATTAATCGCGTGACAGCAACTATATAGATATGGTGGAGGAGGAAGTGTCGGCGGCGGCGGCTCGTGTCAGCGTCCAAAACGTATTTTGGCACCACGGCGGTGTCGTTAATCAATTCGTAGAACAATTCGCACGGTCAATCGTCGGACCGCGTCCGACAGCCATTAATCACGAATCGATAACACAATAATATGTTCGGTAAAACAGCTAACCGATGAAAAGTTTCCTCCCTCCGTCTTTATAATACCATTTCGTTTCGCAGTACACAATACCTACACTTTTCCTGCACGTCACACGTTTAATGTTTGTATAAAATGTTTCCCTAAAAAGAGTACATACGCTGACCGGACAAAATAAAGTGTTTCTAATTGAAGACATGTTTGACATGTTTACATTGCGCATCTCCTCAGATTACTGTTCGTGTAGGTACCGACATAATTATTTTTGTGTTTAATGTTAATCGAAAAATGCACTTAACCACTTGAGACAAGCGTCTGAAACGTTTTGTGAACAGCTAATAGATGCAAAAAGTTGAAATACGACTATTTGAAAGTGCACTTTCAGCATGCTGATCTCTTAACAAATGGTTTTTATCGAACTACTGTTTAGTTGAAAATATTTGAGACTATATTTAGTGACCAATGAATAAATAACGGTTTTCAATTTATAATTTGTAACTTGTGAAGTTGTAACATCGAATACAATATAACGTGCATATAATCACTTTCATGTTTATTTAATAAAATATAAACGATCACATCAAATGACTAAATCATTTTTTTTTTGTACTTATAATAAAACTTGACGTACGGCGTACGATTGAGGCCACAATAAATGATAACTTTAGCTGTCAAAACATGTTTCTATATGTTACCATCGGTATATAATGACTTGTAGAATAATAATGGTAGTAAAACAACATTTTTTTTTTTCAATAGAATGAGTTGAACTTTATTTTGAAATTATCGAATTGTTTTTGTTGAACTTGTATGTTTTATGTTTTTAATTGAAAATGTGATGATTTTAAACATAATAATTATTACAGAATGTAAAACTCATAAAAAAATTCTGTACAACAAAAGTCACAACTGGCAAAATAATGGACATGAATTCATGAATATCATCTAATTCATCTCTGTCAAATGAAAAACATTTTTGGACATGCCTTAAACCATATTGTTTTGTGATTACAGACAATTGGTGTGTGTATAATGTCAAGATACCACGTTAAATATATTTTAAAGAAAATATACGTATTATTTCATCATCTTTGAATTCTTCATTTTTCATTTTTCTTTATATTTCGAAAATAATTAACTTATAACATTGATTATAAAATTATAAATGCTTAATAACCACTTAATTTATTACTATTCAGTCGTACATAACTGTTTTCAACCATATTAAGTCATGGATCGATTTCGAAAAAAATGTAGTTACTCACTTGAATATTATTATGAAACTCTATGTTTACCATAATATACTTAATACGCAGGATAATCCATTAAATATGCACAGTGCACACTCAGTCAAATTTTGAGTGCTGAATTTTTTTTCGTGAATTTCGAAGTAAGTACTATAATATATAGGTACTCAAATAATTAATGTACAACATTTTTGAAAAATTTTGTCCTTTCTAAAATTATACACAATTTCTTACAAATTGGAGTAAAATAAAAATATAATTTAGTTATATTTTAATAAATGTAGATACAAAAAAAAATATATTATGTAGATATTCGAATAAATGACGTTATATTATAAAAATTGAAAAACAACCATCAAATGTACATCAAATTAATAGAGAGATATACAGTTAACGTCTGATACAAAATAAATCGAGCATCTGGACTAATTGAAAAACAGAAAGATATTAAACGATAATCGAGAAGAATTATGATAGATTGAATGAGTATTTAACTTAAACAGTAATTTTCGATATTTTTTTTAGTTAAGTAGGTACTTAATTAGTAAGAAGAATAAAGAAAAAATATATCAATATTTATAAGTATAGCATAAGTACCTATAGCTACTTAGAATATGAGTAGATATTAATTTATATTATATACATATTACAAAAAAATAGTAAAATTTACGTCAAAACAATATAATACGATTGTATTTTAGTTAAATTGTTTCTAATAAAAAAAAAATAAATCCTAGTTTTAATAAAATATATGTGTTTATATGTGTTATTTTATATACGTCATGGGTTTTGAAATATTTCGATCAAAATTGGACATTTCATAGTAATTTTAAAATGACAATATTTGCCGTCTTAGTTATAAAGATGAAATGCTTGGCATAATATTACAATTTACTGTAAATATTTAAAATATCTCACAAGCTATGAAGATATCAAAAGAATCACGTTTATTTAATTGTTGATAAAATAAAATAGTTTTACCTACATAGTGATGATATTTAATTAATTTCATGGCCAAATGTAATATTTATATAATATACATAATTATTATATAAAATATTTGCATACAATAAAATAATGTGTAACTTTGTATAAACTAACAATTTCCACAGAATAGGTACCTAAATTATTTCAATAATATCAACAATTTAATCAAAAGTTTATATTTATTTTTACCTTATTTAATAATTGAAGCTCCTTATAAAATGTTTATATAATTTATTATATACTCACTACCTATTAAACATTTTTAAATTTATTGAATTTTCTCATTTAATGTTAAAGTGTAATTTGAAAGTATAATAATGAATTTAATTCAAACAAAGTTAATAATAAGAAAACTTTTGTTCCTGGAAGGAGTGAAAATTAAATTTGAGAGAACTGCGCCTATCGTTTATTGAATTAGTTTAACTGAAACACTTTGTGTATTCTCGAATATGTTGAACCATAATAATTTACGGTACGCACAATCGTAAAAGCAGAAGATTTACAAAGTTCTATTGTACTCATAAGAAGGGTTAAGAATAAATATAAATAGTCTATATTCTATATTCTATGTATCTTATAAATATTTTATTCTATCTAAACTCCAAAACAAGGATTTACAAAGACATATATAATGCATTATACATAGCTCATAAATCGTTTATTTTTTAAATAAAAAATATCTAATGTATTTTATGATCATTAATGTTGTGTAGGATCATAGTTCAGTCTACAATACATGGTCTCCTTTCATTCCATATGATTTAGAACAGAATGTTGCATTTATCATTAATCATTAGGTAGTCATTGGTAATAACTAACATTTAGTCAATCTGGTACTCTGGTTAATTAAAGAATAATTTAAAAGATAATATATTAAAAATTAAAATAATATATAGTTTTATATAGTTTTATATTATATAGTTTCAAAACCATATTATTATGTTCCTACTGTTCATATTTTTTCAATGTGATAATAATATCGGTTTTATGATGCTCTTATAAGTTATTTTATAAGTACCTACTACATATTTTGATCAATATATTTCAATTGCGTATTGTGGTTATTATTAAGTTTTTTTTATCTTTTACTTGACTAAAAATAATTTAAAATATCAATAATTTGATGTTTTTCATAAAAAAGAACCAAAAATATAAAGTGATTTCAATTTTCAAGTATGACAAATGACGATATAGATCTTAAAACTTTGGTTTTAAATTATGACATCAACAGCAAATATAAATTACGAATGTAAATCTAATTGTGTTTCAAGGCTTTATTCTGGTATTTCTTTAGATGGTGTTAAATTATTTATGATCAGCTTTTTACTACTTTTACATTATAAATAAATTTGAAACAATTCAAAGAGAATTTTCTCAATACGCCTCTACATTAAGTATCACATCATATTACAACAAATAAACAAATAACAGGAAAGAATTAACAGTAATCTATGGTTTCATCCCCATGAGATCTCATCGCTCAGTTTTGTTTAACTAGATTTTCCCACCATTATTTAGCCACTTGGGATTTGAGTCCAACAATTAGTTGACCGATTTTCTCTTTATTTGTTATGAATCCTATCTAATGATTAAACTCTAATTTATATGAAAAAAAAATTAAAAGTAAAAATATTTAGATACAATCTCTGTAAAGAACGGTATAATATTGTATATCGAAGCGTAAATTGAAATGTTTATCTTCTACTCCCTATTACTTCTACTATTACTATACTTGTACTACTACTATTACAGTATTTCATTTTTTTTTTGTTTCATACAAAAATTACTTTCTTTTGTCGTATTTAATACCAAACCGTCTTCAGGATTTGTTAAACAATTTATGGGCTCACATTTAAAGTAGGTGGGCTAAAACGTAATAATAATAACGATAATGGAAAATCCAAAAAAACATACGAAAAGAAAACAGAAGAAATAATATCATTGTTATTGTTTATGTGGAAAACTTCAGTCAGCTATTGCTTTTTTATTATTAATTACGAGAAAATTAATATTTTCATATAATAATTAAAACCTTTCCTTGATCATTACTCTATATAATGATGCTACCCATTGTTAGAGATGAATTTAAATTGTATTTATTTAAGTTTTTAACATACAAAGTAAAATATTATGATGAATAATAATTTTAATTAGATATTTTAAAGTAGGTACCTTTATATATTTGGGAAAAAGTTCATAGTATGATGACATTTTATCGCTTAGAAACTCCAATAGATAGAACAATAATTTTGTTTATTTATATATTTGAATTAACAAACATCTTATTTTGTATTAATATCAAAAAGAGGGAGCAATGCGGTGTACAGTTTTACTAAGTAGATGGTGTATTTTTAGTTCCTTTTTTTTTCAACTAAAATTGGGTCATTTTTTTCTCTATTTTTATTTTATACAGTTGGAAATTTTAATTTCAAAGAAATACACACATTTAACACCAAGTAAATTATATTATATTTTCCAATATATTCAATGTATTTTCAAATAATCTTGTATATAGGTACTTAAATAATTCTAATGGAAATTAGTTTCGCGTAAAGTCATATTTTGAATTGATGCATTCGAATGTATAAAAAATAATGTACACATCTATATCCTTTACCCAGGTGAGCGAAGCAAAAAAAGTTCCGAGCACCAGTTTTTGTTTTCTGTCAGATTTTTTTATTTATTCCAATAATGCGAATATTTATTTTCTTGAAAATGAAATTTTTTATTTCTGCTTCTTTAGAAAATTGTTACCTGAAACATTTTAATCTGAACTCAAATAACATTCAAGGTGTGTTCAATGAATAATAAATCAATCTAGTTTATTTAATTTTAATAATTTAAAGATCATTAAATCGTTTCACGGAAAACAATTAAACACTTTGGTGGACGAAAACGTCGACAATATAGCTGGTCAATAAATTATTCAGAATTAATTCAAAATCGTTTTAAACTTTTTAAATAATTATTATATGAATATTATAATATACTGACTGATGGATTTTGATTTTTTTCTTCATATAATTTTGAAGTTTTTGGTTATTAAGTTTACTGATACTCATTAATTTGTCTATTTTAAAATACGTGTATGATTGAGCAAACGCATTTAACAAAGTGTTCAAAATATATTGGATATGATCCAAAAAACGTTAAGAATATATTGAAACACTTAAATATCAAAATAATGTCAAATAAATATCATAATAGGTACATATTTAATAATTGTCATCTACACGAAGTTAAACTGTTTTTTCTAAACAAGGAGTAATAGGTATTAAACAATATCGTTAACTATTCACGAAATAGACATCCAGTCATCCAGACTCTAGTCATAATCTCATCAACAGAATGCTGACTCCCATTTTTTAGTACATAATTATAAATATTAATCCAATTTTACATATTATATTTTATATTTATTTAAGATCATTTTTAAGGACTATAGTTCTTAATACTTAAACTACTCATTCAAATTTTGATTTAGAAACGTCGATATTTTCAAAAAAATCACGAGCTCGATAATTTACATTGTAAAAGGTTGGTTCTCATTTGGAAAAAAATTTGGTATCTCCACAAGACACTCCTTAAATCGTATAAAAAATTTGAATTATTGTATATATGGTCCTTAAGTATACTTAAAAATTCCAAAAATAAGAATTTGAATAAGTTTATTAATAAAGAAAAAAATGGAGGTGAGCATGCTTGGTAAATTGCCATGTATATTATATTTGATATTTTTATGACGAAATTGTGCAAAACAAATAATTGATATTAGGTACTATAAAAATAAATTTACAATTTATGAAAATATTATTGAGAATTATGACATAAAAAAATGTGATTACATGTCCTTAAAACCTGCAGTATTCTTATTAGTTTTAAGATTTATTTCATTACAAAAACTTTTTTGGTAGATAATTGGTAGTTCGGTAGAAGACGATAAGTACTTAAAATTGTTGTTCGTTAACTGTACATTGTACATATGTGAACAACTGTGTAAATGTGTAATATTGTAGTATGAAAATCAATTACTTAACTTATATAGTTTTTAAAATTGATTAGGTATGTACCTATAATTATTAGGTTTAATACTATAATATAGTGAGTGACATCACTGACATCTTAATTTTATTTATGTTTTTGGTCATCAAGAATTGTTTTTATACAGTCATGACATGATGTTTTTCAAGAATGTTTCCGGCTGGTTGCTTATTTCCAAGCACTTACACATTTTTTTTTTTTAATGAAAACGTTTGTATTTAAGATTCTGAGAGAAACTAAAAACCTATTGGTTTTACGATGTCTTTTTTTTTATTGTATGTCTTATTATTTAATTTTAACGAGCTTCACTCAGTATCATTTTTTGAATTCAATGATAATAATATGCCATTAACTTTTGTTATTTTTTATTTACTTCTTTATTTCATAATACTGTAGTAGGTACATCTTCTACAATAATATTTCATTTCATCGAGTTGTGTAGCTCGGAGCTCCTTATCAAGTTTATTCGAATAGCGTATAATCAAAGAATTGTGTATACAATTCATTATGCCCGTTAAACGCTGTATAATTATTATTATAGAATACATTGTGCAAAATGGCGATTATTATGAACTGTCCTGGTACTACTTTATAATATTATATAAGTAGAAGTACAGTTAATTTTCTGGAAAAAACAACGGTATGAGTGTTTTATAGAGAGGTCTAATATCGACCGACAGTAAAGATTTATTATTGCATAGTGATTATTATACAAGGCGCTTCACCAAGCGTGCTCGCCCACTATATTTTTTCAAATTTTAATTTATTCAAATATCGATTTATTCAATATAGAAAAAATATAAAATTGGATCTAGTATTTATTATATTCGGACTATTCTGACAAATTATAAAATGTTGATGGTCTAATATTAATTACTAAAATGATCAAATCATCATAGCTCCTATATCTTCTAATCCAATTATCATAAACCTATTATCCTAGATAGACAACGTTGAATACCTCAAAACTACGAATTTATATTTAGATACATCAAAATTTCCAAAAAAGTATCCTGATAACAATTTATAAAAAAAAAGTGATTCTTGTTTGAAAAAAATTAAGTTGGTATTGACACACAGTAAGTATTAACTCATATGGTATAAAAAAAAAAAAATATTTGAAAATACATAAATATATTTAAAAGTTCCCAAAATTAGAATTTGATTACTATTAACTGCATTGTTGAAGGAAAAATGGAGTGAGTATGCTGAATCTCTGTACAGCAATGATTATTTTGTGCAGACAATTATTTCCGATGAAATAGACTTATGAATGATAATTGTAGACCTTTGATTGTCATACCGAACGATTGTCGTACATTTTTGATAATAATCATGTAATTATAATTTCTAACACTCATCGATCTATATTGATTATAATACATTGGTCATAGACGTATGGAAATTAATCATTTTTCCTACAAAAATATTGTTAAATACATGTATGTAAAGTTAGTTGATTGTTTCAATATTATGTTAAACTATTGGTGGAAGTTCCACAAGTGTAATTTATTTCATTTATATTAAACGAAAAACGGTTTTTTTTTTAGTCAGTACAAATATATTGTTCTGTGAGTTTCTTAAAAATTATTAATATTGATTGTAACTTCAAATATTAATACAAATATTAATTTAAAGAGATCTATTGCGCACTGCGAAACCATAGAATTCGACATATGGGTCATAACTCATAACTCATAACATACGTGGTTTTTTTCCTATCTGACTTAACTAAAATTGGCTTCACTAAAAGAGTATTTTGATTTTCTTTTTATTCATTTTAATTTTTAATTAAATATGTAGTTTAAGATATTACATCTGAAAATGTTAGTTTTATTCAATAATATAATTTTACTACAAATTATTCAATCAATATCGAAACTCAAAATTTAACAGCAATAATGAAACAGCAATAGTAATAATGATGAACAATTTTATATACTTAAATATACAATCATTTTCTGATCTGTTTTTACTACCCCTAAGACCCTAGAAATAAACGTGCAAAATATTTGGGCTAACTTTTTACAGGAGAAATAAAATACAATTTAAGGAATAAAAGTTTTATAAAAAAAGTCAAGTAAATTCGAACAAAAGTATGTAACACTAGATGTACATGACAAAGGGCGTTATTCAGATTTATATTACTATAAACATATTATACGTGTATAATATGATTATTTACAACCCATTTATGATCTCGAAAGATACTTTAGGATTCAACAATTAATAATTAAAATATTAAATTTTAATATATTTATCATTCAAGCGTAACTAAGATAAAAATTACAGAGAAAATTAAAGTAGTGGAGTGGACACACTTCATAGTTTACAGTCCGGCACTGGTATTAAGCTTTTCCGGTTATTTGTTTTTGCATGAGAGGCGAGCATTTAAGCAACACGTCATGCCATGTTCTTAAACGCATAACTGTCTTCTACAGTTCAAATACAAATGGTCTAGATGAAAATTAATTCACTAGGTACTAAACAATTTAGAGGAATTAACCCACTTGGGTTTCTTAATTTTCTAACTAAAATAATATGTATATTTTCATGTCAACAATTTTTAAGGGGTTTTGAAGTGATATGTGAATATTATGTCCTAAATCCCCTTTAATTGTGCCTATGGACTGTTATAAATTAGATTGGATGGCTTGACGTGGCGTGGTGGTTGCAATAAATAACCCAATGTGATTTAGAGTAAGTAAAATCTGCTGTCACTAGTTCCCGGATGGGTGACCACCCGGGTTCGTAGTGGCAAAAACCTTGCGTGTTGCTAACCTACCGTTTCAACCGTACCAAACCTACCTAACCGTAATCCCTACACTAGCTAATGAAGATAGTTACCAGGCTCAAATTCATTAAAAAAAAAAAAAAAAATTATATTGGAAAATGTCTTCTCAAATGTCGTCCATACATGATACATATTATATTATACAATAGCTATTCAATGAGTTTTTTTATATGAATAAAAGTATATCAAAATTGTTTGTACACATAAATTCTAAGTAAACCTTTGTTTTCAATGTTTCCGTAGGGTCTGATAAATAAATTATATTATACATAGTAACCTAGTTCGATCTATAGAAAATGAACTACAATTTTAACAAAAAGATACAGTACGTATACTAGTATATGCTCTGGGGACAAGTGGGAAAAACGGATAGGACGAGTGTTGATTGGAAAGAATGACACACTTCCACAGAGAATAGAATATTCCTGACACTTTTCTAATACTCTAGTATAATTTATTCAAATTATAGTTTGCTTAAACCCATTTAAAAAAATTGTTTATTCATGTATAAACGTAAAAATGAAGAAAGTTTAGAATTTTGAAAAAAACATACTTCAAATAATAATAAAAGTTATATTACATTATTAATTACCAAGCTATACAATACTATATCCACCTAATAATTTAGATCTCGTAAAAGCGTGTACGTGTAAAATTAAATTTAAAAAAAAACAACAAAAAAAATTATGAATTGTTACTAAAAACATAGAATAAAATCAAAACAAGAATTTCTACATATTTTTGTTGGTTGCCTACCAACTATCATAATACAATAATAACATGTATCTCAAATATATTATGCAGTACATATATTAAATAGAAAATATCTAATAACACACATAGGTAAAATGTAGTAGTATCTTGTGTGAATTAGAAACTTAATTTAAATGTTAAATACAATTGTTGTTGATTATTTACTGATTTAAAACTTTGTTTCAAATAAAAAAATACTTACATAACTTAAAACTTTCCTCTTGGATACAAAAATAAGATTAGAATCAATTAAAACTAATACATTTAATGTATAGGTACAATTAATATATCATACTCACAAGTATTTAAACTAAATCATTACATTTTTATTTCTGATAATTAATTTTAATTCTTAGTTTACAAAACATTTCATACTGTAAATTAAATTATACTAGAAAAAGGCTCTTCTTGTAGGTATGAAGTAAAAACGACAAATTTAATGAAATTATTAAACTAAGACGTGATGAAGTTGTACAATCTGAAGAGAGGAAACTAACATTGTCTATCTCCTTCATTAAGAATATGTCAAAATTACCATTATTTTTAAACAATATCTCAAAACTTTGCAAAATAAATGAAAAACCTACCTATAGGCTATAGTTATTAGGTATTGCATTAATTGGCTATACCTACTTACATAATATAATTATATACTTATAATAATTGACTATATTATAATCTACTATTTATATAATAATTAATTTTGTTTCTTTCAAACTAAAAACAATAAATAATGAATAACATTAGGTATGTACAATTTAAATATTTTAAAAATTATTTAAAATAATATGCTAAATTTATTGTTTTTAGTTTAATAGTAATTTAACTTATAATTCAAATATTAAATATTATTGGTGACGGAAATATCGGTAGAACTGTAATCAACAAACGCAATCCAATTCATAATTTTTCCTTTATAAGTTATAATCATTGTTATAAATCACCACCCTGCACTCTGCAGCACTAATGTTGAGGGAATAGCTTCGAAGGACGGATTACCCTTTCTTTTCAAAATCTTTTCCTCTGATTCAATTCACGATTTCCATCTAACCTAACCTTACGTAATATGTTAGTTTAATGTTTCTAATTTAAAACAAAAATGTTGTCTACAGCTAATATACGTTCTTTCACTTATATAATATATTGTATATAGTCATTTATTTTATAAATACAATTTTTGATATAAGTTTTGTAGAAAATTACGATGATTTAAAGGGGTGAAATACTGAAATGTATGAAATTGTTTAAAATGTAATTAGATTAATAAAAACCATGAGAATTTGAAAAAAAAACTGTTCGAATGTATTAAACCAGTTAAACTTATTTTTAAGTTACCTATTAAAAAATACTTAATATGTATGCATGGAATTTGTATTCTTATCTGCATTGACGCAATTTAAACTTTTAGCTTGGGGGGGGGGGGGGGGG
>NC_042494.1:152353417-152373119 GCF_005508785.2 Acyrthosiphon pisum
TTTGGGGATGGGCCCCCCCCCAACCGCCCCACCCAATTTGTGCCAATGCTTATATGCCAATCTACGTATATAAACTGTTATTAATATATTTTTAAGCACTCACAACAGATATTATATAGTTTATAAAAAAATACTATTTTATACCCAACTAATTATTTACAATGTTAATAATATAATCAATCAATAATTTGTTCTTAATTAAATTGCTCAGAAAAATAAACAGAAAAATTTTTTTAGGTAAAAAATAGCAATTGGCTGCTATAATATCGGATAACGTATAATCTATATATTACATACATTTACCGTAGCTAATGATGTTACCAACATTATATAAATTTAGTAAGTTCCTTTTTAGGATTTGCATAAATAACACTCAACACTCTTGTATAATTAAAATTGCACTCAGCATAAATCCATTTTTAGAATTGCACACTAGCCCAAAAAGTATTTTCCATGTTATAAAGGCTTTTGTCAACCACATAGAATGAAAGAGATTTAAAGCAATGCCATTAAAGCCTGATGACATGGCTACAATAAAGGACACGTTGTGGTCGCAGACAATTTCGTAAGCTCCTGCACATGCCGAACATTAGCGCAGTTTTAAAATATTTAAATTGTAAAATAATGGATAGAGATTTATACATTGGGATCTAATTATAAGAGGTTTATAAATTAATAGTTGAAATTTTCATCAACAATAATTACAAGATAATATACATAAAGGTGAACTAGAAAATATTATAGAATTAATAACCTAATATACCTAGTGTTTTTAGTAAGACATATTTTAACCCGTGATTTATAAATTTAAATTAATACATTTGAACGCCGTTAATAATAATTAACTCTAACTCATTTTTAATAACAAATAATAATATTCTTCAATTCACATTATTATTGTTTATTTTACATTATATTCGTAGCTGTAATACCCTGCGTTGCCTGCAGGGGATAAATGAATCCGAGATAGGCGATCCACCTGCGGCGGATAGTAATAAGTAATTTTTTTCTTGCGTGAACCATTAATTGCAATCAGAAACTAACGAAATAAAACACAGTGAATATGTGGTTATAGTTTTCATGTTCCTAATAACGAGTAAGTCACACTAAAATAATTGATTCCATCTATTATCTAAACCTTCTTTGAATCGTTAAAGTCGGTCGAGTAGGTATTTTTTGATTCTATATGCCTCAGTCCCATACACGTTGCTTTTTATATCACATTGCTGTTAATCATAGTTTCTAGTCAATTATTTTTAGAGCCTTTATACATCCTATTAGTTTGTTATAGAGGACGAAAAAACAAACAAACATTCACTTTTATATATTAGATTTTAACTATCAAACAGTCTTGTTAAGTATTCAAATACTTATATGTCAAATACTTTTCAAATACTTTTTGACCAATGTATTTTAAATACTTAAAAAATACTTTTTATTTATATTTTTATTTTAGAATACTAAATACTTTTTTTCATTTCCGTGGTCTGCTCCAAATTCCAATTACTAATATTTCGGAATGTACTATTTAAAATTTTGTTTCTAAAATATTATTTTAAAAGTGGTTCTAACTTCTGATAATTTATAAATAAGGTTTCGCCAAAATACAAGCAGATAACAGAATGACCGAATACTGAAATCACCCAAGGCTCCTCCCTCCCATATTATACCATGGCATACAAGACACTGACCACCACTGGTTAGATTGGCATTTATCTTGAATCTTTAAATAAACTTTCTTCTTATTTAATGGGTGGTACTGTGGTAGTGGTTTATACTTTGGATATAAGATATTGAACTTTTTTTTTTTTATCATATTTATTTTAATTTGGACAATCTGTATAAGATATTTTTACAATAAGCTTATAAGCACAATAGATGGAGGGATACATAAGGTATTGGTTGCATTGATTAAAGAAATTATTCAATAATAGTACTTCATATGGCGTGCGTAGTAGTGGCTAGTCGACTAATCATTGAATTGATCGAATTATTGATTATAATTATTCATTTATTGAACTTAAAAAAAATATTTTGAACAGTTTTAAAAGAAAGTATTTGAATACGTATTCTGAATACATTTGAAAAATATTCTTAACAAGACTGATATCAAAAGATAATAACAATTTAAAAAAATATTTTGACTAATATATAATAAGAAAAATTACTAAATCTGGTTAAACGTACTTACACTTACCAAACCTAAAAGTAAGTAATATACTAATATGTACTATTGATCACTTTGAAAAAAATCGAAGTTAGTTTAAATAGAAGTTATATAAATAATAAGTAAAAATAGATTCAATGTATCGATTCGATTTATTAATTATTTTCAAAATCATAAATTATAATTTAATCATTAATCCGAGCAAAATAATTACAGGTAACCTACAACTAATTTTTAATTAATTATTACAGTTTAATCGATTTTTGGTATACGTAGGTTTAACCTGGCCTCTATAAAAAAAAAATCAAAGTTGTGAACATGAAGACAATAAAACGATATTGTTAAATAAGCTATTAGTTATAATTCCAATATATTATTCCAATTATATGATTTAATAATTATGATACAGTAAACGTACTATACAATTAAAATTTAATTTTAGATGGGGTACTTTTTTAAAACACTTAATTATTTAAATATTGAAGAAAAAAAGGACGATAATGAATTTCTTTTTTCAAATGCGAAAACAACTAAGAATTTGCAAAATGTGTATGTGTAAATTTAATAGGTATTAAACAAATGTATACAAAGATTTTGGAATGCATATAAAATCCCTAAAATTATTGTCCTAAAAAATAGCTACGTGATATTTGTAATTTGTTGAAATTACCTAAAGTCGAAACAAATACCGATTACATTTTTTTAAACCAACCTAAAATTTATCAAAAAGTCATATATATTTTTCTGCTCTCAACAGAAATATCACTTAAATTTAAACATTAAATAATAGGTATCGTGTTTTACAATGTTATATTAGTAGGTACCATTTTAGTTGAATTGCCATTGAAGTATAAAAAATATGAACGAAAACGGCCTATTGTTTAAAGCGGTAAAGGTGACGTTCGTGTTTATGGTCGTAGGACATTAGGTTACCAGGAAAGTTGTGGAAAAGGGAGGGAGAGATTGGCAAAAACAAGAGTCGCGTAGATGTGAAGTCATTAAAAACAACGGCTATTATGCATTTCACCGGTCGCGTGCCAGTAAGTATAGTGTTCGTACACCCTTTCACTATTGCACCTATATAGCCAATGGCCGACGGGTGGAAATTTAAGGCAGACTTTCCTTCTAAACAATATAAAGAGAAAAAAAAAATAGAAGGAAATCATTTCTCGTGCACGGCGAGGGGTAATTTGGCTAACCCCAGTAATTTATTGGAGGTATTTCACCTAATATTAAGTCGAACCGACACCTTACACCTATATTCAAACCGACCATAGGCGTGGTTTAATACTGATGATAAATCGTTCATACATTCAAAATTAGAGGAATACTCGAGACTTTATGATATTTTTGAATGGATTATTACTAGGGAAATAATTACATAGATTGAAAGTTAATGGGCTATGTATTTATATGTGTCATGATCTTTTTTCTTAAAACTTGGACTACACAAAATTGAATTGAGTAATTTATGCTTTTATTATTATAATTATTTGTATTCGTTTAATGTTTATGGGTGTATAAATGTATAATATACTTAAATAATAATTTACATTTATATCTACTACGTTTACCTAACTATAATAAATGCGTATTTATTTAAATATAGGAATAAATTCTTTGGAGAACTACCTGAAAGCAATGGAGCATATCATATCATACAAAACTAACTTTTTTTAACTTATTTTAAATAGGTTGGAATCTGTAAAGTCGAAGTACCTATTAGTTTCACCTATCAATTTCTTAAAAAAAAATCTTCCAGGATACACAAAGTACATTAAAATGTTCTTTTATTATTATTAATATTCAATTCGCATACCTGTCTGCGCTGATTAATAACGGTTAATGTGACCTACATTGACAAATTAGTCTCTTAAAAATCAAACTATTTAGATTCTTAAACTTTAAAAATATAGAATTTGGGACATTCTGACTTATGCATTATGACTTATGTTCAAATTATTCTAGAAAATCATAATTTGTTATCAATGAGTTATCAAAAATCATATACAGTATTTACAGCGAGTTGTTAATATAATAGGTAAACCTAGTTTATTTACTGACGGTAAACTTAGGTGATATACGAAAAGAAGCAACATCTTTACTGACCATAAAAAAAAATTATATATGAATTAGCCATATTCCTATGTTATTCGAGAAATCTCTGCAGTCTGCACCATTGACATTTTCGTTTGCAGGAAGGTTTTAAATGGGAAAGAAAAGCCAAAAAGAGAGCAAGAGAGGATTAGGATTGTTTCGGGAACTAAAATTTAATCATTCGAAGATGTTGAAACTTGAAAGGTTGAAACAAAGAAATGTAATTATTGTCCGAAATAAGTAAGTTTATTTTGTACTGTAGTCAAGAATAGACAAAATAAACAATTATTATACTATGAATACAAAATATGAATTGAGTTTGTATACCTATTTGAAAAGTATATTAAAATATTTTTTATTCGTATTAAGGGCTCAACTGCGTATAAACATTGCTTAACTGCTAAGTACCATTTTAGTCTGGTGTCGAAACTATTAAAATTATTGTGAAACTATATACGAACACGACATACAGGTCAAATTATAGAATAATAATTGTTAACAATTTCTTATATTATTCACAAAATTAAAAAATATTATTCGATTTTAAAAATATTAACTTTATATTTAATAATTTATTAGTTTGACCTAATTGCATACACTGAATCATTCTAGACATCAAAAATATTATTTTCAATATGTTTATAATGAATACATACTAAATACTAATTTTTTTCCTTTCTATTAATATAAGTTATAACAATGCTGGTAGACGTACAGTGTTGATTATAGTAAAATCGTCAGAATAGTTTCATGTTTATAACAAACAACAGAAACGTTAATTTTCCAAATCACATACAATTTAACCCCAAGGCCCGTATGGTGTATTATACTGTATACCAATGGTCGTTTATTGTATCGCGGAATTTAGTAGAATATGGCATATGGATATCACTTAATATTCAAAACTGGGCAAGTTAACCAATTTTTTCAACTAGTTAAAGTTAAGTTATCCTAAAATAAGAAATAACTTAGCTAAGTTAAAGTCAGTTTTAATAAGTTACTGAATTTGAGTAACTAAGTTAAGTTACGAATTTTCATGAAAATAATAACTAAGTTAAGTTAAAAGTTAAGTTTATTTTATTTTTTTAATTACCTTTAACTTACTCATAAACGTTTTTTTATCTCATCGGAGGAAAACAACTAGTTTTGGTATAAAGTAAAACAAATTAATAACAAATGCACAGACTATATTATTTTATAGTCTTTATATTTTATTTCAGTATCGGCACTCGGTACTATAACACATTAATGCTCAAAGGATTACATTGACGAATTACTAAATTTACTGTTGGAACTTGGAACCCTTGTCAGGGGCGTACCCAGGAATTTTTCAAAGGGGGGGTCCAAATTTTGTCCACATGTAAAAAGTATAAAAAAATGATATCATTGAACAACTAACAAAAGGTGGGTAAGTGGATGTCGCTCTGCTGTACAGTAGGTTACAAGTGGGTTACTATGTATAATGGATAGTATTAAATTTGAATTCAATGATATAATATCACTACATAAGAAAAATGATTCTGAGCGGAGACGGTTTGTCAGTCTAGGTATTAGACATACCTATTAAAAGTATACTTATTTATAGTATTAAAAAAAAATTGACCTATAATAGGTATTAATAATAAATTCCAAATTAATCATATCACAATATCCATCAGGTAACGCGTTATATACATCAACAAAAAACCGTGGTACTATCATAGATATATAATAGTATACTTTAAAAGTTTCAAGTACCCACAAATAATATTATACAATCATTACAATCACAACAAAATAACTAAAATAGTTATTCCAGGTTTTTTAATATGTAATTTCGTCCAAATTTGAACTTAAAATTACTATAAAAATAAACTGTGCTTATGTATTTCTTAGAATTTTTGGTAACAGAATTAAATATTTACGTGGAACCTTGTTTTAAATTTTCAATCTTTAGATATAAAAGTTGAACATTTTATAAATTTTTAACTACAAAATAATTATTCAATTTTAAATTTGATAAATTTTGTTAAAATTTAAACTTCAAATGCTTATAAAAAATAATTGTGCCTATGTATTTTTAATATTTTTCAACTGCTATTGTAACAATGTATCAGAAGCCTTGCATTAAATTTTCACGCATTTTTACCAAACAAATAAAATTTTATTGATATTTATAGAAAAAATTGAAAAATCTTGGAGCCTTGTATTAATTTTTTACACTTTTTGGCCCAATAGATAAAACTTTATTGATATTTATAGAAAAAAAAATATGCACAGTCTTATCAATTATCATTGAGCATACTTCTTATTCCTTATACTATGGTAGATTGTACGGATGGGCCATAACACATCATTGTAAAATCAATACATTCATCGTTCCACTCAGAATCTAAAACCTGGAATAACTATTTTAGTTATTTTGTTGTGATTGTATAATATTATTTGTGAGTACTTGAAACTTCTAAAGTATACTATTATATATCTATGATAGTACCACGGTTTGTTGTTGATGTATAACGCTTTACCTAATGGATATTGAGATATGATTAATTTGGAATTTATTATTGATACCTATTATAGGTCAATTTTTTTTTAAAACTATAGTTAAGTATACCTATGATAGGTATGTCTAATACCTAGACTTACAAGCCGTCTCCGCGCAGAATTGTTTTTCTTATACAGTGATATTATATCATTAAATTCAAATTTAATGCTATCCATTATACAGTGACCCACTTGTAACCTACTGTACAGCAGAGCGACATTCACTTACCCACCTTTTTTATTTATGATTTTTAAACTTTAGTTAATTTTCAACCATTATAATATGATAATAGGTTTTTACACGCAAATTTAAAAAAATATTGCATGTTATATTTTTTTATATAAATAATATCATATAACATTTTTTTTAACACATAATATTTTAGCAAAAATTATAGTTTAAATGTATAATCAGATAGAATTTGTCCCCCTTATTATAAGATTCAAATTTTAGGGCCCCGATGGCCCGGTTACAAAATGTTAGTCAACACACCTCGCACCCCCCCACCATGCTCACGCTTTTGGACTTGAAAATACTTTTTTTTTTGAAATTTCAATACATTATAAGATTTTTTTTTCATTTACCATAGATATTATTATTACCTATATGTTCATAACATTGATATCGTAGAGTTAAATATAAATAATGATAAATCGTCACATTCAAAAAACAATTCGGAACGGAACTCGCTTACATCAACGTTCAGTATATAATGTCGTCAATAACACTCCTCTCTAGTTTTCTTCACACTTATAGAAATATTCAATGTTCGAAGGATCATCTAAACTTAAATTGCAATCGATTTAGAGTTGTACTTGAAATCGTTTGGGTATATCTTCTACCCCAAAAAGTGTACTCGAGATAAGATTAATTTAAATTTAAATAACGTGGAAAGAACCAATGCATTATTTGATTCACTCAAAATGAAATACTTTGAATCCTAAAATAATATTATATATTACATTTTAAGAGTAAAATATGATTTTTAAACTTATAGAAAATATATGCGGGATACTGAATGTATATATTTAATATTAATGTATGATAAATAAACAATAATAATTGTATATAAATGCTGTCTGTACAAAGTATTAGCATACGTTGAATAATTACATTATTTGTTAAAGTAAGCTTTTCTAAAGTATTATTTAATAAGTATCTTATTATTTTTATTATTCCATTTTACAGAAAATGAGATGGAAAGAATAAAAACACCGTAATTCATTTTAAGCCTAATTTGAAGATGGGTGAATGTAAATCAACTGCAAAAACTACATCTGTTGTGATGGCATTACTGTTTTTGATCATAGATCCTTGCGGTAAGTAAAAACTAAAAAGTATAACTAATAACTATTGTCGTTAAAATTAATTTAAATATAATATAATATAATATAATATAATATAATCACTTACGAATATTTTACTTGTTATGTGTGTCTAGTAATTAAATAGGTACATATAAATATGGGTTATCTCCAAAATTAGAATCTAATCAAAATTAAAGTTTAAATCAACAAAATGCTTCTTATTTTAACGGAAAATAAATTGTTGGATTAATTCATATTTTCTGATATATTCACATAAGGTTTTAGAAAACTATATAGTATTCCATGCACGACTCAACGTACGAATGTTGAATTTAAAATAGTCAATCAGAAAATTATCAATTACCTACCCTCATACAAAAGAGAATAAAAATTTTAAAAATTAATATTAATAGAGGACTAAAACTAGTAAAACTAATGTAGAATTCTAGAATTTGGCAAACATCCAGAACCTTGTACCTACGTTATATTATAAGCAAAAATATTAAAGTAATATCAATAAAAATATTATAATTTCTAAATAAACAAAATATATTTTATAAAATAATTTAAGCTTTTTTTTCAATAATTAATAATTATACCTGAGTACCTACTTACTTCCTAGTTCCTTTTGTTTAAACAGCATTCACATTAATTATTGAAAATTAATTATAATAGATAAATGTAAATTATTATTATTCATTATAAATCTATATTAAATCTAAACTAAGATACGCATCTACGAAATTAAACCAAATCCTTAAAACCGATTCTACTAAGTAAATAATTTATCATTTTATTTTTATACTTTATACTTTATACGTTTAACTAAGGCTTTAATATTTTTCAACTAAATTTAATTAATTAATAATTTGAATCGATGGAGTGATACATTTTAAAAATTTAGGAAGTACAATACATCATCACATTCCAGACCACCGTTTTTGGCAAGCCATACAAAAGCGTGTGTCGTGTTAAATTTTAAAGTGACTTATCCGATTTGAAAACAAATCTGAACTAAACTCAGTTTACAACAATGATTGTGTTGTTTTAGAACTTTGAGGAGAAATTCTATGTATGATTTGTGGACTAAATTGGTATAATGTAGTGTAGGGTGATTTTTCAGCTATGGCTATCACTATTGTCCGTTTACTTTTTATACGTAAACATATTGTTGTGTAATATACTAATGTAATAATAAAGTTCTAGTGCAAGAAAGTTGAAATTTTTCATTTTCAAAGTACTTCTACGTGATCACAAAAAATTTTTAAGTACCTAATATAATATAAAAGTACCTATTACTTAAAATAATGATATAAGTAGTATAGTCCACATTTAGAAGTCTCAATTTTAGCTCGTTATCTTTTCGAATATTTTGACAATATCAAAAATTGTGAACTTAATTTTAACTTTTAAGTACGTAAATACGTTTTATATCCAATTAAATATGAATAACTAACTAATAAAACCTAAATCTCAATGTAGAAGAACTTTGATGCCCACGCTGTAGATGATGGGAAGAGTCAAGATAATTCGTAAATTCTCTTCTTTGGCAAAAGCAGGTTGATAAATTCTCAATAACATTTCAATACGTTCCTTTATTAATTCATGCAGGTACAGCTAAGGCTCTACATAGAATGGGTATGCTATGCAACCATTTTGCGACTCATTTATCAATGATAAAATGATAAAATAAAGGGGGAGAAATTCAAATTCACATAACATTATTAGTCGCATAATGGCGGCGTAGCATACCTGTATCTATAGTGCTCTAGTACAGCGAATATACAGTAATGAACGCCATCTTATTAGCTGACACCATCACTAATACTCAGGTAGTCGGGTCATCAGTTGGCAATTACCACAGTCTATCATCGCTCCCGTTTTCTGACCTAATTCTTTTCCTCTACTCGTTTATATTTTATGCTTTTGACAATCATATTGATCTTATGATTTTCAATACATATTTTTAAAATGCAATTACAATTAAAACTTTTTAGTGACTTACACTAAGGAAACATATGTATGGATCAAAATAAAGTTCATGTTATAGGTAGTTCATAATAACCACTTTTTTTGTTCATATTAATATATTATAGATGGATAACACTAAAATAAGTTATAAATTATAATAATATAGCATAGGGATCAAAACTTTCAAAACATTATTAAAATTAATTACAATCTAAAGATACTTAAACATTGTACCTATATTATCATAAAATTATCTCAGATTACACGTATTTCGTAAATCGTAATTATGCGTTCATTAAAAAAGTTAAATTGTTTCAAATTATTTGCATAATCATAGATTATGATTTATGACCATCAATTGACATAACTTGTGATATTAAAAACAGAAAACCAATAGAAATATTAATCCTTAATAAATATTTAAATTATAATAACAGATAAAATATGTTTTTTTTGATACTTATTTAGTACCTACCTACGTATCTCTAGATTACAAAACAAATATTTCATCATTCAAAATACATTTTATATTAAGAAAATGAACAAATAATCAATTTTAATGAGTAAATATCGATAAAATAATTAATAGAAAATCCATGCTATGTAGTATGTACATAATATTATATAAGTGTGGGAAATTCATCCTTAGACATTACGAACCATTGAATATTTTCTTTAAAACATTATCATATTGTTCTTATTCATATTATATTAGCTCTAAGATTTATTACTGAACCAATTTTATTTTACCAGGAAGTAATTAAATATGTAATAAATTATTTTATACTATTCATTATACCAATACATTTATTAAATATACAAACGTATTATAATGCGTCAATAACAATTCTTGTAGAGAATAGTTTGAAAAATAACCGTAATATATCTAAATATAATTATTTTAATGAACACTTGGGAGCAATAAGAATAATTAATTACCTGAAAATACAAATTGAATGTATAAATACTACATACAAAATTATGGTTAAAAATATTTTTATTTCCGATTGTCTTATGAGGAAAAATAATTTATTATTATTTATTATTTAAAATTAATTTAGTTCAAACAAGATATTATTTGATTCCTTAATTTACTTAAAAATAGAAGATAGGGCCCTTCAATAATAAATTAGAAAATTATTTTAACTTAATTAAAAATCGTCCTGCACATAGTAATCGTTCCTAATCGTATCTAACCTACAAATGTACCTTAAGAGTTCAGTGTTTGTCAAAATATTTATCTATTGTACAGATTAGCCTTTGAAAAAAAAAACATTCATAAATATTTTTTATTTGAATAATTTTAATAATGTTTTAATTTCAAAAACAGCTTTAACATTTAAACTGTATGTAAACAGGTACCACACTATAGGTGAGACTACTATGGATTATTATTATCCAAATACAAACGATAAAAATTATGGATTGTCACCATATGATTACAAAAATTGTCTTCTTAATTTCTAATTGTTTGTAATTTAGAAATTGGTGAGGCCGTTCAAATGCTTGGTGTTAAGGTGCCTGCGTACATATTTATGGGAGACTCTGTACAATTATTTTGTGATTATGATATGCAAATGGACAAATTGTACTCAGTTACCTGGTACAAGGACAATGAAGAGTTCTATCGGTACGTTCCAACATCTTCAAATCTCAAACACAGTTTCAGTATGGACGGAATCACAGTTGATGTAAGTATTTCATATTACCTTTGAAATTGTAGTTATATTATATCCAACTATAAAAAGCTGTTATGGTTATTGGTTATTCAATAAAATATACCTTCACTAATAAATTATTACCAGAACTATTATTGAATATTCACAGTTTTTAATTTAAAAAAAATAGTGAGAATGAATAACTTTTATTTTAAAACGTCATTCGCCTATTGATAAGTTTAGCGTCAGACACTCATGAATGGATAACACATAGGTAATAAGTTTTACTTACAAAAGTTAAATAATATTATCATCATAACAAAAATATTAAAATACATTTTCTATATCTCATCACTAACAGTCACTATTAGTATTAATATTTACTTGTAAGTCAAATGTTAGTTAAAACTAATATATCAAAAATGTTATACTTAAAATAAAAACCCAAATCAATAAAATGTTAAATTGACAAAACCACAATCAGTTATAGAAACTATAATACAATCGCTTCCTTAAACATATTAATGTATTAATGGTCTTATGGTATCATTGACAATGTCTACTCTCTTTACACACATTGAAAATCTTTGCTGGAGATAATAGTGAAGATATTCCTTTCAATATTTAAAAATATATAGGTAAGCGATGAAAATTAAATTGTTATAAATTAGTCATAAAGTTAATATTCCTACTAATTTCTTAAGCTTCTTATTATAATTTCGTTATAAATAACTCATTGTACCATTTTTTCAGCGCTTTACATGTTTTCACTCCACATAAAAATAGTATAAAAATATGTTTTTAAAATTTAGAATCTAAACTTTAGATGAAATAAGTGGATTACCTACACCACGACATTTGTAGTCTATAACTCTGGTCATCTAAAATTTAAAATTGTAATGCATAAAAAAAAATAAACACAAACTATTAGTTTAATAATCAATATTTATACTTACCTATATCAACTTTTTTAGAAAAATTTTATGTTTCAGATTATAACATTAAAAATAGTATAGTTTGACGTTTAAAATTCAAAAGTTAATGATGGGTTCACTAATAAATAAAAGGAAGAAAAAGTATGGGTAGTCAAAATATCAAAATTGCGTGTGGCTTATATTTTCTTCCAATATAATACTTATCCAAATAATGAGTTTTCACAGGGAAAATAATCAGATTGTAGGTATACTCAGGTATAGAAGAGTTAAATATTGAAAAATTAAGAATATAGTGAATATTCAATATTCCTTCAAATTGCCTGTACAGCAGAACATTAAATTAACTTAACAACGGTTGTGAGAATCAAACAGTTGATATAGCCCAAGGTAACTTATACTTGTGTAGTTTTGTATCTATATAATAGTTAGATAATATTAATATTAAAATATACGAGGTACATTGTACATAGTAAATAGTTTTAGTTAGGTACCTGTACGGCGCAGCACATATAGGTACAAGCCAAAATCAATATTTTATTACATTTAATAACTCAAATAACAAAAACATATAATGTTTTAGTTTTGATAAGTTAAATTTACTAAAATTTAACAAATAATTTGAGGTTATCTTAGCAACTTAAACGAATTATAAATCAAACCAAAACATATTTAGGAACAAAAGAAACGACATGAAGATAACATGGCAAAATAGCAATGAACTATTTGCATAAGTATAAAAACCTAAAAGATCAAACAATTAAAATTAATGTTTTCATAATATATTTTACTTATGGCAGGGTACCTACATAAAGAGTCTAATCAATTTGCCCATTCGTCAACTTCCCGGGGGGGGTATATTTACAAGAAATATATTTGAGTTCCATAAATTTATTTCATAATGATTTAATATTGAGTACCTAGCAATAACAATTTTAAATTATATTGTTAAAGTAGTTTCTGTAATTTTATTAATTTCCGAGAAATATTGAATTATCCGTATACTAATACAAATATACAATATACATTTATACCAGTTAGAGTTATGATTAAAAAGAATTAAATAGAATACTATATGGAGATAGAATTTGTTTGTTTTCATTGTTCATTATTACAAACAATGTATGCATCACTCGTGAGTCATGTATCTTATATTTTGATCGAGCTACTGTTATGGCTACAGCTGGTAGGACGGTAGGAGGAAATGAACCATTAAAAGATAAAAGATAAAATTCAAGTTGCTAATTATACCTAAGTTAAAAAATCTACCAATTATAATTTAGAGTTTGAATATTGTGTAAATTTTGCATCGTCTGTAAGTATATTTCTATATTATATAAGCGTGTCAAACAGTGTCTACTATTATAGTGAATATATTATTATAATATGCGAGCATTGATCGCATATTTTACAATATTATGAATTTACGAAATCCATACAAAAACACATATATTTAAAATTTTGTTTACCTTAGTAGATAACTGTTTCGGTGATCAACTTTGGTGATTATATTATAATATGACATTTTGAACTTATTATACTTATAACTTATTATTAAAAATACGAAAAGAAGTCTTGGATTCGTACCTACCTGAAAAAGTTTACCTACCTCACATGATTAATGAATAATGATAAATAAAATATGTGCGAGTCTAATCATGGCTAAATTTACTAATATGTATTATAAAATGGTTCTAACTTCTAATCATGAAATACATAACAATCAGGTATCCTTATTGACTCTTTGAGTGACACTTTATTTCTGTTTTAAAATACAGTTTTGGTTTGAATAGCACAAAATACAGACACAAGGGAATTATATAACTAATTACGGACATTTATGTTTGTTTCGTAACTGTCAATATATTTTAATACACGTTGGTCCTGTGCAACTGAAGCTAAAGCTATCTGAGGTATCTATTTGTCTATTATTACTGGGTAAAACCGCAATTGAATTGTCAAAGCTTGTGTAATTAGTCGCCAGTTGCCACCTAACTATAGAAGCCAACGTGATAATATTAAAATGACGAGGGCTGCTGCAGAAGTGATTACGCTGCCCTCTCTCCACTCTGACACCGTAACGTCTGCTGATGACATCGCAATGTAATTCAACACATTAACCCGTGACAGGTTGCTACAACTATACCGATTACCGATAAAACTATTTCGTTAAGACCATCTTTGTTTTTCAGTATAATGTTCCGATTATATGTACAATATATTTATTACCACCTATTTGTAAATCACAAATACTTGATAAATTCGTATACCTAAATGTTGTCGTGAATCAATATTAATAATAATAATTTTATAGTTAAGATACACTTAGTAACTACATCACATGTATAGCACTTGAATTCTAAAATAGTAAATAATCATTTTTACTGAAAAATAAAATTGTGTTATCTTGGGTTTAGTAATTTGTTTCTAACTTTTGATTAATTGTCTTCAATATTTTTTTATTGATTTCGATTAAGTTTTAATAAGTTATAATTTTATGGGGTTTAGCGTATTACTGTTAAACTTGTCTCATTTTTATTTATAATTCATATAAATCTATAATGTTATTGGTCAATATTTTTGTACTAATTCCTGACAATACGTTTAGTTATCAAATTAAATTAAATTAAAATTAAACAAATTACTAATTATCACATTTTACTAGTCCGTGGGCAGACTATTCACGAATAATTTACTAAATATTCAACAATTTAAAATTTATGTTCAAGTCGTCAGAAGTTATAATTTGTATTTAAATCTATAAACTGAGTACCTACCTACACGATTTTTAAAATTATGATTTGCAGCATATTTATTCGGACAGCAAAAAAGTCACCTTACGCTACGCTAATTTGTTGATGAATGGCGAATACAAGTGTGAAGTATCTGCTGAAGCACCGTTCTTTACAACTGTACACGCTGAATCCAAAATGGCCATAATAAGTAAGATCACTTAAAAGTTAATTATTTAAGTTTAAACAAAATATTTATTTAAAATTATTAGATAAAAATTAGTTTCAGAATTCAATTATAACGTTGTTCAACTTTCCCCTAATATTTTCATAAAATATAATTTGATTTTAACTAATTGATTTAAATTAAATTCTTTACGTAGAAATAAATATTAAATAGTAAAATTTAAACTCATAAAATTGATAATTTATAGTTATTGGTATTTTAAACTTTGTATACTGTATTTATATATCCCAACAAAAACATTCCAACAAACTCCATTTAAGAAAAAAGCTAAATACAAAAAAAACCGTCTCTCTAGGCTTTAAACTATAGATTTAATTTATGTTAAAATAGCCTGCTAAATAATCGAACTTAGCTTAATGACTTTAAAATAATGGATTAATCATAAACTACCTATTTCGATTATAGTAGACTATATTATTATGTACTCATTATGCTATAGTATTTTTAAATTTTGTTTACACGGAGTTTGGCGGAGTGTTTATGTTGGCATATCAGTATATCACTGATATTTGTTGATACCTTATTATTCCGGGAATATATTGGTTTTACAATGATCTTTTTTTTCTTTTTTCTTTTTATTTATTTTATATAGTGATGATCAAAACAAAACCAAGACCAAGACTTTCAAAATCTTGGTCTTGGTCTTGGTTTTGCGCAAGACTCTTGCAAGACTCTTGCTATTTTCACAAAATATATTTAAAAAAAACTAAATACCTGTTATAGCTGTGTGTAGGTTTTTTGCTATGATCTCTAAGATGAAACTTAGTCCAATATAATATTACATAGTATATTCATAAATCAAACATTAACATAAAACTATTTAATTTTTATTATACTCGTTTAAAACTTTGCATTTTAAATTATGCTTATATTATTTTACTTGTATGAATCAATTTACCAGCATAATTAACTTTCTAAGTTCCTATTCCATTTATAATAAATATCAATAGGTTATTACCAATTGCTAATTAATAGTTATTGACCAATATAATGTTTATAAAAATTAAATTGTTGTTTTTTTAATGTTCACTTTATAAATAATAATATTTAAAAAAAAACTGTATGGTTTGTTCCAAATAATAAATTGCTTAATAATTATAATTGTTATAATGATAATATTTATTATTTATAATTAAACTTTTGTTCTACTTTTATTCACCAGTGTCCAGTACAGTAGGACTAAATGTTTAAGTTTCTTTTAATATAATATATTGGCAATTAACAATTTCTGTAACAGACAACAAGTTTACGACACTAATGAAATGCTATAGGTACTGTATAAGACACTAGTTTAAGAACACAATGTCCAAAATGTCATTGTGTATAAAATATAATAATATACTTTAAAAGTTTCAAGTACCTATGAATAATATTTTTAAATTACAACAAAATAACTAAAATCGATATTCTCCGTTTAAATATCTAATTTCATCCAAATTTTAACTTAAAATGTCTATAAAAAAACCGTAATTATACATTTTTTAGATTTTTGTTTATAGTAGGTATATGAAGTATGAACTATTTATGATACTCCTTATTTTAAAATTTTAATCCTTAGCTATAAAAATTGAACATTTAATACATTTTTAACTACAAACTAATCTACAAATTTTCGAAATTTTGATAAACCACACTCACACATCACTGTAAAATCAATACATTCATAGGTCCGCTCAGAATCTAAAATATGCAGAAATGATTATTATTTATAGAATATCCTCAAATTATTTACTTGCTTAACTAGGTATTTATATACTATAACATAACCTATATTAATTGCTCATAATGTTTTAAATTAAGATGTAATTTGTTATTATTTATGAAATATACACTAAATATACATATAAATATTTTGATTGGGATAAGTCATTATTAGTCTTACGTGATCCATTAAAGATTTTTGTTGTTCTTATCTAAATTGACAAACTTCAAACATTTCAAAAAGTTACAAAAACAAAATGTTTAATCTAATAACACTTAATTTGTATTATAACATTTTATCAACGATGCCATATAAATGTATTCATTTAAAATACCATTACACATTTTTATGATCAGATAAGCCAAATTTATTATTTTTATAACTATATAAAATGTAATGTCGATTATTCGGCTTTGCTAATACCTGCCTTCGGTTAAATATTCTTTAATTTTATTGTTTATCGATAATTTTAAATATTAATAATAAATGGTGTTTATCAGGTTGAATTACCAAACAAATGAAACAATATTATTAAAAATAATATTTCATCAAACAATTACAAATTGTTTTCTATATTTTCCCACAAAGATAGCGACATCCTTCGTAGTGAATATTTTTGCATATTGATTCAAGATATTGCATATAAGAAAATATAAAATACTTGTGAAACAAGAAAAGTGTATGGATATTCAAAAAATATATAGGTATACAATATATATACAGGTAAAACAACGGTTACTATTGATCATTGTATAAATTTGAATTAGTAAAATATTATCAAAATAAAAAAAAATTATAAATTATTTGTATTAATTACCTCGACTAAATTTTAGGTTCAGTTATTGAAATAACTCTTATCAACAAAACGTATCACTAAAAAAATAATTAAAAACAGATCGTTTTCTTATAATGAATTAAAAATATTGTTTGTGTCATTTATTCATACAAATAAACGAGCACACGACGATCAATAAATACGTAACCTAATATTGAGGTTTTTTTTAAATTAAATTTTTATATGTTAATAGGTATAATAGACAGATGAATTTATATCATCATAATTTGTATAATCAGAATGATTTGAATTGAATAATATAATTTTATCATAAAATCAACGATACCTACCTATAGTGTTGACAAATAATAACAATCGTGGTCATAAAACAAGAATGCACACGCTTTGCAGTTTGCAATCGCCTTAATCATGAGAACCCGTAAAGGTTTTCACCTTAAACAAGGAAGCTATACGCAAAATCGAATACATCAATGTCTCGAAGAAAACTCATCGGGATAGAGCCGTTAATATTAATTATGTTTTAGTACTTCACCACTGTGTACACATCGTATGTCCTCGAAGTATTTCAGCGACGCCTTCTTACTATAGGGACCTGACAGCGTTGTTATTATTATGATGGCACCTTGAAAAATGGTCACAGGCTTACACTGCCATAACATCGGTGCACAATACGTCGATTTCCCTTGCCCAATTATTTTAATAGCCCATTCACAAACGAATGTATACGCGTTACTATTAAACGTCCGAAATGACTAAGTAAAAACACGTAACTTTGCACTTTAACAAAACCTTTATTGTGTATCCCGTTTACCTGCCTGACTAAAGCCACACATGGTACACTCCCACCCCCACTTGGTTATTTTTTTGTACATTTCCAGTATACATTTTTTATGTAACGAGTTGTGTAGGATATTGTCGTTTACATAATAGCTTGTAAAATGTTGAACATATATATTTTTACACATTTTAGACAACATAATAATGTAAACTTGTCATAAGCATATAAACAAATTATTAAATATGTATTTTACTAGTACACATTACATTACACATAGTCCGTTTTAAACACGCGTATCACCGAATATTAAAGCACCTATAGGTATCTAGGTGGTGTTGCAAACTAGGTATAATAGATTAGAATTAAAAACACGCTTAGCCGAGGTATATTTTTTTTATTTTAATTTTCAAACAAATCATATGAAGCTTTTGTTGCTTACCAATTATTCTTATTATACACCCACAAAGCGTTATAATATTTTAAAATTACAAAAAAATACTACACGCTGACTCTGTGGCACAATATTATTGTTCAGTATTCTAACCTGAACATTTGACAATAGATAAATATGAATATCCTCTATTATTAACTGTAATACCAATGAGGTATGTAAATGTATATGTCATATATTTACGTGACAACGCGTGTGTAGTACTGAGATAACAGATGAGAATGAACGATGAAACATTTCCAAAAATATTACAGAGAAATTATGTAAATATTTGACCGATTCATAATTTATAAAGTATGTATTTCGCTTTTAATTGCTATCCATCCACTTAAAATCA
>NC_042494.1:152374066-152396850 GCF_005508785.2 Acyrthosiphon pisum
GTACTTTTAAAACAGGTATCTAAATGCTTTTAAATTTTAAATAACGATAAACACAAAAGTTGAATAACGTTTAAATTTTGAATGACGATAAACTCAAAATTTGTATAACGTTTTGATTGTAAATAACGTAAAACAATATTTTTTTTTCAAATGCAAGCCCTGGTATAACCTTTATAGTATTAATATACTTCAATTTTTGTAGTCACATTTATGAACATTTACCAACAATTAATATCAAACATTAGCGAAGCCTTTTTTCATATAATTTTACGAAACAATGTTTTTTTTTAGAAAAGCTTAAAAATATATATTATTATAGTTGTTCATATAATCATATTTAAAAAAAAATTTGAACGATACATTATAAATATATAGTAGCCAGTAACACAACAATAGCGGGGTTCTGACTGCTGAGGATACAGTGAACCCCGAAAAAGGCCTCATAATTTTATAAGAGGGCCCTTAAGACTTCGATACTAATATACCTACACTTAATAAATAAGTATAAAATGATATATGTTTAAGTTTTATTAAAATATATTCATCCTTTAATGTTTATTATTTACGATAAATTAAAGCATCAAATCATATTTTTAGATGGAAAATAAAATATAAATATAAAAAGTTTAAATTAATTTCTGGAATATATTATTTCAAAACAATAACAATAAGCTTCACGTCACATTTAAATTAAATATTAATTAAAATCAATAATTAAATATATATTATGTAAATACCTATCCGTAATGTAATATTCTAAGTCAATAATTGTATAAAATTACTCGATATACAAAATGTTCAGATATGGTTTGCTACATTAACTATCAAGTAATAAATCAAAATTAAATGTACCTGCTGATTTTTTTTTTTTTTTTGTTTCATTAGGTACCTACTTACCTAATAATAAACCAATGTTTGACCAACTAATTAAAAAAAATCTTACCGTATAGTATTAAGTAAAATCATTAAGCTTTTTACTGCCTATATTGAACTCCTAAAATAATAGTTAATTATTATTAACTTTCTTTTAGGTTTACCGAAACAAAAAGATGTAACCAAAATCAATGGAGGCTCAGGAATTTATCAAACCAGTGACACTATTTATTTAAATTGTACATCGGGAGAATCATTTCCCGCTGCAAGACTCCGATGGTTTATTAATGACAAAATGGTAAGTTAGATTTGTTTGACACTTAGTAATAATATGATAAATCAAAATAACAAATATCAATGAAACTGAATTTATGTAACACTATAATTATGTAATACTCAGTATAGGTAAATACTATAAAATCCTACAATAATGTAACTAATTATTCAACACTTAATTAATGAGTTGTATTCAAACTAATATTTATGGAAAAAAGTTTTTACAACAGAGTACATTTTCGTTTTGAATTTTAAAACCTTTAAAAGTTATTCATTGAAGTCTGTTATAATAAAAAAATATCTTGTGACTTTAAATTCTAGCGTAAAATATTTGTAATTCTAATTAGTTGTACTGATTAGTTAAAAAAAACATTTTTATATATAGAACCAGAAACTAATCATCCTGAGTAAATTCTGTTATCACCTTTTCAATACAACTTTTGTACTTCTCAATATACGAAGTAATGAAAAATAATTGGTTAATATTAAAATTATATTTTCTAAAAGAAAAAATAAATATCCGTTCAAAATTATCAAAACATCAAATATTCAAATACATAAGAAATTATAATGTTATTAATCAGCAAATGTAAAATATTTTAATTAATTAAAATAAATTACCAATACGACGCTTGTGTAGTTTAAAAATGTTCAATAAAATATATGTTTAATTTTAATGATTGTAGATGAATTAATATTAAAATTATGAAATAATTATGTATAAACTATATATAATTCAATAATTTCTTTATTCAAGTGTGATTAATAATTATTATAAACATAATATAAAGTTGACATTTGATTATTATTAACGTAATGACAAATGTTTTGATTAGGTGATTTCCAATTACGACCGCTCGGAAAAATTACACAACGGTTTGTACATCAGCATATCCAAATTAAATTTGGCAATATCTCCTGATCACTTCAACAATGGCTTAATGAAAGTTACATGTCAGGCCATCATCAATATAGGCCGTCCAAAGGCATTACCACCTCCTAAGGAATACAAACGTGAAGCAATACTCTTGGGTGAGTTCAAATATCAAATATCTAATTCCATTTAAACACCGTGTATTTCATAATGTAAATTACAGTACCTAGCTACCTATCTATGTAATTTCTACAATCAATTAATTTTAATGATCTACATTAATTTTATAAATTTGAACAGATTTTTCAATATGAAGTTCATAGAATGGTTTTATTAAATATATAAATTATGAATACAGGACATATTAATATACTAAAATTAAAATATTTTAAGTACAAATTCTAGCAAGTGAGAAAAATTAGCTGACAGTTTTCATTTTTCGGTGATAGATTCGTATTTTCCATGTATATTGTTATGTGATACAAGTTTTACAATTTGTGTTTAATAATTCTTTTAATTTAATCTAAAACTTTAATTTATGAGTCAGTAGGTATACCACACAATTCTGAATAGGTAGGTTTACCTATGGATTATATTGAGTATATATTTGACTAGCTATACGTCTATATCAATATAATGCATATATTGACAACTAACCTAAAGCTATACCTCATATTGTATGGCTATGACAGCTATTCATTTTATCCACATAATTATAATATCAGACATCAGTCATAAAATAGAGTGTGTCCAGTGTTCCCCTAATAAATGTATTATTTATATATGAAAACTGTAAAAAACTTTTCATTATCATAATCCTGGCTACGCCACTGAGTGTGTCTACAGTTAATATGTATAATATATGACAGTAATGATTTATAAGAACTTCAATCGATAAAAATACGAACATGATTTCAAGTTCCACATGGTATGGTAAATAGTATATATTTCGTGAAATTCTGAAAAATGGTTACGGAAGCATTCAAAAGAAAAATTGCTTACATTTAACTTTTTAAGTTTAACTTAGTTATTACATATAACTAAAGTTATTTTATAAAACAATATTATGAAGACTTGCAGGCTGGAGGTTGTTATTAATAATAAGCACTATAAATAAAGGGCGTATTTATAATTGTGGGAGCGGGTTATCGCTATTCAAAATTCGAAATTACAAAAAATAAATAGTGCACCGACACGAAATATAAAATAAATACATTTAAGATAATTTATATTAATAATATTAAAATGAATAAGTAATAACTCAATTGTAAAATAATTAAATACTGTGTACCTACCATTTTAAATAATTATTTGAATGTAAATATAATATGGTTAAAATCGAAGTTCAACATTTTTTTCCCAAAATGTAAGATTAAAACCAAATTTAATTTATTCTATTTTTCTACATAATATAGACAATTGTAAGCATTAATAAATAAAATTAAGATTGGTCCTTTATCAGGTTGACTAACCTATACATGATTTTATAAAAAAATATGTAGTTGATTTATGTAATATTATCATTGTCAGACATCACTTAAGAGGATGTCAGCGCACTATTTGTTTTCTCTGTCTGGCCCACGCTCAACATAGACAAAACACATTAACGCAAAAACGTTTTTCCTATACTTTCAAGTAATCATAGAGTCATTTCATCCATTACAAAAAATGTAGAGAATAATATATTTAAGAGAATGACATATTGATTTTATATTTTTTTGTTATATTAGACTTTGTAATCGACTTTCAAAATAAACAAAAAATTGTTGTAAATTGAAATTATGTTTGAATTGCTCTGAGACAATATTTTGACAAATCGATGTCATTTCCTCAAAAATATTATTCTCTATCTTTTTTCTAATGAGTTATTTTTACTCTAAGATTACTTAAAAATATAGAAAAAATGATTCTGCGTAAATGCGCTTTGTCTATGTTTCGTGTGGGCCAGAAAGAGAAAACAAATAGTGCGCTGACATTCTTTTAATACATCAATAATGGTTCAAAAATTACACAGTAGGTTAGGTTAGGTTAGCTTAACTTACCTACTAAAACGCCTTTTACTCCAAAGCATATAAGTAAACAGTGACATATTTATTTTTATATTTTTTAAAACAAGATAACCAAAACTGGCAGGAATTGAGGAATGCACAATTAAATAATTCGATCTTCAGCCTGAAGAAAGTAATTTTTGATTGATTCAAACCACACATGTACAAAAAATAAGATCGGCAATGATAACGAAAAGAGGAAATTGTTTTTGTCTATAACAAAAAAGAAAAATTATTTTCACGGTTATTTATTATATTTTTTATACAAAAGCTGGTTACAGTTTATTTTACTTATTATTTTCTATTAAAATATACTACATATATAGTTCATAAATTATATTATTAAATAGTTAGGGTAATTACGGTGTTGACTACGTCTTTCATTACATTTAAAATAATAAAATTATATTTTGACAAAAAACGGACGTTTTTTTGAATAGGAAATAAACGAATAAAGTATTATTATTTTCTAAAATATAAATTTTATTATTTAAACGAGCTGCAAATAAAACAATAAATTCAACAAAAGTCAAAATGTAATAATTTAACTTTTAAGATAAGTAACTTACCTAACATACGCAGGATAGTAGGACAATTATTTGTACATATTGTATTTGTCTAGATAGGTTATTTATGTGAATTGTATTATTTTTTACAAATTGATACCATTTTTAAATATAAATTATATACTATAATATATTCAAATACATGTTGTACCTACACATCATTGTTTTGACATTTTGCTCAACTAAAATTACCTATATTTATTTAGTTATATCTTTCAATGGACCTATATTATATTTATAGTGCATGTGTATTACACTAATATGTAGATACATATAAAACTAATATTATCATGTATTTTACGTAAGAGTTATTCAGTAAAAATAATTGTATAAAATACGGCTATACGAGAGGACAACGCGTTCCAAAAATAATAGTGTGAACCCCTAGAAAAAAAAACATGTAATTATTTATATTTGCATGTTTTTATATACCTATTACCCTTTCTTTGTCCTCTTTGTACTTGTTTTATTTAATAATTATTAATGTCAAATTGCATGCATAAATTTTAATTTAATTTGTACAGATAAATGTACTTTCGGCTTTCGCTAACATTAATAAATTCTCTACTTTTACTTTACAAAATAATGCAAAAAGTATAGTAATGGTGTAAAAAAATAAAAGAAGCTCTTAAAAACTACAAAATATTACTAACCTAAGTATTAAGCGTTTTACATTGTACGTTCTTTATTTTCTTGTATTTTTGTAACATATACCTACTTAATGAGCATTAACACAATTTTATAAGTTAATCTAAAATAGGATTTTATACAGATTTTTTTCTTGTACTATACCAAACTTAAAATTAATAAAATGTTTATAAATCCCTGGAATGTAAATACAACTAATAATAGGGATTTAAAAAATGATTTGTATCTCTAAAATGGTGGTCAAAAAATAAATATTATTTATAATTGAATAAAAAACATTTTAATTGCTTATTTAATCTCGTTTTGTATGTTTGATTTTAGTACGTGGATCAGCAGTAGCAATGTGCATAACATTCAACTTTAAATTAACATTAATAACATTAACATCAACATTGTTTTTACTAAATACGTCGTGAAAACGGTAAAAATTGTTATCCAATTATTTTGGCTCCTTCATTTAACTTATGTGAAATTGTATGTTATCTTGTTATTTTATCAAAACTGTTTAATAAACTTTATATCCGCACAAGTTGTAAGTTGTAACTATACATTTTTTGTTTTAAACATATACATATTTTTTTTTTTTTAAGTAGTTTAGAGAATAGTATTATTTTATACAATATACATTACACTATAATTAATTATTCATACATAATTAAATACTAAATATAAAATTTCAAAAAAAAAGAAAAAACCGTTTAGATTTATTTCTGGTACCTATATACCTACGTTATTTTAAACTACAAAATTTAATATGTTGATACAACATTTATAATTTCTTCCAACTAGATGGAAATGTTGGTAATAATTAATTATTTATCATTTATATTGTATGACAGTAGGTTAGTAGGTACCTGCTACTTATTGGTATTATAATGTACCTAAGAATTAGTAACTAATTTATTTATTCATTATAGCCAAATTATATGGAAAGTAAATCACGTTCAAATATTTATTGAAATATTACTCACATTTAATTTTATAACAAATAAATATTTGAAGTGAATTTATTTTATTTCAGATTGTTGTTTTTTTTATATGTACCTAGGTATATATATATGAATATTGTATATGCGTACCATCCTTGTTATTCCTTGTCCGTTCTACTTAAAATCTGGTTTGAATTGCTCTAAGTAAAGTAAAATATTATCTAGATATTTATTTAAATAACGTTTTAAGAAAGTAATTTTATTTGTTATAGGCATAATGAATATCATCTTGGCTTCAAAATCGAGGCAATTAAATTAATATTTAATATGACAAAACAATATTAAAAACAAAGGTTTCCATGTTTAAATATTAATATTCAATTTAATAGACTATTATTAATATTTCTTCTTTAAGATACATTTAGATTTAATCAATTCTAATTTAATTAGTCTAATAGAAATTATAACTAATATAATCCTAGTTTAATTTACTTTGATACTTTTATTTGAATAGGTACACATTGCCATAAAACTGAATATAATATTTTCTCTTTGTTATTATCTTTATATATTTTTTTGGGGGGTTGAGGCTTCGAAAACTGAGGTCATAAGCCTGTGGAACTTTGGGGTGGAGGGTGGGTGGGTTTTGAACACGTGTATGTTGGTTTTGGCAGAATTTTTAAGTGGGCACCCGTAGGTATCTGCCATGTCCGGGTGGGGGATGGCGGCCTCTCTCTCCGGACACCGTGACTGCCCGAAGAAAAAAGCCGCCCATGGCCGGGTTTGAACCGGCGTCGGTGCACATCGCAACCGACGCCTTAGTCCACTCGGCCACTCCGTCCCCCATATTATATATAGATTTAAATGTATATATAAAGGTATCTACCAACTATGTTAAAAATGTCCAATAGGTATACGAAATTCACAAACATTTAATTGTTTGGAATAAAGTTATAAGTTGTTTGTCTTTACATTGGTAAATGGTAACGCAGCAAATACATAATCAAACTTCGTATAATTGTATCAAAATCACACAAATAAGAAAAACGAATATTTTTAAGTTCTTAGGTTAAAGGTTCCTCAACTGAACATCGTGTCATAATTATACATAATATTACATATAAATAATCATCTCAAAATATGCGATATTTGTACTATGAACCGTCAAACTTTATTCGGTAGTTGGCAGGTAACTGGCATAGAAATGAGAAAAAACATATTCTCAAAAATGTTGGATTGAAGATACCCAAAGAAAAACAATCCCCTAGTCATTTTGATTATTCTCTTATAATTTTTTAAGGGTAAACTAATATTATTACCATTACAATAGCAACAAGTATTTTTTTAACGTACTTTTTCTTTGGATAACAGATAAATGTTTTATTTTTTCTGTTTAACATTTTGACAATGATGAATGGTTGAATTATGAAATCAATTCAATAGTTTTCCGATAGATGTTACATATATTTTCTACCTATTCTAAGTATAGATCGGTTTATATTGTCATCGGTGGCCGCTTACAGTACCTAATCCAATTTCGATTTTATAAGTTTTCCTTACTCCAGGGGGTAAAAAATAAGAGTGAGTGTAGATAGAGATGAAAAATAAAACAATAAATATAGTAGTTTTTGTTAGAGTTTCAAAAGAGCACAGGATTACTGTAGGTATACGACACGGATAAAGTTTTTAAAAGTCGATAAATCCCTGAGGCGACTTTGTGGATTGAAAAACTTCAAATTTCGAAGTTATACTAACAATTTTGAGCTATTTCACTGAAGTTTATTAGCTTTATTTATAGAAAATTGGATCATAAATACAGTGATATAGTTTCTAGTTTTTTTTTATTTTATAATATTTATATTTAAGATGAAATTAGTTATGACTATAGAATAATGATAATTGTTTGATAAAAAGTATTTATATTTATACAGGAATTTGTTTGAAAATAATGAACATATTTTTAAATTCAATTAAAAATTAAAATACCTGTACTGTATTATTTAAATCTTAACTTTAAAATAATAATAATAACTAACAATTTATGACTATTATATTTCGAATATAAAGTACCTATATAGAATATAATTACAAACAATATCTCAAACAAATCCACATAGATTATTTACAATGTTTATAAACTTCAAGATCTTAGAAAATAATATATCCCAGTAATTATTGCAGATATCTCCCTTGTATCTATGTTATAAACTTGTATAATCAATTCATTACGATATTTTTCGATAAGGAAATTAATTTAATATAGTCTTACATTTGTGATAGTTTCCTTACAGTGAAATGAAAAATAATACTGTATTCGTAATGTAAATATGTATATAGTATAAATATGTTGGTACCTACCATAAACTAACATCAAAATAAGGCAATAGAAAAAAATGTTAACAACACCTAGAAGTTACACTGTCATAAAAAAATTATAAACTCATTGTTTGATATGCATTTAGTTATAAGCCAAGCCTAATCAAATGGCCAACGATATCAAAAGATAGATACAAAACTATTTACAAATTCATATTAAATAATAATATAAACAATGTATCGTGGTTACAGGTTACCGATATAATATTTAATGGTTCAAGTCCATTGTAAACATGATTCAATAAAAAATAATAAACTTATATCGAGAATGCATTAATTACACTGAGAAATACTTACGTATTTCCATCAAAAATTCACCAATAAAATGTACACCAGTAAATAATACAAAACAAGAAAATACTGCATTGTAGTCTGTAATTCAGAGTTGAAGCATTTAGTAGGTTATCTTCTGCAGTAAATCAATTGCTTCTGTTTCCAGTAGGTACCGTGGGTATCTTGTTGTAGCAACAAGTTCATTATTAATTATTTTCAACTGAGAAAAATAGTACCTATAGTCATCAATTAACATTTTAAAAGTTTATAAATAAAAATAAAATGTACAATTTTTATAACAGAAACACGTATGTGGATTGTTTATGTGCCTAATATATACAAGAATGCAATATACCTAATATTATACATTAATAACTAACACCAATTTTCGTAGTCTTAATCTAAGTTTATTATCACTATATTAGTTATTTAGTTATGCACCTACTAAAGCGAATTTGAATGTTATAGCCATTTTAATCTACATTCAACCAAAGAGCAAAAGTCACAAAATATATAATTATGTTACCGGAAAAGATGACATTTGGTCAATGTTGACAATGAATAGTCAATAATGATAATGCATTATTGCCTAATTTAGTAAGGAATTAACGTCAATAACTAGTAATTGATAAAAATTCCTAATAAAAGAATAGGCATTGATGAATGATGATAAATTGATAAAATTAAAAATCAAATAATATAAAATACTTATTATTTAGGATATATCATAATCTTAAATATTCTTTATTACATTGAATTTTTTTTTTTTGAAACCATTATTATTTCCTTTGTCACAATCGAGTATTTTAATTTAAGTTCAGACATCTCTGCATGTCTCGACCTCCATGACCGATTTCTGTATATGTGTAGAATGGATGATATCAAACAATACTATCTTCATTTTGTATGTAATAACGCTCACCCTCTGTCACATTGGTTATGATTTTATTAAGACTATCTTTAGTCTTTACTGCTGATAGCAAGAATATCGTTGGTACTTACAAAATATATTCCTTTAAAAAACTTTCGTACACTTTTTTTCCAGCCGTGGATAGCGTGATTTTGGATTGTTTTATTTCTCCGATTCGTTCACAATATTCATCACTATCGAAAAAAAGTTATTGGTATTACATTTATTTTCAGTTATTGTCAAATTTGAAGCACATTTCATTTAAATCCAGAATAGTACTGTCTCAAACTGGAAGTATCCATAACGATACCTATAATATGCATAGGCGCAATTTCAACTTTTGGCTTGGAGGGAGGCTGAATATATTAAAGGCAAGCAGACCATTGCAATAAAGCATATTAAAATTGTATGTCTTAGGTTTTTTTATTTGGGGGGGGGGGGCTACGGCTTAGTTTGGGGGGCTTAGCACCCCCAAGCAACTTCCCCCAATTTGCGCCTATGACAATATGACAATTTTATATTTGTCAATTATTGAAACATTTTTTATAAGTATAATAATAGCATTTAAGAACGAATAATGATAACAGAAAACCGGATTAACCATACTATGTTGAATATTCAACAATCAGACGGATCACCGATAAAGGTAATTATATTTGTTTTAATACGGATTTATAACATTGCCAAATATAATACGGAAATGTTGATAAAACTAAGAAATATCACTTTGCCTATCCTTTCCAGTCACTGTCAGCAATAACTAGATAATCACGACAATTCCTAAATTATCATATTTTCCGGTAACACATACACGTATATAGGCATAACATTAAGGGGGAATCCTGAGATTTTTTACCAAAAAAAGTATGTTGACACAATTATAAATTTTAACACTATTGAATATTTTTTGTGTTAATTTATATTAAACATATAATAGTTATTTTTTAAAAATGTATAACAAAATTAATGTTAGCAATAAAATGAGTGTGCTCCGAACAATGCCCTCCTCCACCCCTAATGTCCTCCTATCTAACGGCTTTTTCTATAATAGCTGATTTTAAGATTTATGTTGACAAACATTTAGAAGATCCGGATTCTGGATTAAATACTGGATGGTATAGGCACTCATCGAAGTACAAGATAAGGATGTATTATAATTGTTATAAATATTAAATGAATGATAAAATATCGCATTCAAAGACGCTTCTGAACGACTATTGGTTAAATGATTTTCTTAATTTTTAGAATAATACTTCGAGAGTTTACTGCGTAAATTACTTCAAAACCATGAATTCAGACTAATGTTAGTGTACTTGTATATTTATTATTTAGCAATATTATAAAAGTATTCAGTAAAATTACAATGAATTTATTAATGTGAGAAAAAAACATAAAAATATTGGTTCATGTTTCAGAAAAATAAATTCATCAAATTCGACAATAAACGTTATCAAAACTACTTCTACTCCTATTGAACGTAATACATTTACAGACTTATGATTTATGACGTTCACAAAATACAAATAGTGACATAAATTACTAATAGGATGTTTCAAATAACATATTTACATAAAACACAATCATATGTAGATATATTATGGCCATACCTACGCTGATCTTAAGGTATAAAATAAAGGAGCTGTAAAGTATATAATATGTCATATAAATATTCAACTACAACACCACTTTTATGTTGTATGTTTGTCAAAACGTCCTCCTTTAGGTGCTACCTATACCTATATATTATAAGATATTATAAAATAAGCAGGTCATATTGATATTCACTCCTATAATATAAATGAGGTTTTAAATACAATGTAGGCACATAGAAAACTTTGTAAAAACACATTTAATACAATATTCATCGTGAAAAGTTGTGAAAGTTAAGCGATCGAGAAGATAATTTATATTATACTACAAAATATCTTAGACTCTAAGAAAGACTTAGAGGCTTTTCTGTATACTAGAAAGGTTACCTTATACATTTTTTAATAATTCATTACATAAAAAAAAATAAAAATAATTTATCGTTTTTAACAATTAGAATACCTATAGATACCTACCACAACTCACAAGAAAAAATCAAACGCTCGTCGCATGACAAATATTACTAATTAGATAGGTACCTATCATCACAATTACTAGTTTTGCGCAGTAAATACACATCTCCTTCACCTCCGGCCTATATCGTAGTTCTCCACGTCTCATTGGTTGATTTTGTTCTATGTTATATATGTATGTATATGATCGACAGCCAATATGAAGTGGAGAATCACGATAAAGGCGAAGTAAAGAGCGGAGGATGCGTATCAAAATACTGTGGTCTGTGATGATACCTATCTAATCTGTCATGCCGTGTAGTAGGAGCGCTTATAAGAACTTAAGCCCCTCGCCCCCTCGGCCTCATCCCCCTTGCTTCTCCAAAGCTAGATGGAATTTTTAGTCTCAAACTAAAAAACAATAGGTACCTACCTAGTATTATAGAAATATTATCGAAGATAACTAAGTGCTCAGTGATAACTGGCTATATAATAAGTATAGCATTATGACAAAAACCAATGGTAAAATAAAAATTTAATCAAATGTAATTATATGCATATACTCATTTTATTTATACCTAATATATTTTGTACCTCAAATATAAGTACAAGGTAGAGAAACAAGAAATAAATAAGATTAAAATCTAAAAAATATTACTTCTTAAATTATGCTTAATTATTTAAATAATTTTAAATTAAATACTCGTATTTATTAGGTACTCAAGAATCATTTGATATTTTGTAATTGAACAAATTTAAGTTATACTATAGGTAATATGAATATGAATAAGTATATTTTAATAGTGACTCAAAAAGTATCATGTTTCATTTTACCATAAGTAAATAATCAATAACTCAAAAACTATTCAAAACTAATATTCTATAGGTACATTGATAGTTAAAATTACTCTAGTAATATTTATGTTGTTTTTTAATAAAATATTCTAAAAAATATGTAATTGAATTTAAAATGTTTAAGTATAAATGGATTAATACCGCTCGAGAAATTTAAATTTAATTCAAAAGATTTTTGGTGAAAAACTTAAATAAGTTGCATCCTCTAGAGACAAGGTTTTTTTTTAAATTTATGTTATAACATTTTATAAAGAACACATCTGTGTAAATTATGTAGAGTAGTGTGTGTACTTTGAAAATTTCACCGCACAAAGTCGTCTCTTCTATTTTTCATTAACTATTGTAATTACGTACCAAGTGGTTTAAAAATGATAAATAAGATGAAATGATAACTTAAGAGAGAATATATATTATAAACACAAATAAAGGTTTAAATTGATATTAGTCTGTTGGTTGCACATAATATGTATGGCCGTATGGGTGCCTATTTAGTATTTATATTTAATTTACCAGAAAAATTGACTCAATATGTTATATGATGGTGTCAGTAAACCCCTCTATACGAAAAGAGGAAAAGTTGTACCGAAAACGTGCAGTGAGTAAGTAAATCTTATCTGTTGCCAGTCGGTTGTCATGGAATTTTTTTGTAATATAAATTGTAATACCAATGTGCATATTTTTATGTAAAATATTATTTATGTAGAAATAAATACAACTTCCACTTTATAGTATTATACTATTATATGGTAAACCCCTCAATATTACTTAGGCCGAGTCGTGCTATGCTATTACCTCGTTATTTTATTTATTTCATAATAATGGCTTAAAATTTTAAAATAACATAGGTAAACTACTTTGATAAATGATAATTCTTTTTTATTATTGAACAAATAATGGTTGAATTTTGTTTTAAAACATATTATAATAATAATTAATAAGTAGGAAAGTAAGATTAGTAAGAACACAATATTATTATCATACCCATCGGTCATCATTACTCATCGGTTTTAGTCGTTGGAATCTATTCTACTTATTATAATTTATAATACATTACATATTATTTTTTTTTAGGTAAAATAATTACGTTAATATAATAATGTCATAAAAATATAATCCACGGATATACAAAGTCAACCAGAATTTGTTGATGATCAACTCCGTTATAGATATCCTTATTTTACGATAAAGTCTGCGCTTTATTATTTCTTATTCATTGTACAACGTTAATCTATCAATAAGATTCCACTTTATTTTCTGGTTAGTCAGCACTGGATTATTAACTATATTATAACACATCTGAAATTAATTAAAAAATTCAATCTTATTATAATATTACAGACCAAAAGATTCTTTTTCAATCAACGAGACTTAAAAAAAAGGATGATCATAAATAAAAATGACATTCGTGGACCGGTGAAAACAAAAGTATTCATTCAAGCTAATAAATGATTGAGGTAGATAAAAATGAAAGGCTAAAAAATAAAATGAAGTAAGGGGTAAAAAAAATAATACACTGGTAAAAGAAAATCAAGGGTGGTAGATTCCATTAGAGATCTTTTAGAATTCTCCTCAGCGCTATTGATGACGTGCGGTTGATTAAATACGGGTTGGCAACACGTGTTCATAACTCCCATGACGACAAATTGTCCATTTTCTGTATAGTTCAAAGCCAAAGGGTCGTCACCGTTATAACTTCCCCCCCCCTGTGAGGCTTATGATTTATTACATAACACTGCACGACAATCATTAACTTAAAATGCATCGCTTATGTAGAAGCCCGTACGAATAGCCCGTCAACCTATTGACTAGTATGCTAAAAAACTTGGCCATATTATAAAGAATTTCATCAAAGTCAATATAGTAATAATTAATAACGTTTAAAAATAAGACTAAAAAAAAGGCAAAGAAAGTAACCATTCTGCCGCACAGTCAGCTAGAAGTCGATAGTACCTCGTCAATCTCCATTGAGTAGGTGAATTCAATGATAAATCGTTGCATAAGAAAAACAATTCTTGAATTCTGAGCGGAGACTGTCTTCAACCTATTATATAAATAAATTCTATTAATTATTATAGACATTTATTTGACTAGGTAATTATAATAATACGGTATAAACTATAAATAAGCAATAGCTTAAAATCAATTTAATAATTTTGACAGTGTCATTGCGCGTGTCATAATATACGAAAAAGATGGTAATCCCCATTCCCCATCAATAGTGATTTTGAATTAAGTACAACAAAATAACTAAAATCGTTATTCTTCGTTTAACTGTCAAATTTTGTACAAATTTGAACTTCAAATGTCTATAAAAATGAAATTTATATATTTTTAGATTTTTTTGGTTCTATTATGAACTAATTATGAGGAACCTTGATAAATTTACTATACATTTTTAACTACAAAATAATCTTTAGATACCTACTTATAAAAAAAACTTGTTGATCTTTATTATTTTAAATAGCTATAATTACATTTTCAAGCTTTTTGACTGGGCAAAATATTTGTTATCGATAATAATTGGAAAAAAACAACCAAAAAAAAATCAAAAGTTGCTCATGTCTAGAGAGAAATAACTTTTGTTAACATAAAATTTAATCGAGCAACTCACTATGTGAGTTGCCAATAGACACAGCATACTTAATCAATATCTAGATACACAGGAACAAGGTGAAATATACAGTATTTGTTAACAATATAATACAGTTCTATAGCTTCTACTTTATAATACAGTAGAACATAATTAATAGCTTTTTAAACTTTTAAAGAGTCGAATTATTTTGAAATTGCATCTATAGGCAATTATAAAATAAACATTTTGGTAAAAATTTCTGAAAAATACTGAAGATATACTGAGAATTTTCTATTTTGACATCTAAAAAGTACCAACTAGATTCAATTTTTATCAGAAGCCACCCTCAAAGTCGATGATCAAAGCATTTTTTTCTAATACTTTTTGTGTATACAGAAAAAAACGTATAATGCGACACATGTCCCAATACTCTGTCTACAGCTCAATCAAAGTGTTAATAAATTAATTTGACTGTTAATTAATCATTAAAATACGATTTCGATTGTAAATTTAACAACGAAAAAAAATACTAGAACAAGATTGAAGATAGTACCTATGTGTATTATTAATATCTAATAATAAAATAAAGAAAAACTATATATATGTAGACTATATACAGGTACTAATATAATCTGTTATTAGATTTATAAAAATTTAAAATACATATCAATATTGTAACAAAATTATAAAAATTAACTGTATGTCTGTATTGCTGTCAACATTCTCTTATACTTTTACTGTGTCTTGCTAAATAATTCATACGTGTATCATATAATATGGAAACAAAAACGGTTATCTAATGTTAAAATGTTTTCCATAAAATTGGCTTCTTCAGGTTAATCATAAAAATATAAATAACAATTTGTATGTGTGGCCAGAAAACTAGGTTATAGTTGAATTTAGAATATCTGATTTCAAACTATGAAAGGAGTGATTTTTTTGATTTCCTGTATCAAATTTCCATAACAATACATTTTCACCGCATAAATGGTGTCTCCGTCTCACAATTTACAATCGCACAAGATAGTAAATTTATGTTCAGTTTAGTAGTTCCAATTTTGTGTAGTAACGTTTAATACCTAATAGAGTGAATTGACTTATTATCAAACTTAAAGGTAAGAATTGTTTTTGTGTTATCATCGATATTTAAATTTTTAAGCAATTATGAGAAATTTTAAATGGAAATATTTTACATAACTTGCTTGAAAATTTAAATATCGTAAAAAACTAATGTAATTACACAGATAATGTATGTTAATTGTTAGAACTGCTGAACACAAATTATCTATATCGTACATTTGTAAGACGGAAAGAACAAACTCGAGTTGAACGTCTTCTAAATACGTTTTCGTCTAAAACTTAGAAGTCTGCAAATTTCAAGTTTTTCAGTTGATTTTTGGGATGTTAGGTCTCTTAATTTACTAACGAAATTTCGTAATCAATTATTTCTATGTTCAATGATTTCATTTTTTTGTCGGTCAAATTTTTATATTATGGCCATATACCTTCACTGTCAGCCAAAAATGTATCGTATCTTATATTTTTATTCCATATACTTCACTTCTTTTAAATCTTTCAGCTGTAATAGATGAATTATTATGAATATAAAATATTATAAAAATGTATAGATGCGTATAGATGCTTCCAATGCTTCCATACCATATGAACTATCAGTTTTTACAACAAAGATATTTTAATTTTGGATTCTGAGTGGAGTGATATACATGTACAGATTATTTTACAATAATGCGTGTTTATTATTATTTTTTGGTGATTTGTGGACTGTATAATTCTGGTTCGGATTTTTGGTCGGTAAGACTGAAATAATTCGGAATTAGATTAGGAAAGGTTAATGAAATATACTAAATTGTTTTGGTGATGGTGTTGACTACTATTAAAAAAACTTAGTAAACACAACAATAATAATAATAGGTACACTAATAATTAAACAACAATAAATAATTAACAATAGGATATTATACACGATATTTTTGGTAACGGTAATACGGTCGGTATGGACGCGGTCGTGATACGCGGTGAGATTAGTCGCTGATCTCCTATGTAGTTCACGGACCGGTTACAATATAAATACATATAACATAAATACGGTAATACAATAATATAAATACGGTAATATAATAATTACAAACAATTATTATTATTATTTTTTGTCCGTATACACGAAAACTAGTCAAAAAATTCTTCGATATTCACTTATTATTCGACTTTAAGGGTGTTTCTGATAGAAAATTTAACCTTATTTGTACTTTAAGAGGTAAAATTGAAAATTCTCAGCATTTTTTAAAGTAATTGAGAAAAACAGAAGTAAAATAATAAAATGAAACGGGAATTGTTATGACAAAATCGATTTTTTTTTTAGTGTAACTCAAAAACGAAAACCTTTTTATTATATTTTTTAGATAAAATAGACTACTTACAATCTGTAATATTTACATACAATACAATAAGTAAATTTGACAGCTAATATAAGGTACATAACATGAAATGGCGTGAAGAGGGAGGTCCACCAGTGTGCATACCCTGACCCTCTAACTTGGGGTAGAGAATATTATTATTTTTTAATTAATGAAGGTGGGTTATTTGCAGAGATTGAAAACGTTTTTGATTATAAATTTTTATTTTATATTATATTCTTATAACTTATAACTTTTAACTTTTAAGTTATAATAGAAACGCACAATATAAAAATGCACTTAAAATTAAAAATTAAAATTAACTGTTCTTAATATTTAAATTTTAAATAAAAATTAGAGAATTCAAAATTTCTGTTTCAAATTATAATGTTTTTAAAGTTAAAGATTAAAAAGTAAAGACAAGTGAAATTTTTTCGTGGTATAAATAATTTAATAATGTATAATACTATAATTTATTTTCGTTTTTGTTTTTGATTTCGTTATTAAATTTTTTTCGGTTTTTGGGATTTTTTGCTATCGTTTTTCAGTTGTTTTTTGTTTTTGTTTTTGTTTTATTAATTGTTTTCGTTTTTTTGTTTTTTTCCGTTTAATAACATTTTTTTATCCCTGGTTATTTGGCATGAATTCACTGGCTAGTACGAAAAACTAACTGTAGATGCTTGAAATTTCCCCCAAATATTTATATGACCATTTTCTATACAAGATGACATTTCCAAAATATTTTCTCTTTTATTTATAGACATTTGAAATATAGGCTGACAGACCGTCTCCGCTCAGAATCATTTTTCGTACCTATAGAATGATTTTATTGGGACCCGCTCGATACCTACTGTACAGAAAAGCGGTACCCACTTTCCCACCTTTTTTTAATGATTATAAAATTAAACAACAATAGATATCTATGTTATTTACCTACTTTTCACATTTTAGATTCTGAGTGGACGAATGAATAGTTGAAATAAGCTTCGATTTTCAACTTACTATCTTGTTTATGAATCTAGTAAATCTAGTTGGTGCAATTTTATTCGTTGGTTCAAAAATCTTAAAAATTAAATACAAGGAACCTGATATCATAGTTACAACAGCAGTTGAAAAATATTAAAATACATACCTATGCACGTTTTTTTATAAGCATTTAAAGTTTAAGTATTCACGAAATTTATCAAATTGAAAATTTACAAATTATTTATTAGTTAAAAATGTATTAAACTTTCAACTTTTAGAGCAACTATTAAAAATTTAAATAAAGGTTCCACGTAAGTAGTTAATTTTGTAACCAAAAAATCTAAAAAAATATATAAACACAATTTTTTTTATGGATATTTTAAGTTCAAATTTGGATGAAATTAAATATTAAATAATCAAGAATAACGATTGTTGTTATTTTATTGTAATTTAAAAATATTATTCGTTGGTACTTGAAACTTCTCAAGTATATTAATATATATACAAATATTGATATATTATAATAGGCAATATATAAATAATATTAATTTAACTTTCCGGTTACCTTATTAATAATAACAATATCAAATGGGTAGGTAGATACATAATATTATAAAATATAATCGTGGTCTGACAACCATCGTCCATCTCCGAATCGTTTTCGTACTTTTACAATTTATTATATTACATCATTGAATTCACATCCAATCCCATCCATTACAATGACCCACTTGTAACCTACTGTACAGCAGAGCGACACCCACTTACCCGCTTCTTTTTTTAATTACATTTAAAATTCAATTTTTTTTAATAAGTACTTCATTAGGCATATTTATTTTTACAATTCCATATAGTAGTTTATAATATATATTAATAAGAGTAACATATTTTAAAAGACGATGTAGGATACAAAGAAGACTATAAGGACCGTTCTTAAAATGTACGGTTAAGTGTCGGTTAACGCTAACCGACTGATAACAGATTTTTTTACCGTCAGAATTCGGCCGGTTAAATGTCGGTTAACTTTAACCGGACATTGTAAGAATGGCCTTAAGTCTATATGTCTTTATTAAGAATTCAAATCAGCTTTAGATTCTGAGCGGAGCGAGGAAGCTATTGTCTTTACAATGGTGTTTATTTTTTTTTTTTTTTTATATCCTGTATACAAAATTTCTTCCAGAAGGAATGTTTCGATTTCAACATATAGTACCTTATCTTTTAGCAAATTGGATCAAGATGGTACTTTAAAGAGGTCATTTTTCGATTTTATCAATAGTTATTTAATGCCACAGGAAAAACCACCGGAAAATTACAAAAAAACGCTAAAAAATGGGATTTTAATTTCTAACGCTTTGTTTATCACCATAGAAACGAATGAAAAATTATAATATTTTAATATTAATTCAACTTATATTTTACATGATAAAATAAATAATAACAAAATATAAAATATCCAGACTGACAAACCGTCTCCGCTCAGAATCGTTTTTCTTATACAATGTCACAATGATATTCATATTATATCATTGAATTCAAGTCTAATACAACCATTGTACAATGACCCACTTGTAATCTACTTTACAGCAGAGCGACATCCACTTACCTGTTTTTTTATAAGTGATTTCGTTCCTAGCAATTGGTCGTAGGTACTAGGTACAGATGTACCTCGCTAGGTATGCTTTTGTTCTAACTTGCAGAGGGACAGAGACCCCTTAAATAAAAGTTCAAAAATCAAATCTGGTAGTTACTAAGTGCGCCTATACCGAGGCATCAAAATTACATTAACTATTTATTTAGTTCACGGCGGATAATAAAAAAATGTAATCAGTACGTGCAGAGACATCCACCGGAATAATGAGTAACTAATTAAATTTCACTCCTATTTGCGGGTATAAGACGCGGTAAAAACATACCTAATGTAAGAGTTACTTAGGTACTCACCTACTATTAACTTGATTTTTATATTATGGGTATAATAATTTTACAATAAATTAATCATTTAAACAATAAAAATACTATAATATAAACTATCTTCACTCATATTACTGTGTCTTCAACTCATCGCTCATAGTCAGTGGCGCCGAAGTTCATGGTGACGTCGGGCCGTGGCCCGACCTCTTTTTTAAAAAATGTGGCCATATTTTATTTACTTCATAACTTTAATATGAGCATGAGTATATTTAAACCATGATTAAATGTATATTAGGGTACCTCTATATTAAATAATTAAGATATTGAGGCCGCCGGCCGGGAAGTTTTAAAATCGCCCGACCACATTTTAAAAACTTCGACGCCACTGCTCATAGTCATCAGTCATCTTGATTGTTGGCTTAAATAGTTTAATGTAGTAATATAATATTATTATATAATCTATGAATTATAATATATGAATTTTTAACACTACACAGAAGGTTCACAGTCAACGCCAAGGATTGCTCGTACAACAAATATTGTTCAGTGGTTTGCTATTACCTACTAGGTATTGATTAAGGTAACTTTGTCAACTGTAATGAACTAATGATAACATCTTTAGTTATAGCTTATCGTACGAATATGTTAAATTAAGAACATTGATAATTTCCCCTTTTAATATCACTATTTCAACAGTTCTAATTATTAAAATAGTAGGTAAGTAAAAGGTGATGGCAGACACAAAAAAAAAAATAATAAACACACAGCATTGTTAAATTAATACCTATGCATTTATCATTCCGCCATGGTTGTTATATTTCAGGTTGGCACGAAAAAGCCCACCCCGAAAAAACCCGGGCTGCTTTTCTGGGTTAAACCCTCTGATATTTGAAAAACCCATAAAAAAACCCGGGCTGCTTTCTGGGTAAACCCACTAATTTTTTTGAAAAAACCCATAAAACCCGGGTTACTTTTCTGGATAAAATAGAAGTTCACTTTTATTTTTTTTTTATTTTTTTTAACTTGTGTTAATTTTCAGAAAAAATTACCTTATAGGTATTATTTATTTTTCTAATTAAAATATTAAATTGATTTGAAAAAAACTAAATAATTATTTTAATTAATAAGGTAGGTACAATTTTAGTAACAAATAAAAATCTAACAGCAAAACAAAAAACTTAATAATGCCACTAACGTAGTAACGTCAATAAAAATTAACAATTGGGAAAAGTTCTGAATGTTTATATCTTATATTATTATCATATAGTTTTGGCGGGGCCAGTATAGAGATAAGTGATAACGCGATAAGAGAAAAAACAAAAAACGCACGGAAAAAATACATGGAAAAAAATTCCAATTTTTATTTTTTTCGGACGGGTTTTTTCAGAAAAACCCCGATAAAACCGCGCATTAATATTTTACAATAAAACCCACAGGGTTTTTGGATGGGTTTTTTCTGAAAAAACCCAATAAAACCACCCATTATTACTTTTACATTAAAACCCATCGGGTTTTTGGGTTTTTTGGGGTTTTATTTGAAAAAACCCGAAAAAACCCAACCGGGTTGGGCTTTTTCTAAAAAGCCCGGGTTTTTGCCAACCCTGTTATATTTACAACTTTAAACATGTTGAATAATTAAAGTACTAAATAATTATAACTATTACCATCCTTCATTTTAATTTTTTTTTATTTTATTGAATAAATTACAACATTTTAAATGTGTGGGGGATGAAGAGCGGTGGTCGGTGACACCTCCGACGTGTCGCTGTTGCGACTGCGAAGAGTGTCTTCGGTCCGTTCTTCATCGTCGGCTGTGTCAGCGGTGCGGTTCCTAACCTAACCTCCGACGTTTCGCGGTTGAGCGAATAGGGGGAAAGATCGGACCGTTCTTCATCTTGGGTACAGGTTGGTCGGTTATCCGTTCCCCTGTTCTTCTCGCTCGTCTTCTTCTTTTGCGCTTAGGATTGACTCAATCATTGAGATGAGCTCCAGCCTGTTCGTCGCTGCCTGGGCGAGAAGCCTGGACCGGGATGGTTGGTCGTCGGGTAGTGCGTCTACTCGGGGGCCGCTCAGCAGTTCCTCGACGTCTTCCGCGTTAGGGGATCTCCGGAGGAGTTAGGTAATACCTATAATCATAATGTAATATCCACATGAAACATCCATTCAGAAAATATTTAAAATAAGTAATAAATAAACAGTGAAACAATGAAACATAATATAAACTAGTACAATAGTACATGTCATATTGGCATAT
>NC_042494.1:152396998-152422052 GCF_005508785.2 Acyrthosiphon pisum
ACTCACAAATAATTTGCAAATTTTCGTCATTTTACGTATTTTGTCAACATTTGAACTTTAAATGCTTAGAAAAAAAATTGTGACTACAGATTTTTAATATTTTTCATCTGCCTTTGAAACATGTATTTGGAGCCTATTCTATTAAATTTTCAAGATTTTTACCCAACAAATAAAATTGTATTGATATTTATAGAAAAAAAACCTAAAATAATTGAAAACTAAAAATGTCCGTAAACAACTTTATACACCTAAATATTTTTCAAAATTTGAGTGGCCTAACCCACATTAAAACATTTAACACTTCTTAACCAATGTTAATTGGGTTAGTGCTTTATAGATAGTTTAGAAGGCATGAAATTAAATATTAAAAGTGAGTTTATTTTCCTTAGAGTAGATTTTAGGGGAAAAAAAATATTGAAAAATAATCAATACTTCAATTATGTACCTGTCCTGTATAAAAATACTAGCTATTTCGGTTCTATGCGCCTCAATTATAATAGAGCTTACACAATAGGCACACAATAGGCCAATAAAAAAGGTAATTAAATTAAACAATTTATAAAATAAATAAGGAAAAAAAGACAAATCAAATCTTTTTTATAAACATAAACAAATGTAGAACCATCTTGGTAAATATTATAATATATGATATTATAAAATACTAGCTGCCCGACCTTCCTCCGGAAGAAATTATTTTTTTACAATTTAATTTAAATACATATGACTATTTTTTGGCTATACAAATAATATAATATAATTACATATTGTAGTTATTGTTATTGCTAATTTCTGAAAATTATATATCCTACATTTTGAATTCAACCACTGGAGTGGTAAATTTTATTCTTTTTATTATAGAATAGAGATAAGGTAGAAAAAATGTAACAATAAATTATTTGTTCAATGAATAATATATATTTCAAATGGAAAAATGCAAGTGCAAACAAATAAATAAATAATTAATAATAATAAATAAACAAACAAACCGGTTTTCTTCGTCTCCAAAATCAAGTTAGATTCTTATAATATGTAGATTAACATAATTTTTAATAAGCAGATATAATACATCGTACGTTGATTGATAATCTTATAAGTTATTGTGTAGGTATCAGAAATTTTAACGAAACACTGCATAAAAAAATTCTTTATATTTTCACACTTTCACTCAAAATCTTAATAATTATAGTAGGTACATACTGACAGCAGCATATACCAATTACCAGTATATTTATTAGTTATTTTGTATACTTCTACGAATCTACCTATTCATAATCTTACCTTTAACTAAAAATATGATGTACTATACTGAGTAATGGCTATTCCGCTAGGTCGGCCGCGCTTTCAAATGGCAAATGACAGAATTATCACTGTGGACTGTGGTAATTAATTGTTTGCTATTTTTGTTCGCATCGTCGCCGTGCGTCGACGAAAACGTTCATATCAATTAATATATATTTTATATTTACGATTGAATCACTAATAAATACAATCGTTTATATTTAATTTGTATTATTAGCCTGTCTCTATAATCTATATGTACTGTCGACCGCCGACGCACGCCGATCGCGCAGCTACGCGATCTCATAATAGAATGACGAATAATTATTTTACGCCATAATATATAATTTTATTTTTGTTTTTCAAGACCCACAAAAAATTACGCCCACTAAAATTTTACGCCCGGGGATCAATCCCCAGCTACCCCCCCCTAGTTCCGCCACTGGGCATATAAGTAAATTACATATTTACATAGGTACCTATCAAATTAAAATTATGTTATTTTAAATAATATTATACTGTTTAAAACATTATTTTGCTCATAATTCAAAAAATTTATTTTGTTTAAAACAGTTTAAAAAAGAAATACAGTTTTTTTTGGTTTTTAAAAATGAAAAAATTAACCAACTAAATTTAAAATGTAATAGTATACAATTAAAATATAAATGTCACGTTATCAAAAGGCCTATTATAAATGATAACCTTCAACGTGCCGAAATAGCTCAGTTGGGAGAGCATTAGACTGAAGATCTAAAGGTCCCTGGTTCGATCCCTGGTTTCGGCAAAAACTTTTTTGTTGTTTTCAACCGCTTATGCTTGTAATTTTTAATAAAAATTCAATTGGATTTTATGGTACAAATCAGATAATTCAATATTTACCACTATATTATAAAATAAATTAAGAAGTAAAAGACAATATAACATAATATAACGAATAGTGATTATTTTTTCTTTAATTTAATCGATAAACATGCAATATAAAACATATTTGGCAACAATGTAAAACTACTATCACAGTATCACACATATTATTTTGTACTTTGTACTAGCTGGTATGCTACATTATTACTATTGAACAATAAAGTTAGTAGTTAGTACCTACTAAGATTAAAGTGCATTATTATATAACTTTTGTATATCTATAGATAATTATTATCAGTTAAAAATTGTTACTCAATACATTTTATCGTAATTATTATTGACATTCATCCGAAAACCACCAATCATTACCATTTTAATATATTCTATTGTTGCTACCAAGTTCTGCTTAGTATTTTAATTTCTGGTATCCACTATCGCACGTCATAATAATATGACATACAGTTAACCTATATTTATTTTAATTTCACAGCAGTACACAGCAAGTTAAAGGTTTCAAATAATTATGTTTGTATTTTTTGAAGTAAGTCAATTACCATTTTTAATTTAAAAAGATCACCAGCATTCTGTTATTCTAAAATTATTACAATATAGTTCCACGAGCTTTTTTTTGTATTGAAGTAGTCAAAAACGTCAATAGACGTCCTGCACATTTATCTTTTTATACGTATTACTAATTTATTGTATTTAGTGTATAATATAGTGTTTGTAATTAATATTTTCATTCATAAAGAAGGTTTTTTGATTGTTGAATTTCTGACCAATACTGACTAATTTAATTTCAATTATTATTTACTTTATATCTAATTTTTATTATGTAATTCATCTTAAGATTAATTTTATCAGTATTTGATTCTGTTGAATATGAGACTGTAGAGAATAAATAATTTAATTCTTTTCCCCTTAAAAACATTTATTATTATAATGAAACCACATTCATAGAATATTTAAATTTATGTGTATAACTACTAAATTATAATTTATGCCCAACTACATTTTTTTATTGTTTTGTTTTAAGATAATTTCAGATAAGACAAAAGCTGAATCTAGTCTTGAATCAAAATTATGTACAACACTCAAGAACTATTATGGACACACAACAATGTACGGCTTCATATTTTGATATTTTATGAACTTATACCACAACTAGATCAATGCTTCTCTTTCGGTGTCGGGGAAACTTATCTTTCTAAGCTATAAAATGAAAATAAGTTAAATATTAATTAGATTTATTGTTATAAACTTTATCTTACATATTATATTAGTGATAAACAAGCATGAATAACACTTTTAACAGCTAAACACGGCATCAACGCAATATTAATTATGGGGGTTGTTAAGAAAAACAAAACTGTGGTTAGGAAAAGCCCTAGACAGCATCAATGCAAGTATTGTTATAAGATTTTCCCATTTCCCAACGTGTTGAAAAAGCATTACAGGGTCCATACTGGTGAACGACCGTATGAGTGTGATTTATGTGGAAATAGATTTACACACCAGAATACTCTAAAAAACCATAAGATGTGCATTCACAATTGTGGTCGGGAAGAAGATTTTACTTGTGGTCATTGTGACAAAAAGTTTCCAATCAAGGAACGACTTATTGAACATGTGCGCATTCATACCGGATATTATCCTCACAGGTATTTTTTTCTTTTTATTACCAGTTAATTTGTGTGTGAAAGAAAAACAGGTATATTATTTTAGTTAAAATACTTTTTTTTCTTCTTCAACTATAAACTGTAGATAACATTATTTTAAATTTAAATATATTCCTTGATTTTAACAAACATGAAGAGCAGTAAAAATAGTTAAAATAGTAATTTAGAATACACATAACATATATAATTCAGAAGATATATTTGTAAAATTACCTTAGTTTTTAAGAAAATACTGGTGGTGGATTTTCAACAAAATAATTAATCAACTAAGGGCTGTTCTTACAATGCCGATTACAGATTTTATTGCCGGTTAAGTGTCCGTTTACTTTAACCGTACATTGAAAGAACGGCTCTAAATATATGTATTTTTTTTCCAGATAATAATTGCTATTATATTCTTGTAATTTTGTTTTATGATGAATTTTTTCTTTTAAGTCATAGATTAATTGGAAATTAATATCTGTGATAATATTTAAAAGTTAAAATTGTGTATACAAATATAGTTCTACCTTATTATTATACCTACCTATTTATTTAATATTTTACTTTTACTGTCATTAGCCAGAATCTGTTTTATAATCTGTTTTATTAAAAAAAAACTGTAATCACATAAATATTTCCTATTTTATTTAACATTTTAGTTTATTATATTGTAGTCTTTTTGTATGAGTAAAAAAGAATTTAAACTATTTTAAGAAGCTAAAATGATCATTTTGCAAAACTATACTTATCTTAGGCACACCCTAAATTAATGATTTAATAAAACAATGGTAGGTACTACTACAAATTAAAATGTTTAAATTGATTACACTATGCTATAATAATACTACTTAAAGGTAATAACATTGATTTTATACTGTTGGACTTGATTAACTCCAAATTGAAGGAACCGTCCAAAAAGTTCAAGTTATTGAAGAATTTGAGTTACCCAAGGATAATAAAATAATTGAAAATTCTAGATACCTGAAAAAAGTTTGATGTTTTGACGATTTTGATTTTTGAGTTAAAAAAGTTTAAGTTAACCAAGTTTGACTATAATATTAAATGGAAAATAAATACATATATTTAGTACCTCTATTTTGGATTAAATTAATATATTGTACATTATTACTTTTATTTTTATAATATTAGTTAAAACATGCTGTGTTAGTTTAACTAATATTATGCTCACAGATATTTGTATTCACTTATTCATTTAGTATGACTAAGAATTTGTTATTTCTTCTATTTATTAATTTTGTATTATTATTATTTTCACTTCAATTGGTATTTCTTGAGCAATTTCTATACATTTTTTAGATGCGACAAATGCTTAAAATCCTTCACACGAGCCAGTCAACTATGGCAACATGCGCGTTCTCATAACAAACAATATACACTAGAATGTGCAATATGTCATCAATTATTTGCTTGTCGTTCAGTTCTACGGGGCCATATGAAACGGCATATGGGACAAAATGATTATGTGTGTGAAGTGTGTGGAAAAGCGTTTTTACGTAGGGACGGTCTAACTAAACATCTATCTAGCTATCATAATAATATCAGAGCATTTACATGTAAAATTTGCAATAAACAGTTTAAAGGACATATGATACAACATTTGAGGACACATCGTCATGAAAAGCCCTATGAATGTAAAAGTTGTGATGCTCGTTTTGTACAACGTTCTCAACTGACAGTACATGAGAGAAGACATAGTGGAGAAAAACCTTATCCATGTCCAGTATGTAAGGTATCCTTTGCACATTCAACAGCTATGAAAATGCATGTGAGACGTCATACTGGAGAAAAACCATTCAAATGTCTTGTTTGTACCAATACAGCTTTTACACAACTACCACATTTAAAAAAACATATGTTAACCATACACAAAACAGACAAACCATACTTGTGTGTTAAGTGTAATTCATATTTCAAAACAAAAACTCAAATAATAACTCATGAAGAAACATGTTCGCCAAAACAAGAAACAAAAGAATTTATTCCTCCTGGTATGGCTTTGGACCGAATGCGGATGTTATTGGCAGTTTTACTGATACGCATATCAACCACTGAACGCTTAAATGCATTAGGGTTTGGAAAAAGACTTATTGATTTGGTATTATGTGATTCTATTGAAAATTCTGGCCGTAGTCCTTTCCGCGGTAATGGTCAAAGTGAAAATGATTTGTTGAAAAAGAATATTGAAATATTATTAGACTGGACTGTCCCAAAAATGTATATGGATCGATTCAAAAGTGAAAGACGTACAACTGAAGAAATTTTAGAGGAACTAACATCATGACTCTAATATATAAATAACATGTTAATTATTTGTTAGCTTTTTTATAGATTAAGAAAAATTTTAGCCATTATCTGGTTTTATTAAACAATTTTATAATATACCTTAAAATGGCAAAAATTTACCTGATCAATTAATCAGATTGCATAATATAATTTATAAGCTACTTGTTCTTCCACAACTATCTTGCAACGCTCTATTTATAGCTCAAAACTGGTGGCGGTAAATTTGAGTACTAAATGTTAAATAATTCTGAATAATTATTGTAATATATGTTCAAATTGAGGGATGTTAATTTTGTATTATAATACAATTTATAAGAGTAGTTAGTAGAACTTATGACTTATCAAGCTTTTTCAATAGGTAATGGAAATATTAACTTATTAATATTATATTGGTGTTGGTTTTCACAGATGATAATACTATAATAATGTACACCTCTCCCCTTGCTTTTCGCTGTAACTAATTTATTATCATGTGTAGTTTGATTTCAAACATATAGTTAAAATTATTATTTATTCAAACCAAAATGAATTGTTTTTAGGTGTTATGTTAACAACTTGGATGCCAAAGTTTAGAAGTTAGCTAATTTTTATTTTTTATTTTATTTTTTTTTTTAAACTAAAGACTTAAGCGGATTACCAAAGAATAACATTCTAGTCACACCAGAAGAATGGTGAGAACCGCTACTTTATCATAACTATCTATTCATACATTTTACATTAATTTAAATTTGTTGACTTTTCAAATTATTTTTTTTCCCCCCAATAAAAATACTTTGAGTTTCAAGTATTTAAAAATTAATTTTTCGTAATTCCTTAGCATCAATAAACAATTATTTTTTATAGGTATACGATGTATAAGTTAGTGAAAGACGTGTAGAATATTCTTATTTTCATAAACTTAACTGTATAATGGAAATGTTTAATATATGTATATGTATTATATTTGTTACTTTTAGTTAAAAATTAATTTTTGTTGTGTTCATTTTTTTTATGGATTATATTTTATTGTTTTATTAAAAATATATTGTATTTATAATTATTTTATAAATTATCTACTAACATTTTAGAGTGTGAAAACTAGTGAATTAATTATAAATAACCTGGTTTTTGTTAACTGTAATTTATTCTTTAGGTTACCAAAAGTGTGCAAACTATGCTATGTATCATATATTATAGTTTTTTGGGAAATTATGTTATTTGAATATCTTATTTTTGTTTTGATTTAAAAAAAAGAAAATCTTAAAAATCAATTGTTGTGTATATTATTTTGCTTTTGACCTTAAATAATTTTAAGAAGAAATATAGACAATGCTCACTCATTACTATTTCTCAAAAACGTATTAACTTAAAATTTAGAACTGATGATAACCAGATTTTTAAAACTTATAATTTTAAAGAAACCGTATTCAGATATCGAATATTATTTTTTGTTTTATAAACGGTTGTCATTGGTCACAGATTATATAACTACAGTAAAACTTCCATATTATGGTCTCCGAAGGGACTGCAAATAATGACCGCTATTTAGAGGTGCCCGTCCTACATAGGTAGGATAACACTCGACGGGACCCAAAAAATTGACAGTTACATAGAGGTGACCGTTACTGTATTATAACAAGTAGAAAAATGTAATACAAATATCTACGTTGTTATCGGAAAAATACAACTAAATTGTCATTACTTCTTACTTTTTAATACATACAAAAAGACTATCATCATTTGTTTTTTATTGACATTGGTTATAGAAAATAAAATCAGTTATTATGATGGGATATATTAGACATTATTTCATATTTGGTCAAAACCACCAAAATTATTATTAAAAATATGTGTAGTTTAAACTTTAAAGGATCAATTAATTACCTTTTCAGAGTAATAGACAATTGCATTGCCTAAACTTTCCCATAATTACCAATTTATAAATGTGCTACAAGCATAGGCGCAAATAGGGGGGAGGGGCTAAGCCCCTCCAAACATTTCCTACATTTTGTTTTAGCTTATTCAATATTATCAAAGTAAGGCCCTAATAGCCCCCCCAAATCTCAAACGCCAAGCACCTATGGCTACAAGCAAAATATTTAGTACTTACCCAATAAATAATTCAATAAAATATTTGTTACTAATTAACACAGATTCCACATCACTTACAGCATTAAATTTACTTAGATACTTAAAATACATTTATTAAATAAATACCGATAAAAAACTACAAGGTACAAATTATTTTGTATGTTACTCAGATTTGTTTAAATGTTGTGTAATTTGAATGAAACCAATGTATAGAAATTCCCCACAGTTCAAAATGTAGTACTTAATGTTAAGTATAAGTTGTTTGGAAATTATTATGGTGAGGGGAGGGACTAAAAAAATTTAGGCTTTTGCCTATGGCTAAGATCTTTTATAATGGACTACAGAGGGAAAAAAATTATTAATCACAACTTAAAAATGCAATCATTAATGGCATTAGTAGAAGTTTTATTGAAGAAATACCTACCATCATTGATTATAAACACTTTTTATTTATAATCAATGCTACTATATAATGTCAACGTATTATGAAACGGAATATAGTAATCTCAATTCAACATTTTTAGTACCTGCCTTAAGGCTTAGGGTAATAATTCTTTGTAATTTCCAATAAAACTGTTGGGATTTCCAATCAAAAACAAAATATATATTATTTTTATTTAATTATGTGGAAACACTCTAAATATACATATCGGCCGGTGTTACTAGCTCCCGGGATTTTTAACAACAAATCGTTGCCACACATACAAAATTGTTTCAATCAACCGTTCATCCCCCCCCCTACAAAAACAAAAAAAAAAAAGTTAATGACCAGGCTTATGCTCAAAAAAAAAAAATTATAGATTTATGATCATTATATATCAGTTTATTGAGACTACTCAACATAAATAATAACAATTACTAATTGCATTAGAAAAAACAAATTAAATATTAAGGAAAATTTTTTTTTTTATTATTACATTCAGTTTTAATACATTAAACATTTTCACTAACTTTCCAGTTATTAGGTATACTTTTTTTTTTTTTAATACTAGGTTTTAATTTTTTGTTTTGGACACCATTAATTGGAAGTTTTCTTTTAATAATTTGTGGCTTATTAGGAATATTTGCGCCAACAATAATATCATTTTTAACTTCAGATTCTTCGTCAGACTCATCCTTTACCATCTTAGATTTTCTGTAAAAATAAAAATTGATTAAATTAAAATAGTTCTAGTAGGTAATTTTTAAAAAGACATTACGTCAATATTTATCAGTTTTCACAGGCAATGCCAATATTCTTACAGTAAACAAAATTAAAATACACAGGTACAGGTTTGCTTATATAATCTTACAATTCATATTTAAAAAATGTATTAATGAAATATAATTAGAAAAGAATAGAAGATACTCCTCATAAATTTAGTAGAACAATAAGAATACTTTTGATACTCAAAAAATGTAAAAACTCAAGACAGGGGGGCAAGTCATAAATTGTCTGAAGACATTTAAACATTTAAAAAATGATTCAGCTTAACTAAAAACTGTTTAATAATTTTTGTTTCCTCGCCAAAGCAATTACTAACCTAGAAAAAATTACACTCTCTTGATGAGGGCTTAATAATTATTTTAAATGTGAAAGATAAGCTGGGAGTAGCAGAATTGATAAAAACTATAATGGACTTGGTAGGTACTAAAAAAGAATAAGGGCTTCAAAACACATTTAAAAATTTGTAGCATTATAAATGGTGAATATGAAACGAAAAAAGATGTTAATATTATTTTAACTCCGGGACAAATTGCGTCATTTAAATAAGCTCCAATAACATTGTGTTAACAAAGGAGTTTTACTCAATACAAATCCAATTTATGAGTTCAAGTCACCAGTCAAACTCAACTCAAACATTTTTCTAAATTCAAGTACTCAACCAACACTAAAAATGTTATTTTGTAACAACTTGAAACTATGTAAAAAAATATTTTCAAAAACATTTATACTTTTTGAAATAATGAGTGTTCAACGATAAAAGAATCATCCTGTATATTTTTTTACATAAAACCTTACCTTTTCTCAACAATTTTAAGCAATTTATTGAGGAAGAAAAATATCTTTGTTATCTAAGTAGTTATGGAACATTGTAAGGGGACGATACAGTGACATTTTATTGTCTCCGTCTTACAAGTGCATAACATAGTAAATTGTACGCTCAGCAAATCGCATTTATCTCCAATAGTTTAAGAATTAGAGTGAATTGACCTCTTATAAAATGTAAAGATAAGATTAATATCTAGGCAGTCGTATGGACTTTTTATTATATTTTAATTTTGAAATAAGTTATGAGTATTTTAAAATTGTAAATTGTTTGTACATCTTAAAATACTCATACTTCGCATTAAAATTAAAATATAATAAAAAGCCTTTGTCAGTGCCTAGATAATAATCTTACATTTAAATTTTATAAGAGGTCAATTCGATCAAATTGTTATACTAACGTAGATAAACGTGATCCGCTGAGCGTAAAATTTGATATGTTACGCACTTATCAGACGGAGACAACAAATGTTACCTTTAACTGGTTAAAATCGAGTCATTATAATTTGAGAACATGGAGGAACCATAATTTCCCTCCCAAGTTACTTAAGTATTGATATTTGATAAGCGAGTGAGGACTGCAAAAATGTGTATTCATGAATTATGTAACAAATCGTAAACTCAACTGTAAGTGTTTAACACAAAAAATGACCAAGTCACACAATAAATAAGTTTATCTTAAATCTTTAAATCAAATTTCCTCTAATACAGTCGATTTTAAAGTAAAGTTCTTAATTATTGGTTTTACAATGATAATTTTATAGTATGTGTCAAGTAACAACTATTTTAAGGTAGAATCAATGCTAAATAATAAACTTCATACAGATTTTTTGAAGATCTATTAATACTTTTAATTTTTAAACTTGAGGAAAACATCTAATATTTTTTTTTTATTAAAATGATTTAAAATGTACAATTTGTTTCATACATAAACAATAAGAAACAAAGATGATAGACATTTTAAAACAATGACATGAAACACATGAACCGGAGACCATCAAGCAACAGAACCTCAGAATTTAAAGTTAAAAAAATTGTATTAACTATTTATTTTACACCTCTGATGGGGACAATACGGTAATTCTTTGTAAAATTAGTTTTTCAAAGATCTTTGCAAACGTGAGTAGTAAACTAATTGGTAAATTCATGTAACTTGATTTATATTATTTACCTTAAAGAATTATTACAAATACAAGTAATTCTGCAGTCTAAAAACAACGAACAACTTTCAACAGGTTTTTTACAACCATTGAGTTCCCATACAGTAACATGGCCATCACTTAGTGCTGTTACAAGTCTATTATCAATTTTGATTAAACACTTTACTCTAGTATCTCCAATTTTAATTTCCCACATGCTTTCTTTATTAATTATATTGTAACAATGTAGTGAACCATTTTCTGAGCCATAGCATACCAAATGTTCCTGCAACAATCAACAATTACCTTACATATTGTAATATAACAAACAAATATATGAAATATAATTGTCACCAACCTCTATAAATGTGACACCATGTATTTTATAACTGTCTTCAATTGTAATAGCAATACCTGCAGTTTCTACATTAAAAATCATTAACTTGGTATTTAGAGGTAGACCATAATACTGTCCAGCTGGAGACCAAATTATATTATCAAAAAAATAATAAGAACTCATACTAATAAACAAAAATAAATAAGTCAGTTGTTAAAGAAATAATTTGTGAATGAATTGTGATTTGTACACTTACCTAGACTGATTAGTTGTGTATGCAGGTCTACCTTTAACTAAATTCCAAGTTCTAAGGGTTTTATCTTTTCCAACAGATAATGCTAGTTTGCCACTAGGATGAACTGCTAGGAAAGAAACGGCTATAAAAATATTAAAAAACAGAAACGTGTTAACGTATTTTGTTACAAGTTTAAAATCAAATAGTCACTACTAAATTGATATACGCTACTGCTTTAGAATTTAATCATCAACCCACCTGATCCTTTATGAGCTTTGTCCCACAACTTTTTTAGCTTCCATGTACCAGTCTCAAACATTGCTATTGAACCGTCATCACTAGTACTAATTAAATGTGATTCATCTGGTGTGAATGCCAAAGATGTAACTGTACCGCTGTGTTGTAGTATGGTGTGAATGTGACATCGCCTGACCATATTATATACTTCAATAGTCTCATCTGTGCTACTTGATACCATATACTTCGATGAACACGATACCGAACGAATACTAGCTTGATGAACATGATCATTAAATGATTGCACCAGCTCTAGTTCCTTAGACTGCTGAGTTATAAGACAAAATCAATTGGAATTAAAATAATTATATTGCATACTTAAATACAAGAATTATAACTGCACAAAACAGATTAATAGGAATATTTACTTGGTTTTTGAAGCGACATTTTACACCAATCACAAATGATTCATAAGTTCCAAGAATGATTTCAAAAATATCCATAACTACCTTTAATTACGAGAGTATTAAGAATGTAATATTGAAAAGAGACAAAAATAAAAGCACGTTTTAAGATTGTAATTTGTAATGTGTACTGTGTACAAAATTGTTATCATGATGAATGGAAATAATATAGCACGTGAATATAGATTGTTATGTTGTGATATCATCATAGGGTGCTAGACCACGGCCACATAGATCCATAATATTTTATTGTTCTGTGATAATATGGCCGTGTGCTACTGTGCTAGACGAATCGCTACCAATTCTCCCAATTTTTTTTCTCCCCAATAATTAATTCTCCAATCATATTCATTCCAAAAAATACATTTTCTTCCAAAAACTATTAGTCCAAATTAGAAAATGTCAAATAAATAATTTTCCCAATTAGTTGATTCCGAAAATATTATTATCCCAATACACATCTGCTGATCAACTATGTGAGAATAACTACTAGCGCTCCAATACATAATATTGTATATCTATATTCATATATTTTGTAGTACCAAGAGAAATCACTATAATGCAAAAGCGCTAACTGTCATTCTCGCTATGACAAGATCGTTAATTTTAAGCGCACCAAAATATAAGTTTCGTTGAGTAACCTGTATATCTTAAACCGTGATCGTGGTTCTAATCGTTCTATGCCGCCAGCGAAGGACCACACGGTCATTGTTGTAAACAATTTACGTTTTTTTTTTCAAATTGGCGTCACTGCTTGATCACTGGTATAAACATCCTTATCATATTTCGCTCTTTTGGAAGTTTTTCCCCCATCACGCCTAAATAGTAAATGGCTATATTCTTAAAACTACCGGACGGCGGAACATAATTATATATAATACTTATCTATGCGGCCCACATCCGCGCGTAAAACGTAAAGATTTCTGTACGTGTTGTTTGCGTGAACCCGGATCCCTTTAAGTTGACGTTTTACGATTCGTGATTTATAAATTCATTCAAAACGTTAGATTAGGTTAGCTATCGTTCGCTAAGTACATAACATTACATTCGGTATTACTAGTTCCAGGTTGTAATGGCCGACGTTTTAGACTTGAACGCTGAAGATTTCGTGGAAGAGGATGATGGTAATATAAATGTGTTTGTGTATTATTTACTCTAAGACCTAAGTAGCTTTAAAAATATGCTACATAGATAGGTGAGTACTGGATGCTCGATTTATTCATTTACCATTTACCATAAATACTAGTAAAAAGTACATGATCGACTACATACTAATTCACATATAATAAAATTACGGATTGATAACACTAACTATTTAAATAATTTAATGAAAAACACTTATTTTTAGTTTGTATAGTGTATACAAATTTCATCACAGCCTTGATATACAAAAATATTTTCCTTCTATTAGCCAACTGAAATAAGCTAAGTTTCATGTTGATGCTTACACTAATTTCTCACTGAACATTAGTGTTGTGCAAAATAACAATGTATGACTATTGCATAATTATCTGTTGTTTAATATCTTTTAAATTTAATTGTCCAACCTTTAGATAACATCTTAATGTTGTTTTCAATTTTAAAGTAACAATATTTTTTTACTATTATGAAGTGTTTTACTGTATTTTTGACACTGTTTTATTAAAATCTACTAATTTTAAATAGCGTAGTAACTTTTAAGGACAATATTTTATAATTCTAATTAATATACCCTTGCTTATGTAGGAAAAAGGACCATCTTATTAATTTATAAAAAGTAATTATATTAACTGCAGTGGCATGTGGATTATGATTTTTAAGGGCAGTTACCTGATTATTTTGGTGGATTAATTAATGAGTGGGTAGGTGGGTGAGTACTGAATTTAGTGAGAAATTGTAGTACAAGACTAACTTCATTTGAATATGATATTATTTAATCAAAATAATAAGTATTATATTAAGTAGTCAAAGGGTGGTAGGTTATTTAAAAAATATATCACTTTGCCATGCCTCTGATATTATTTTATAATAATAGCAATTGTAATAAATGTATTGATTTAACAGTGTTTATTTTTATTGAAAACTTCATTCAACTTATATTCAACTTCAGTAAATTTGGTGGAGGGAAACTTAATAGTTGGTCAGTAATTTTCAAAAACGTCAGGGCTAAACAAAAAAATAATAATTTAATATAATATGTTCATACTGCAAGATGTACATTTAAAAAAAAAAAAACCCAATAAAATGAAATACATTTATGGAGCTGAGTGCTCTGGAACTAAAAAAATAATACATAATCAACATCATTAATTTTAGAGGGAGTCTCAAAACTTAAAGATAAAGCCAGGAGAAGGAAAGGACGTGGATTTGATGAAAAATCTAAAAGAGATGATATTAAAGATGAAGCTATGGAATTTGATTCTGTCGATCAAAATGATGACGAGGGCCCTGGACCACAAAGATGTAATTATACCATTTTCATAAAATTGTAATTATTATTTACATCATTTTTTTTTTCAGCTGTTGAAGGTTGGATTTTGTTCATTTCTTCTTTACATGAAGAAGCACAAGAAGATGATTTACATGATAAATTTGCTGAGTTTGGAAAAATTAAAAATTTACATTTAAACTTGGACCGTAGAACTGGATTTTTAAAAGTAATTTTGTTAAGTGTTTACTTTATTATTATATTATTAATGTTTTAATTTTTTTTAAGGGATATGCATTAGTTGAATATGAGTCATATAAGGAAGCATCTCGAGCACGCGAAGGACTTAATAATACAGATATTTTGGGACAGCAAATAAGTGTAGATTGGTGCTTCGTGAAAGGACCAAAAAGGTATTGTTTAATAACAAACTCATCATTGTATTATTTATTTTAATTTATCAATATGTTATTTTTAGGATTAAAAAATCAAGACGCCGAATGGCTAATTATTAACAAAGAAATTGAAACTCAAGATATGTAAAAAAAAACATACTCTTTAATTAAGTTCTTTTTTTGTAATACATTTAATACTATAAACAATTTTTTCATGACTTATATTTTAAAAAAATAAAAGTGTTTTAATTTATGTATTGATGAATTAATATTTTATAAGTATGAATTTAAAAAAAAAAAAGTTGGTAACACTTTTGTACATTAGGTGTCTAGAGAAATTAATAAAATAGATTTGTTAAATTTGAATTCAATGATATAAAATCATTGAATACAAAAAACCATTTTAAGTAAAGATTGTCTGTCGGCCTATAATATTACTAAGTAAATTTTATGATATTATTGTAATCAAAGTAATATATTTTACTATTAGGCTTAGGCATTAGTACTACAGTAGGTTAAATTAAATTTTGCCAAAAAAAATGTCTTATGTGTATGAAACTATAAAACTTTAAAATATAATAATATATTATTTTAAAAGTTTCAAGTACAAAGGAATAATATACCTATTTAAATTACAGGGTGGAAGTAAGTCACTTTTTTAAATAAAGGTCATTTTTTTTAAATTGCGTTACTTCAAGTCCCTTATTTAGATTTACCAAAATTTAAATTATTTTGTACAAGTACAAAAATAAATGCATTTATAATTTTATATTGTTTATAAAAAAAAAAAATTAGCATTATTATTATTATCTTAATTAAAATAAAGAAAGTTCCTAAACAGTGATCTTGAGTATTATTCTATATTATAGAAATTATTAATTTACAAAGCTAATGTGATTTAATTATTTTGATATTAAAATTTGTGTTTATTATAATCATTATTTGCTGTAATTTCTACAAAAATAAGCAAGTTAGAATCAATTAAATTATACATACGGATTGAAAGACAAATTTTTAATAACGGTTAGTTGTTATGAAACAAGTGTATGTAGGTCACTTATATGATATAATTCAGTCACTTTTTTAAATAACTTAAACCACTTCCAGCCTTGAAATTACATTAAGACAACTAAAATCATTTTATTCGTTTTAAATTTTAAATTCTCAACTATAAAAATTGAACATTTCATACATTTCTTACAAGGATTCTCATTAATAGTTTATAGGTACTTTGACTGAAAACAGTCAAACTTTACAAACATAAGTACAAACTTGGCTTTAAAACAATTAACGAAGGTTAGGTTATATTAACATAGGTAGTTTGATTAACACAGTATAAAGACACTAGCTTAGCAATTAGCACTATCCTGTTATTGAATCTATGTTAATTTCCACAAGTAAGTTTTTAGGAATAAATAGCAAAAAAAATTGTCACCTGTTAACGGATAGGTACTTCCCAGTTTCCCACATATCACATATGTGTGGCTTTAGGTTAAATCGTTTTGTTTTATTCCAGCTCAAGCTGGAAACTGTAGTTTATTCTTATTTATAATCCAATTAATGTAATAACTATTAAATTCATCATTGAATGATTATTCAGAGGTTACTTGGGGATAAATGTCAAAAATATAAATGTAAACTAAATTAGGAATCATTAAAAAACATTTTGTGAAAAGTACAAGATTACTACTAATATTAATATCTAATTATTATTAACAAATAAATACAAATGCTGGATATTTAATAGCATTTAACTATTAACATGTGTGCGAGTTTGTGTTAAGACTTACGTTATAACATATATACAAATTAACGAACTGTCCGTCTATATTGATGGGCGATAGCTTATTATTTTTTGTTCTCTGAAATTATTAGAATTGTTAATCGTCGCCGACAATTGACGATAGGCATAAATGATATAAAATATATTATTTACTATTTTACTATGATAAATCTATAGAACTTTTATATTATACTCAGTACCTATACGGTCTATTGATAAATCATAAATCGTATGTTCTTTTATAGAAACCTTGTGATCTACTGATCTGCAATACAGGCACGGATCCAGAGCAAAGGTCTAGGGGGGGGGGGGGACATTTTTTTTACAACACAAATCCAATTTTAATAAAATATACTTTATTCTTAATTTTAAAATGTTGTCATAATAGTAAGTATAAGTAATCCCATGTGATATATATAAATTATTGATTATTTTTAATTATATAAATAAAGCGACAATGTGAAAAGAAGTTAAGATTTTGTTTATTTGTTACTTAATATTATTATTTTTTTTAACATAGGTAAATCAACGTATGGTGCAAAAATAATTCTAACACCCACCCATGGTGGTTTTACATAAAAAGTCGAGGGATGTTTTTGATTTTAATTGTTCGAGCGAGCGCAACGTGTATATAATATATGAAAATACCAACAATTTCAATTACCTAGCTATAATTTTATAATAAATCTAACTGCCAAATTTAGACTCCCCCTTCGTTTTCAATTAAAAACTAATGATTTCGGACAGTTAATTTTTGCAATATCGTTCTTAATTCGTTATACCTTGTAATATACATAATATGTTTTTGTTATTTTGGTTCTGTTGATAGCTGTATTGACGCATTCTCATAATCAGATAATATGAACAAATATCCATTAGTACATCTGTTCGATGTTCAATGCATGGAAAATCAAAAGTTATATTTTGGCTTAAAAAATATTCAGAAGCATCTTCAAAAACATTAGGTGTATCAGCAAATTTAGTAAATGATAACTCTAATGACTTAAATATTTTAAAAACGTTACTATTTGGATGGGTTAAGTAGCCTCTACTTTTTATATTCACCAGATCTGCTTCAGGCCTAGTTTTAGAGGTATTTAAGTTTTTTAAATGTAATTTACATAATTCACATTTAGTTTTGGCTACTAAACGTTTTGATATATACCTATAAAATATAATACATATATCAATTATACAATTAATAGATAGAAGTTTTGATTTGTAAAAAACTATCTAAGTAAATCAGTTAACTACGATTAATACCCAGCCAGATAATACACTAGACAATCAAAAACAGTTGAGTCTGAATAATTGTGTTCTAAAAAAATATCATCAGCTTCCCAACATCCGTTATCCATAATGTCATTTATTTTTTGTTTCAATTTTTCAATCTTATTTATTCTAGCTGGTGTATTTGTTGGATCACTAATTATCTCTTTTAGGTCTGCAATTGTTATTATTGGAATATTGTCTAAAGAAAATTAGTAAAATTAAGTGTTTCTGTAGGTATCTAAGTTTATATATATAAGTACAGAACATTATTTTTATTTACAAAATATTTACCTTCAAAAATTGTACAATTACCACTTTTAGGAGGTTTTATCAGTGAGTAAACTGACAACATCCTATAAAGTTGGAGGAAAGTTGGGGTTGACGGGTGGTCGTTTGGTCCAGCAACCTGGCGTATGATGCCAAAAAATTTCTGAAATATTATAATGGTTAAGATTTCATTGTTTGATATAACAGTAAACAAAAAATGTCATCTTAAAATATACTTCTAAACAATCTTGGTTTAATTTGGCCGTCAAAACATATTTATAATTACAATCATTTAACAAATAGTCAATAAGGTCTATTGTTGACTTCAATGTTATTTTGAGGCCATCAGCTGTCGTTGCTGTTAAAAAATCATCCTTATTGATTAATTGGTCTTTTAAATTTGATTCCCATTCATTAATAAATTGAAATGCTTCTTTTAACACCTATTTAAAATAAAATATTTAAAAACTGCTGTGTATTATATATACTTACCTAATTTAACATTCAATATCTACAAAGTCTAGATAGTACAACTAGTTAAACAATAGTTAATTAAATCAATTATAAACATTTAACACATACACAATAAAATTACTATAGGATAGAGATTTTTCTTAATTAATTTTGCAATAGGCATATTTCCTTTTCAGTTGCCTTATTAAATTTATAATATTTAAAAACATAAACAATTTACATACCATGCATCACATGTAAGATAAATTACAAACACTTATAAGTTATAACATGTAAATGCAAAATTAGAATCATATTTCAGCAAAGGCCACAAATCACAAACATTCAACATAAAAACCTCTATATCATGGCTATTTTTCTTGATTCCTTCTGCTGGAAATTTCCTGTTTAGGGAATCAAACATATTGTTCATGAAAACAGTAAATTTGACTGTTTCATCAGCATCAATAAAATTACCAATATTCTTTTTTTTATAAAATTCAATAGCTGAGGCCATTGACATACTAAACAACTAAAACAATTTATTATTATTGTAATTAACACATTTTATAGATTTCTAACTCGAAAAATTTTAAATATTGTTTTACAAAAAAAAAATGTAATTCACCTGTGCTGCATACTTGACCTTCATCTTTGATAGGTTATTTAGCTCAAAGTGATTTTTATTGATTTTTGGGCATGCTTTAGTCAGGGAATTAGCTTCTATTTTAAAAATATTCTGGTAGTGTTCCCATTTTATTGGACTCTTTGAGGGATGCACCTATAGTTAAAGTAGAACAAAAATCAAAAGTTGTACTAAATTCAATTTATTACTTAGGAAGTTAAGACTTACTAATAATTGTTTCTTTTCATACAAACGGTTTCGTACTGTCTTTAAAAGGTGAGGTGCATCTGAAAATACAAACACCTTTCTACTGCTGTCGTAAGGATTTTCAAAATGGTTTTTAAAATTTTCTGATTTTGCACTTATCTAATTTAATAAATTAAAATTATAAAAATATTAAAAATACATAGTAAATTTTGGTAAATAGTCATTAAACCATTTATAGAATATGTATTATTTACCCCAAGTAAATTCCACATTTGAGAAGTGGACAAACGTTTCGCGGGGTAACCCCGTACCACTCCATTTCTCCGCTCATCTAAACTTTGAATATTTATAACTCATAAACTACTCACCCCAAATTTGATTTTCATGTATCGAAATACTTAGAAAAATATTCTGCTTTGGAATATAAAATTAAACCCCTATGTTGTCATTCAAAAAATTAAGAAACTTAAAAAATTATAAGGATAAAAAATATTTAAAAATCTAATTTTTTTATAAAAATGTTCTTTTACAAGCGACTTGAAACTATGTAAAAAAATATTTTCAAAAAAACTTACACTTTTTGAAATAATGAGTGTTCAATGATAAAAGAATCACCCGGTATATATACAGACTGCACAACTGCACTAGGAACTATATGGGATGATATCATATTTGTAATTTGTGTAATGAATAACTTAATAATATTATATTATATCTTTCAAATATAAAAGTATTGGACTATCCATAAAATAAATTGAACTTTAATCTTTAATGTTCTAGTTATTTGATATTAGCTACTCATATAGCTGGAAATTTTGTTATAATTTAATATTTTATAAATAGAATTCTGTACATTCTGTGTTTAGTTTTTTTAAATTATGTCATATGAATATAATACATTAAACTGGATTTTTTGTAATGATATTCACATTATTATACAGTTCTGTAATATAAATAATCATATATATTTGTAATTAATATTACAAGATGTGCATTGACAATTATCTTGACACATCTTGGACCTATATACCTTTTCTAATAAACAACTAGTGCCAAAGGCACAATAAATCCAGATGACCATCAATAATTTTCCTATAAGTACAATAAGCTTTCAATACCTTCGTTTTACTTATTAAATATTAAGTAAAGAGTTAAGTTAAGAGTAACAGATTTATTATGTTTTATTTGTATTATATCCTGTAAACATTATTAAAATAATAATAATAATAAATAAATATAATATTGTAATATTTCTCGACCCCACCAGGGTAAACGCTGTATCCACTCTTATCCGTTTTTAATAATTGATAAGATATGAAGTTGATAGGAGTTTTTGGTGCGCGCATGTGCGTGCGGAGCGTGGAACTAGCTGCGGTGATCCGCTCGTGTCTGTACAGTCTGAACTGTACCATAGAAAATATATAGGTACTACTGTTACTAGTTACTCCAACTGTTGTAGGGTTTGTTGTATAAGTCATCGTCATGACTCATGACGAAGTATTAATTATGCCATGATGGTCAGATGTTGCACGGTATTCTTCAACTGTTATTTGTGCGCCATCTTGATCTTATGTTCTTAAATAACGCCTTAGGTACTGGCTATACACCTACTGTCTTAGCGTAAATCGTGTTGACAATCACACATAACATTTTTATCATTGAACATTATTATTTCTCTTGAGTTGTTAATTTATTGTTAAACCCAACACGGACGTTTCATCGTTAATTATCAATAACTGTTTTGAGTGACTATTTCGATTTTCGTTTACTGTACGCGTGTAACTATACGTTAACTATACGTTTTGTGGCGGACAGCAGACCACGATGGAAAACGAGAGAACGTACGTAGTACCTAGCTTGTTGCAAACAGCGGCACCGAACGCTTGCACCGAGATCGAGCGTGGCAGGTTCGACTTTCTGGAGGTACCGGACGTCGATATGCGACATTGTTGCGAGTCGCTGTTAGAAATATTAAAAATCGAGAAAAACCGAAACGAGGGCAACGAAGGACAGACCATGTCCATCAGGTTGCAGTTGACCAGCAAGGACAAGAGGTTTCTAAACATATGCGAGGAGGCAGCGTCGCATGGGCACATAAATTGCCTGAAACTCGCTCACGAGATTGGCGTCCCTTGGAACGATAAGGCGTGCAAACGGGCTGCGAGTTCGGGGCATCTGGAGTGTCTACGATACGCACGGGAAAACGGGTGCCCGTGGGACGAGAATACGTGCAGCAATGCCGCATTAAAGGGTCACATTGACTGCCTAATATACGCACGGGAAAACGGGTGCCCTTGGAATGAGAATACTTGCGGCCATGCCGCATTGAACGGTCACATGGACTGCCTGATATACGCACGGGAAAACGGGTGCCCTTGGGACCATAATACATGTACCGGTGCCGCAATGAAGGGTCGCATAGACTGCCTGATATACGCACGGGAAAACGGGTGCCCTTGGAACCTTAATACATGTAACGGTGCCGCAATGGAGGGTCACAAGGACTGCCTGGTTTATGCACGGGAAAACGGGTGCCCGTGGAACGAGTTAACGTGCAGCTTTGCCGCATTTTCCGGTCACACTGACTGCCTGATATACGCACGGGAAAACGGGTGCCCGTGGGACAAGTTTACGTGCAACGAAGCCGCATTAAAGGGTCACATTGACTGCCTGATATACGCACGGGAAAACGGGTGCCCGTGGGACACGGATACATGCAACTTTGCAGCGAAATACGGACACAAGGACTGCCTAGTTTACGCACGGGAAAACGGTTGCCCTTGGAATGAGAAAACTTGCAGCTATGCCGCATTGAACGGTCACATGGACTGCTTGATATACGCACGGGAAAACGGGTGCCCGTGGGACGCGAATACGTGCACCTTTGCAGCGAAGAACGGACACAAGGACTGCCTAGTTTACGCACGGGAATACGGGTGCCCTTGGAACGACTGGACATGCTTAAGTGCCGCAACAAACGGTCACATGGACTGCCTGGTATACGCCCGGGAAAACGGGTGCCCGTGGAATGAGAAAACTTGCAGCTATGCCGCTTTGAATGGTCACATGGCCTGCCTGATGTACTCACGGGAAAACGGGTGCCCGTGGGACGCGGATACGTGCAACTTTGCCGCGAAGAACGGCCACAAGGACTGCCTAGTGTACGCACGGGAAAACGGGTGCCCTTGGAATGAGAAAACTTGCAGGAATGCCGCATTGAACGGTGACATAGACTGCCTGATATACGCACGGTTAAACGGGTGCCCGTGGGACGAGAAAACGTGCAGCTTTGCCGCATTTTCCGGTCACATTGACTGCCTGATATACGCACGGGAAAACGGGTGTCCGTGGGACGCGGATACGTGCAACTTTTCCGCGAAGAACGGCCACAAGGACTGCCTAGTTTACGCACGGGAAAACGGGTGCCCTTGGAATGAGAAAACTTGCAGCTATGCCGCATTGAACGGTCACATGGACTGCCTGATATACGCACGGGAAAAAGGGTGCCCGTGGGACGAGAATACGTGCAGCTTTGCCGCACATTCCGGTCACATTGACTGCCTGATATACGCACGGGAAAACGGGTGTCCGTGGGATAAGCAAACTTGCAGCTATGCCGCATCGATGTTTGGCGCGGAAGGCCACAAGAAATGCCTTGTTTACGCACAGGAAAACGGGTGCCCTGGTAACCCCTACTCGTACTTAAATGCCGGAACAATGGACAGCCCGATGTACAGACTGCAGGCGGACTCGTTTCCGTGGGATGTTGATACGTGCACCTTAGCAAAAAAGAACGATCACATGGACTGCGAGGTATACGCACGTGAAAACGGGGGCGTAATTCTGTTTTAGCAACCTATCGATTTTTCAAATTTTTATTTTACATTCTTACAAATCAACATTAAACACTCATTTTGAAAAATCGATAGGTTTGCTAAATAAGTTGTCAAAACGGGTGCCCTTGAGACGAGATGAAGTGAACCTACGCTGAACGGTCTCATACCGATTGTTCTACACAAATATTTGGTTGCCCCAAGGCCTAATCAATTCTTCATAACTAGAAACTCAAGTAATATTTTATCGTCAATGTTTTTATTCATGTGACACATCGACTGTCTTTTTTTTATTATGATTGTATATGTTACAAGTTCTTAGAATATAGAATATTCTGTATCCTGCTAAGGGCCAATACACCAACTTAATATTGTAAATTATAAATAAAAAGTTTGATAATCATTATATATTTTAATCTTGTATCAACTATAAATAAAATGTATTTACATGGTATAAATTGTCATAGATGCATATAATTCAACCGGACCTTACTGTAACGAATCTATGAAATAATACATGCATATGCACCAGGACCCACTACAGAAGTGAATACTTGAATATTTAATTTTGATTTGAATTAAAACTTAACTGTTGAATAATAGTAACATTCTATAATTAGTAGACAATATTTGAAAAAACATAACTTAGGTGGCTAAGTAATCAAGAAACATAAGACATAAGGATAAAACAAAATCTAAATTTACATAATATTTACTATTACAAATTGTCACTGAAATAGATAACTCTTATTTCAACAATACATCATAATGTGTATTCCGACCAAATATAAAAATGTTTCACTACATGCACGAGGGTTTAAACCATTATTTCATAATTTAATTTTGGTTATAAAATAATTGAGTTATTGATTAATAAAAAAAATGCGTTAAACGGATCGCTATTTCCTATGATATTGTATTCGCTACGTTATTGATTTCCTCAGATGGTTAAACAGTTAAAATGAAATGGTGCCTACTTGTATCAGTAATTGAAAAATTATGAATTTAACTTTGTTCTCGTTTTTTTAAACTAGAAGTCAGAAAAATCGATAAGTAATCATATGATATAATAAAAGTTAAAACCATAAACTAAGTTAGAGGAGATACTAAGAAAGTATTTTTTTTTTTTTTTTTTTAATTGATTGATAACGAGCAACGGAACAAATTCCCTTTTTATAAGAAACTTGTCAAACAATG
>NC_042494.1:152422730-152427570 GCF_005508785.2 Acyrthosiphon pisum
TATTTATTTTTAATTAATATGTATTGTACAAAGCTTTCATTAAATATGTGTGGGGGTGAATTGCTCAATATTGCACTCATCTAACCGAAAAAATAGAATTTTAATAAGTTAGTAATAAAGTTACAACTCGTTTGGTAAAAATCATTAATAAAAACTTTACTTAAGCAATAAACATGGAAATATTTTAAAAGGGAATTTGTCTCTTTGAATAAATAAATAATTGTTAAAGCTGACAACTAAAATTAAACAAAAATAAGTTTTCTTTAAAATTCACTGTGACTTAAACAGTATCATTAGTATCATTGTAGTTTTAATATGTGAACTAGAGAAAACTAGTCTACTTGATGGAATGGTTTAGCAATTAAAGCAGGATAAACTTTTTAGAACCATAAAGAATTTTCTTTATTTTTTGACATGGATTGGTTTAGATCTGCACGCAAACTTTCAGCTAATTCTTCTAGTACTTCTGCTTCCAACAACAACATAAGCTATGTAAAAAACAATAAATATAAAATAGTAAATAAAATAATAAAATTATAGTTAAAAAAAATCCCTTTTATCAGAAGCAATCATCTCACGAGATACCTACATTTAATGATAAATGATTAATAACATTGCAGAATTCGCTTTAGCTACATCATTCTGTAATCAATGTTTTATATTCCGTTTTATACAGTTGAGTTGCTATACCCTACAATAAATACTTAACTCAAATTGAAGGGACCGACTGAAACTAAAAGTTCAAGTTATCCAAGGATAATACTATTTTAGGATATTCTAGAGATCTAATTATATACTTGTTAGTTATTACTTATTAATTATTATGAATATTTCATTAGATTATCTGATTAGCATAATAGTGATTTATTAGTTATATTTAGGTGAAGTGAAGCTTATTTGGTTATGTATAAGGCTCGGTAGTTATAGGACTTAACAAAAGAAAAATATGTAAGAAAAAATTGTAAAATATGTATGAAAAAAAAAAGTTTGATAAATTTTCATGAAAATTCAGAACTCCGAATAAACTGTTAATGCCGTTATTAAATTGTACTAAAATAAGAGGAAAAATTTGGAAAAATAAATTTATAATAGGTACTTAAAATATGGCTGTTAAAACTGTATGGCATTTTGACAATTTCTTGAACTAAAAAATAGTTTTGAAAAGGTAGTACATAAGAATATTAGAGTGATAGAGATTAAATGTGCATCGCACAGTTGTCATATCTTACTAAACACAAAATAAATGTCCTGGGCACCCTAGTTAAAATTATAGTTAAAACTTTTTATAGTTAAAATATGTAGTATTTACCTCAGTAAATATTAATACGGAAGAAGCATGTAATGCAGTCATTAATGAGAATGAATTACCATGGCTGCCTGGTGTAGTCTTATTCTGAATAGAGTATAATATCAAATATTGACTTGTTTTCAAACAAGTGATGGTGTGCATTTGATTCCTTGTAATGTTATTAATACCTAATTTAACCTACCCTTTGTGATTATTTTTAAGAATCATCTTTTAACGGTAACTTAAATTTTATTTTAATGTATTTGATTGAATGTATAACAAATCTTGGTTTCTTAAAATAAATATAAGTTATTAGAGCATAACCAAGTTATTAGAGAAGTTACAAATATTTATCACGGAACTATTTGGAATGTTGTTTTTTTTTTTTATTTATTAAAGAAACCTTCTTACTTTGACTTTTCCATAACTAAAGAATTGTGATATACATAATTGATTGAATCCCAATCGGTTACCCAATGCTTGTTGGTTTCTTTGTAAATTTGTCATCTATAAGAAAATATAAGTTAAAAATCTTTATTACACTCATTCAACACTTGCTCCATTCAGGTCAAAAAAAATGAATAGGCAGTCGACATGGGCGCAAGGACGTTTTTAAATCAAACCGATAATACAGATGGTTGTAGACTCATTGAGGGTAATGTACGGATGTCGCCTTCACCTAATATAATTCTCAGGTTGAATATAATATGTTCCATTGCTATACTTACTATATTTAAAACATTTTGACGTTCTAGTGTGATACGTTCTATGTAAGGAACAGCCAAGTATAATAAATGAAGTTTGTTAGTCAATATCAATGCACTCGAGGCTTCCAATAATTCTGTATACAACTTTTGAGCTTCTAAATGTCCAAGTTGGCAGCCACTGCAGCTTTTGCAATTGATGTTAGTTTTAATTTATCTTCGATTGGCTTATCAAATGAATTTATTGATTTTAATTTATCTAAACATGATTCTACTAGATCTGATGCAACTGTACATTCAACATTACGTTTATCAGCTTGTTGAATAAAAAGTGTACGCTTTATCAGGTCTACCAGTTGTTGTTGACTAGACGGCAAAAATGGGTTGACTCTGACAACTGCTCTTGGTAGGAAAAAAAATCAAACTGTTGAAAAGAAGCGATTAATAAAGTAATCCAAACAATGTTATGTTGAATTAATAAATAAATTTTTAATACAGTGAATAATAAACCACATAATAATACAATGCACTCAGAAACGTATATCGCTAACGGGTCGCATATATCGACTGCCATAAGAACTGTATTATAATAATACTATAGCTAATATTTCTAACTGCCGTATACACACAATATTGAAGATACGTCAACTCTGCAGGTTCGCTTTCCTTATACATTTATAACTCTCAAGCTAATCTACAGTATGACAATACTACTTATTGTATACAGTCTACAGAGTGAAAACTAAATTATAATTTAATATTTCAACACTCCCTCTTAAATTCTAATAAAGTTATACAATTAAGAATTATTATTTTGTATCCCTAGTTTTACTACTCACGAACTCCAACATGAACTTCCCTTCTGTATATTGATTCCCTGATGTAATGATACCTTACATCGATTTGCTTTGATCTTTTATGAAATTCTGGGTTTTTAACAAGGCGTATAGCACTCTGGTTATCTGCATATATAATTGGTTTAACTTCCTGTGTTTCCAGAAGATCACTCATTAATAGCATTAACCAGGTAAGGTCCTGTACGAATTGGCTTAGTAGTAGTTATATCATATTATTAAGGGGTACTATATTTATTTTATGATATTGTTTTTATTTTCACTATTTGTATTTTGTATACATTTTTATTTTATCTTATATTATTATCATTAACTACTGTATTATCATAATCTACTGTATATTTATGTACATTATGTGATATGTTCTTTTTTATATTTAAAATAAAATGTTTTTATATACATGTATTCAGTTGTAAAACGTATTGGACAATGGTATATTATATTTTGTTTTTTTTATATATTAATTAGGTATGTTAAGTTTATAGAAAACTTGTTATTGTTTAACTAATAAAATATCAATTGAACCCACATTTTTCATTTTTTTATTTCAATAATTATAGAAAACGAGCTTCATTAGTTTTATCATTATTATAAAAAAAAAAAAAAAAATACATAATAATTGAATACAGCGATCAGGTAAGGTCGATATGCCGCCGACCGCGGTACAATTTCAAATTAGTTACTGAGAATGACACCGAGCGCTAGTACTGCAAAACACGAAATATGCCAGAGTTTCCAATCTATTTAATCTTTTATCTATGCTTAGTGCAATATACCTACTCTAACCCATGATAATTCTTTTATCATGCTCTAACCTACTGACTCTATAGCATATTACTCTATGCTCTATAGTAGATAAGTGACACGTAATATCACGGACCGTGGGTAATATTTCTGTGGTAATATTTATCTATTATCAAAATGTCTTATCACATTGGTAGAATCACCGAATAAACAATAAATACAGATTCACAAAATAAAGTGGAATAAAGTTGAACACTAGAATTTAAATTGTTCTAAGTAAAAGTTACTATCAAAGTTAATAATTAAGAGTCTAGAACTTAAGACCTTAGAGTATATATATAATATTAATATTATGGTTACGACTATAATTATACAATACTTTAATACAACGTGTATGTTAAATCTATGGTTTAGTCAATTATTGTGATTAATTTTAACATTAACTTAATACCAAGGTGATAAATACACCTTGCTTAATACATTGTACCAAATAACATGCATGATGATTTGTGTTGAAGAATTAAAATATTACTGGAAAAACCGAGGTTTAATCTAAATCATGACTAATCTCCATACAACCACAGCATTGACGGAGTTCACTCCGTTAAGTCCCGAACAAGAACAATCATCTGTTGGTTCATTCTTTGCTAAAGTATTCAACTTTAAGGCAAGTCCAATAGACATCAATGATACAAATACTGAAACAATTGTTAGTAATGTAAGTATAATTCTAAAAACATCAATAAATTAGTGAAGTAGATACTAATACCTTTCCAATCTATTTAATTACCTACCCAAAATATTGAATGTAAAAAAACCTGAATTTTGTTAATAAATTACTAAGTACCTTTATTATATAAACAATTTTAAGTTCAACAAAAAACTGGTTAAAAATATATAACTTAAAAAAAGGTGGGTAAGTGTATGTCGCTCAGCTGTACAGTAGGTTACAAGTTGGTCACTGTATAATGGATAGTATTAAATTTGAATTCAATGATATAATATCACTGGATAAGAAAAACAATTCTGAGCGGAGACGGTTTGTCAGTCTAGGTATTAGACATACCTATTATAGGTATACTTATCTATAGTATTAAAAAAAATTGACCTATAATAGGTATTATAATAAATTCCAAATTAATCATATCACAATATCCATTAGGTAACGCATTATACATCAACAACAAACTGTGGTACTATCATAGATATATAAAAGTATACTTTAGAAGTTTCAAGTACCCACAAATAAT
>NC_042494.1:152428113-152438038 GCF_005508785.2 Acyrthosiphon pisum
AAAAAAACTGTGACTAAGGATTTTTTATATTTAAAATGTCATGGTAATAATATAATAGGAGCCTTGTATTAAATTTTCAAGTATTTTTACTCAACAAATAATGTTTTATTGACATTCATAGAAATAAAGAATAATTAAATTGGAAACTGAAATTGTCCGTAAACAGCTCAAAATAAATCAAAATATTTTGAAAATTGTATCATGTATAGAAAATGGAAATATAAACAACCAGTGAAAATTTCATGTATCTACAGTCATTCGTTTTAAAGTTACACCAAAAACCAAAATAAATTTTCTTGAAAACAGATTTTGAGTAAAAATTCCCGTTTTTCCTTAATTTTTCTTTTGTTTTTCCCGGTGCTTTTGAAAACTATTGGAAAAATTTTACTCTTGACCCCTCAAAGTACCAACTAGATTCACTTTCCTATCAGAAAAGATACTGTTGAAGAAAATCGAAGCACTTTTTCTGTCCTAAAAGGTGATGACAGACACAAAAAAAAAAAATAAAAAAATAAAAAAAAAACACACATCATTGTAAAATCAATACATTCATCGTTCCACTCAGAATCTAAAACATTTTTATTGATAAATATAATATGTAAATCTTTTAGGTATATTCAGTAGTTATAATTTTTGAGGTGAGACTTCAATTATAACTGATAATTTTTTTATAATGTATATTTTTATATATTCACTTATATAATATTATTATTAGGGCTATTAATTGAATGCATTAGAAAAACTTGAATGCACTACCTATAGGTATCTACCTAATTATATTAAAGAACTATAATTTAATATATATATAAAAAATGTAAATATTTTAAATTAAAGATATTATTAATTAAATGTTATATACGTAAAGAATATGTAAAAAATTAAAAATAAAAGTTTATACATTTTATTTATTACAATCTAATTCAAATTTTATTTTAATGAAGCTATATTTTATAGTAAGCTAAAATAATGCATTTTTCTACAAATTCACAGCCCTAATTACTATACATTATTTTCATGATTAGGAACAAACAGAAAAGGATACTTCACAAGCTCTTATGGCTATAGATGCGAGAAATTTACCAAATATTCTTAAAAGAGTTGGAAATTTATTACCGATTCGTTCAGGAGTAAGACAATTTTTATTTTTATTAAAGCAAATGTGTCTTAAATGATTTATATTATTATGTTAGGATTACCCATCCTATAGAAATACTGACTTAAAACAGTATTGGATGCCTGATTCTGTGAGTAAAGAATGTTATGACTGTTGTGAAAAATTTACAACTTTTCGCCGGCGTCATCATTGTAGAGTATGTGGTCAAATATTTTGTTCAAAATGCTGTTACCAAGAAATACCTGGAAAAATAATGGGATGTTCTGGTGAGGTTTTTTGCATGATTATTCAATACTAATTGTATTTGTAATTACTATAATGAATAAAATATATAATTGATTTGTATTGTTTTTTAAATATTATTAAAATTAACTAAAAAATGTTTTTCCCCAGGGGACCTCAGAGTTTGTACATACTGTTGCAAAATAGTATTGTCTTACTTACAATCTGTTGCTAAAGATGTAGTATTATCCCCAGACTTAATATCACTTAGAAATGAATTACAAGTGAAATTGGGCAATAATGAAGTATTAACTAACTGTAATGTACCCACAAACACAAAGTACTTTGAAAACATAATTGAAACAACAAATTCTCCTAGTAGAAAGATTTCTGTTGGCTATCAAGAAGAAAATTTTGCATTATCCCGGTACGTTTTTATTACACCTATTCAACTTATAATTTTTAATGATAATCTATTTATTTTTATTAGATCAAGCACGTTAGGTAATTTATCTCCAATAGAAACTACTGATGATCCAAATGTATCTCATAACCTAAATAACTTGTTTGAAGAAATAACACAAATTAATGGTGGATTAAGTTTAAAAACACACAGATACCATTTAAGAAGTTACCATTCCTGTTTTCTTGGAAATAATTTAATTGAGTGGCTATTAAACCATGGGAAAGTTACTAGCAGGTAAAATATATTCTTTAAATCATAGTGTTTCAATATCCTATGTTTGCCATGATTATGATCATAATAATATATAATATTAGATCAAATCTAAAATTATAGTACCTACTACCTAGTTGATATTAATTAGTATGTATAACAGTAAAGTTATAGTATGTATTTGTACATATTTAGAATGCATGGTACAGCAATAGGGCAAGTACTTTTGGATGCTGGTTACATAGAAGATGTTATGGAAAATGAAGGAGATTTTTTGGATGGAAATTGTTTGTATAGATTTTGTTCAGTGCTTCCGAATCAATCACATAATAATCAGAAAAGTAAAAATACAAAATCTAAAATTTATGGTAGTTATAATTTTGTTATTTATACATATTAGAGAATTTCAGCTAAATTGGTCTTTATTTATTTTGTTTTTACAAATATATTTTATTGTTTTATAAAAGAAAAACAAGGTTCAAATGTTTCTAATGGAAGTTTCAAATTAGATTTAGATCTTCATAACAATACAGTTCAAATTTCAAAACCTAGTTCTCAAAAACTAAAACAAAATCCAGGTAAATGAATCATGTTTTTACAAAAAAATAATTTTATATTTTAAAAAAATATAATGATTTTAGTTGTAGAACCAAGACCTATGGATACATTAATAATAAAGTTGTTAGATATTATTTCAATGACTTACCAGCGCAATAATTTTGGTACTATGAAAACTTGGAGTTCCCCTAAAAAACTGAAAGAAGATTATAATGAAGCACATATTTTTAATTACTTAACGTTAGTATCTATTTATTACTAATTAAATAATAAATAATTGAATACATATATCAAATAATAGTTTCTATCATTTATAAGTTAATTAACTAGAATGATTTTACATTTTAGAAATATTTTTGAAGATCATAAATTGAATTTTGTCATACAAATGTTGGAAAAGAATGGTCTCTCCATTAATTGGGTTGACACCTTAATTGCTCTTTCTGACTTAGTTATTGGTGAACTCTCTCCAGATTTATCTACTGATACAGAAAATATGAGTATTTGCGAGTAAGTCATTTTTAAGTTTATAACATTATTTAATACCTAGTGATAGGTAAAACTTAGATTTTAAAAATTAACTGTTTAATTGATAACTGAACTAAATCAAAATATTACAACACTATCTACATTTTATTAAATACAATCTATATATATATATATATATATATATAAATGAATGTGTGTGTGTCCATGTTACCATGGCAACCATTTATATATTATTTTGAGATTTCCGTCCGTGTGTGTCTCCATATTACCATGGCAACCAATTATATATTATTTAGAGATTTTCGTCGGTATGTGTCTCTCATGGCAACCAATTATATATTATTTTGAAATTTCTGATGGAATGTTTTGTATATAAATGGTTGCCATGGTGATCTGTAAAACATATTATTCATAAAGAGTTGGCAATTTTAATGGGCAACAAAGTGAACGGGATCAGATATTTTTATATACATAGATAGATTATACCTCTGAGCAGAGGATAGACTAATTTAAAAAGGGAGAGGACCAACCCCGGGAGGTGCTCAAACAGGGATTTTTATATTTCATATGGACATTTTTGTTTATAAATGGTTGCCATAGGTTTTGAAGCTATTATAATAATAATTATTGGTTGCCGGGAAACAAAGTGCACGGGATCAACTAGTTTTTTTATAAAAACATCTATATATTTATATTATAAGTATTTGCTATAATATGATTTGATTAATACTTTCATTTTTGACCCACCTTATATTATTAATTTTGTCTTAATCCATCCTTAGTCTCAAATTATTATATATTTCACAATTGTTAAAAAAAAAAAAACTATTTACATTTCATCTTTTGCTCTGATATTCATTATCCTTTTATATAATTTTTTTTTCAGCTACTTACAAATAAAAAAATTAGAAGGAGGTGAACGGAGTGATAGCTGTATTGTTAGTGGTATCGTGTGTTCAAAAAATATTGCCAATAAAGCTATGGCGTCAAGAATATCTGGACCTAAAATTTTACTTCTTCAATGTTCAATAATTTACCAACGTGTTGAAGGAAAATTGTTATCATTAGAGCCTGTTATTATGCAGGTAAACTTAATAAATTTGTACTCCATTCAAGAAGTGAAGATACCAGGTGACAACCGGTTTTCATCCGGCAGAGATCACCTACATGTGGTAGTGGTAGGAAGTGTAAAATAGTGCACAGAACTGGTATCTTCTCTTTTAGAGTCAAGTGCTGTATCTATTTTAATAAAAAATTGCATTCTTCTAGTAATTTAATTTATAATATTGTATAGGAGCATGATTACTTCAGAAATATTGTGAGCCGTATAGTATCAATGAAACCTGATCTTGTATTAGTGCAAAAAAGTGTATCTAGAATTGCGCAAGAACTCTTTAATCAAATGGGAGTAACATTAGTATTAAATGTTAAGACATCTGTTTTGGAGCGTATTGCTCGATGCACTGGTGCAGAAATATTAACTTCAGTTGATGCGCATATGGGAAAACCAGTGCTAGGAACATGTCAACAATTTTATATAGAACATTTTGGTAACAAAGCCTTAATGTTTTTTGAGGGATGCCCGGTACCTGAACGAGGGTGTTCAGTTTTGCTTAGAGGCAGTTCTAATAAGCAGTTAAAGATATTAAAACGTATACTTAGACAATTAATATTAATGATATATAATTGGAAGTTGGAAAAATCCTATATAATGGATCAATTTGCATCACCGCCAGTGAAAAATAAGCAATTAAACAATGACTCTTTCACTGATTCATCAGTTTTATCCAATGAAAATATTGATAATCAATCAAAATTGTCTGAAGTGAATAATTCACAAGGTATATCAACCAATGCCGAACAAGAAAATAAATATCAATACTTTTTAAATTTGACATTACTCTCGTTATCACCAATAGTTAATGTAAGTAAAACAAAAACAATAGCACAATTATTATCAAATTATTATTTTTATATCAAACAATATGATTACAATTTTATTTATTTAGTTTTCAGTTCCATACTTAGAATCAGATATTGGAAAACGTTGTAAGTTGCGAAAATATTTTTCAAAACACATTTATGTATCACAAATTCTAAATAATATGAAATCATCAATAGACTGCAATAAAGAAAGTGGACAGTTGGAATTGGAAATAAATGTAGTATAATTCTTATATCATTAACTGTTTATTATTATGTATATTATTATGATTCAGAGACAAATATTTTAACTAATTATAGTGTAGATGGAAAACCACTTTTTTTTCAGGCTAACTTTATAATTAATTTGTTGCCATCTAGTTTGCATTAAAATTGGAATAAAAATTGATTGACACTGTTAGTTTAAAATTAAATTAAATTTAGTTTGAATTTAATATTTTAACTTATTTTAAGTACATACTTGTATGTGTTATATTTATAATTCATAACTCACATATGTACTGCTTTTTGTATTACAGCTAAGACCAAAACATGCATTTATAATATCTAAGCTAACTGAAGACATAAATAGTGATGAAGTTCAAACTATGTTGGCTTTGTTTCGAGCTCAAGGTGGAAGAATATTACACAATCAATTAAAATCATCTGTAAAATCTAAAAATAATAATTACTCGAAAAAAGAAAAACTTGTTGACATATTTGACCCTGTCAATCATCAAAGATTGCCTGTGATGTTTTATAGTTTTTGTCCAGAATCAAATAATGCACCTTCATTTTGTGTTGAACCTAGGTTTATAGTATTATTCATTATTTATAACTGATTTATACATTGTATGAATTCAATTTAATTGTAAAAAAATTTTCTAGGTTAGTATTTATGGAATTCTATGGAGTTAATGATATATGCTTAGGTAGATTTTTAGAAAGATATTGTTTTCGCGAGACATATGAATGTCCATCTGATTCATGTGACAGTCCAATGAATAGACATGAACGACGTTTCATACATGATAAAAGTTGTTTTAGACTTTTGCTATCTAATATTAGTGGCCGTTTGATTGATCCTCCATACAATGAGAATTTAATTTATTCTTGGTCATATTGTAAGAAGTGTTCCTTAGTAAGTAAAATTTTATATAACAATAATTATTTATAGTAAAACATAAAATTAATATGTGAATTAACTGATTTTTTTACTTAGATAACACCTGTAGTACCATTGTCAGATGATACTTGGTCATTCTCTTTTGCAAAATACCTAGAACTAAAATTTCATTCTCAGCAGTGTGTTTGTCGTGCATTACCTAATTGCAACCACTATTTAAATCAAGATTATATACAATTTTTTGTTTACAACAAAACAATAGCATCGTTTGAGTATGTTCAAAGATAATTAATTTTGATTAATTTAATAATTTTAAATATTTTTCCAATTTTTGTTATAGATACATGAATATTAAAATGTGGGAAATTAGATTACCTAGTTTAAAACTTAAAATAGTCCCTATAAAAGTTAGCCAATACCGTCCTGATATATTGGAAGAAGTTAAACAATGGGCATTAATGGGGCATGAAATATTTAATGCCGTTATGAACAAAATATGTTCTTTAGCTTTGGAAGCAAATGGTAAAATAAGATACTTAAACTAAATAAATTGGGTGAAAATTCATGTATTATACTTTTTAGCAAATTTCTTACCATTAAAACAACAATTACAAAAGGATCAAGGATCGTTTAAACAAAGAGTAGATGATATACAACTTCGAATTACTTCACCTACACTAACTGATAAGGATACAAATTATGGTACTTAATATTATGTATTTACATATTTATTCACTTTAAGAAGAAACCTCGGCAGCTGAATTGTGCACAAGGGCATGACTTGGCAATACAAAGAGCATACATATTGTTGACTTGGTGGAGGTGGCTGACGTTTGTTGCCTGACTGCAATGAAAACTGATTGCAGTCGAGGTTCCTTATTAACTTGAATATATTATAGTATTCTTTATATATTAATTGCCTAAATTTATTATTAGGGACAATATTAAATACAATATGGAAGTTGGATGATACAATGACTTTGTTGAAGAGGGCAGTAAGTGAGGCCACAATCAATTGGAATTCTAAATTAATAAAAGTAGAAGCAGCTATTAAAAAAGAAGATAAATCTCAGAGGAAAAGTGAAACCAAATCAAATAACCTGTCTGAAGTATTAGAAGAAATTATGAATTTTGAGTGTGACTCAAGTCGCTATGTTATTGAAGAACATAACATTACAAGTCATCTGAGCCAACATTCATTAGTTTCTGAATCTGAAATAGCTGCTGAACACGATTTTGAAAATCTAAACGATTCCGACATGTGTCAGAGTGAAAAATGTTATTTATCTGTACCACAAGCACCAAGTGATATTACAACAGATAGTGACAGTGATGCTATTGATGATTGTTAGTAGATATTATTTCAAAAATCATTAATAGTATAATTGATAAATCATTTTTTTTTCAGTTGACAGTAATGTACCAAATGAACCTAAGTCTCAATTGTCTATGTCACAAACTGATAAAAAAAGTGTTAAAACAATTCTATCGCAATTTTTACCATCATCTACACCACCTGCAATTATTCCTGTATGTATTTTATAAATAACTGAAGTACAATGACTTTAATATAATGCACAATTTCATTAAATTATAGAATCCAATTGAAGCTACAGAACACCATGTTTTGAACATATACTGCCGTACTCCTATATCAATTTATGAAAAAGAACCCAGTTCCATTATTGCGTTCACATTAAGCACATCATTTTACCAAAACAACATATCCAATACAGAATCAATGTAAATCAAAATAATTTAATATCAGTACTAATGTGGTGATACAAATTTTATATTAACAAAGTTATTTAAGATCTTATTTTGATTCCAGTTTTGTGACATAAATTTGAATGACCCTATATATAATATGTTTATATTGAATTACCCTTATAAATTTAAAATTTAAATAGGTCGACCATTGAACATATTGAACAAGATAACGATCAAAAAGAAACAGATGAAAAATCGAAACAACACATTGAGGTATATTAGTTTACATATTATGATGTCATTTTTCAATAAATGACTTAATAATATATTCTCAACAATCATTTCTTTATTTGATTTGTATGTACCCACCGTTTTCTTTTGTATAGATAACCTTCTCAGATTCTACAACCAATTTCTATGTGAAAGTTTATTTTGCTAAACAATTTGCAAAATTAAGAGAAACATTCTTTGTATCGGGAGAAGAAATGTACATACGTTCTTTAGCAAGATGTATTTCATGGTCGGCTAGAGGTGGAAAATCAGGGTCAAATTTTTGTAAAACAAAGGGTAATTTAAAGTTAATTTATATTTTATTTATAATATTATGATTTTATTATCATTTAACGTGTATAATTTAGTTTTTTATTCATTGTATAATATTTAATATTATTTTCTATTATTAGATGACAGGTTTGTATTGAAGGAAATGTCTCGTTTAGAGATATTACCTTTCTTAGAATTTGCACCTCAATATTTTGCATACATACATTCGCGTCAGACAAATAGACGACCCACTCTTTTATGTAAGATTGTTGGAGTTTATAAAGTAAGGTATCGCAATACTGTCAAAGGATCATCGTTCAATTCAAACTTATTAGTGATGGAGAATCTCTTCTACAATAAAAATATTTCTCATATATTTGATCTTAAAGGATCAGTCAGAAATAGATTAGTGGATCCAAATTCGCAAGATGGAGAAATTGTATTGTTGGATGAAAATCTTATTAAAAGTAAGTTTCCCAAAGAAAATGTATTTTTCTTCTCTTAAATGACTTAAAATTGTATAGACATATAACCTAAAATAACAATGGTTCCTATTTTAGTGTCATGTGAATCACCATTATATGTTCACCCTCATTCTAAAATAATTTTAAATCAAGCAATCAATGATGATGCAGAATTTCTCACCTCACAACTTGTCATGGATTACTCACTATTAGTTGGTTTGGATGAAGATTCTGGTGAATTAGTATTAGGAATCATTGGTAATTTTTAATTGTAATAATTAAGATCAGAATTCAGAGCTATCTTCAAACAATGATTAAATCCATTAACAAAATTCTATACACTTACTAAAATATGCTTATGTTAAAAACTGTGACTAGGTTGAAGAAATTGAATGTGCTTGCTAAAATATACTTGAAAACAATGTAACAATTAATGCACAATTCTAAATATATTTCATGATTATGTAATAATCAAAAGTAGTGTTATTATTTATTCTTATTTTTTTTCATACCTTAAATTGAAACTTTTATTATTGTATACCTTTTTAATGATTTTTAGTTCATTACTAATAAATTTCATTTTTACAGATTACATTCGTACTTTTACATGGGACAAGAAAATAGAAACAATGGTAAAGAAATCAGGACTCCTTGGTGGTCAAGGTAAATTACCTACAATCATTTCTCCAGAAGAGTACAAGAATCGATTTGTTGCTGCAATGAATTTGTATTTCTTATCAGTACCTAATAGATGGACTGGCATGGCCAAAGGCTTTGAACATCGGTTTTAATATTTTATATTTCCTTTCTGTGATATTATTATGTTTTACAAATAGTTTCAGTTATAAATGTTATAAAAAGTTTTATTTCTTATACATGTTACAAGAAACAATATTATTGTTATTATTTATATACTTATAATATTTATAAACTTCATATGTTTATAAAAATAATAATACCAATTATTAGTGTATTAGTTATTAGTTATTAGAAGGCAGTAACAGTATATAGGGTAATTAACCATGCAAACTCACTGTTTTTTTTTTAACAATACAGGGTGATTCTTTTATCAAACAACACTCGTTATTTCAAAAAGTGTA
>NC_042494.1:152438876-152465828 GCF_005508785.2 Acyrthosiphon pisum
CCCAATGTTGTCATTAAAAAAAGTAAAAAACTTAAAAAATTATAAGGATAAAAATATAATTTTTTAGAAAAACGTTGTTTTATAAGCGACTTGAAAGTATTTAAAAAAACATTTTCAAAAAAATTTACACTTTTTGAAATAATGAGTGTTGTTTGATAAAAGAATCATCCGGTATATTAGTTCAAATTCCAATTTTTAGAATTTTCAGATATGTCTAAGGGCCATATTTTAAATGATTGAACTTCTTATACCGTTTAAGGAGTGTCCTTTTCAGATGCCAGGTTTTTTTTAATGCAAATTTTCTGTGAATTGTTAAGCAAATTACTTTTTTGAAAATGTTAATCTAAACTTTAAAATTTAAGTTTACTATTTTTAAGGACTATTATCATTGTTTGTGTAACCACAAGACATTCCTTAAATGGTTTAAAAAAAATTTAAAGAATTGGAAATATGGCCCTTAAGAATACTTACAATTTGAAGAATCAGAATTCATTATAAAAGTAAAAAAGGGAGATGAGTATGCTTGGTTAAATACTTGTATACTATGTGCAATGTGCATAGGCGTGCACACAGGGGTACCAGTGGTGCGCAATTACCACTAAATCCTTCACTGAAGGCCCTAATTATTAAATAAAGACCTCAATAGATTGATTAAATTTTTATATTTTTTCATTAGTGGTATGTAAATAATTTTATTACCTAAAGTACCTATTTAGTTTCTGAAGCTTTACACACAATGAGTCCTAAAATTATCAAAAGTACAGAGTTATTGATAAATGAGCATTAATAAAAGTTGCCAATGATCTGAAACAATAAAAGCTTTGTTTTTCTAGGTATAAAAATAATAGGCAGTGTTGGAGTCGTTCACTAATTTTTTGTTTACTTTTCACTGTAACAATAATTGTACCTAATAATTTTCGTAATTGTTGTGGGCCCTAATTTTTAATATGCACCCCCCAGATCCAAGAGTACGCATGCCTATGACTATGTGCAATATGCCATATATATTTAAATGAGGGTTAATATATATATTATGTATACCTATGATTTAGTGTTAATTTATGTAAATTATACATTATGATGTTACCTAATGGCAATATTGTATTTAGAAATCTAAATAAAAATATATTCTATAGTTAATTGCTTGACTGTTATAACTAATTTGACGTGTTATTAATATTGAATATCTTTTAAAAAATAAAAACTTTTAATTTAATCAAGAGGACGTCACACTCGCATGTTTTCACCGTCTTATACACGTACGACATAGGCGAACGCGTTTACGCAGTCCGAGTAGACCTCGTTGAATTTTGGTTTTAGAGTAAAAATACCCATTATAAAATTGAATCGTGACAATATTTCTGAAGGCAAGTCATTGCGTTTTTTCCATTATACCCAAAAAAACATTCTTTAAATCGTTTAGAAATAGAAAACATTTCAACATATTTTTTAAAATACCTACCTTTAAATTTTCAAAATGTCAATTTTTTAAAAAAAAAACGCAACGACTTTTACTATTTTGTACCATTGTTTATCAATTATCAATAATAACGCTTATACCTCATATTTATACATAATAAAATAATTATTATATTATGTATTTCCCAAACTCGAATCTTCTAAGGCTAAGTCTAAAATAATGATTTATTTTTTTATTGGAATTTGTCAAATTATTTTAAATCGGTTTTTCTACAATAGGTATCTTTTTTTCAAACACATCTATAAAATTATTTTTTACAACATTATTGCAAGCGCTGTGTTGATTTTGGGTGGGTGAATATGTTTTTCCGTTGTAGGCACTTCTGACTTTGGTATAATCTATAATATCTTGACTTCAAATAATTTTATAGAGAAAAAAAATTGTATGTGTTGTTTCCGTCATACCAGTGCATAACATAACAAATTTTACGCTCATCACACCACGTTTAGCTCAGTTAGTTTAAAAATTAGAGTGAATTGACCTCTTATACAATTTAAAGTTAAGATTATTATCTAGGCAATCTTATTGGATTTTGATTATATTTTAATAGTAGCGAGGTATGAGTATTTTAAAATTTAAAATTATTTGTATATCCAAAAATATTTATAACTCGGTTTAAAATTAAAATATAATAAAGAGCCCATGTGATTACCCAGGTAATAATCTTACCTTTACATTTTATTATTAGAGGTCAATTCACTATAATTTTTAAACTAACGAAGCTAATCGTGATCTGCTGAGCGTAAAATGTGCTATGTAACACACTTGTAAGACGGAGACACCACATGCGGGTACCACATCCTTTTAATAAATCATAGACCTATTATATAGGTCTAAGTAATATATTGATATCTATTATTATCTATTTACTATTAACTAGGTATTGATTGTTATTTTTTACACACTTAGACATTATGTTACATTATAATATTTTATTAAACTATATTATATATTATGACATTAATTGTTGTTGGGTCTATTATGTACGTATCTACTACTTGAGTCGAAAGATATTTACCAAATGAATAAGTATTATATTACTATATATAGGTAAGCACTATAGGCATATCAGTAGGTATATAATGTGCTGCTATTTTTTAAAATTATTTCTACGAATATTTATCTAGTCTATGTATACATTTTAATATATATAATATATTGTAATTTATTTTATTCTTGCTATTATTTGTTATATGATACTGAAACCTACTTAACCTGTTATACTCTACATAGTGAAAAATATAGCAATGGAAAAATTGACAGTAATATTACTTTCTTTTATGCTGCAGGCTACACGTATATCTGGTAAGGTTTTTTTTTATATACCTATTTCATGAATTATAAATGTTGATATAGTAAAATTAACCATTACCTATATATTTATTTATCTAACATTGTAACGGAAAATACACAATTATGGAATGAAATAACAGTAAATATAAGTACAATACAACATTTGAAAATAAGAAACATATAATTACTACCTATACTTAAATTAGAATCAAATAAAATAACAATGAATCCCGAATAATGGCTAGATGAAGATATGAAGTATGATTCAGTTAGAGCAAAAAGATGGGTCTTTGTTAGCTAGCCTTAACAATCGGATAAAGGCAGTGGCGCCGAAGTCCATGCTGACGTCGGGCCGTGGCCCGACCACTTTTTTGGAAAATGTGGCCGGCCGGCCATATTTTATTTACTTCATAACTTTATTATGAGCATGAGTATATTTAAACCGTGATTAATGATTATGAATAAATGTATATCAGGGTACCTCTATATTAAATAATTAAGATATTGAGGCCGGGAAGTTTTAAAATTGCCCGACCACATTTTAAAAACTTCGGCGCCACTGGATAAAGGGATGATTAGGTAAGTAATTTGAGGAAAATAAATAGTACGAAAAGGAGCAGCGTGTTTCTAGTTGTAGGTACTTCAGTACTTTTAGGAAGCTAATTTCAGCGAGTAGAGAAAGGGAGTCAATAGAATTTGAAAATACCTAGTCTTGAGAGAAATGTATGATTAGCCAATAACCACGAAGCGGTGATCAGCAAAAATCTACAAGATAAACCCAGCACTTGCCTTATTGGTAAATGGTGAAAAATCATTCTCTGGACACGCTCAATCATAAGAGGTACCTCAATACGGTTATCCCAAAGTAGATGCAGAGCCATACTCCAGAGGGTACCTATATAGGTCAGACGACTAGACGAGGGGGGAAGTAAAGGGTTTTAAGAAAATTGTATTATGTCATATAACGTACCTACAAAATTAAGATATAGTCATATAGGTTGGTACTAAGGTACCTTACCAGTGGTGCAAATAGGAAAAATGTTTAGGGGGGGCTCAAGCCCCAACATATTTTTTTAAATTATAATTTATAGGTACATATACTTTTAAGAATGGTACCTATACTATTATTTTTTGAGTGATTTTGGGGGGCTAAGCCCCCTAATCCCTCCCCTATTTACGCCACTGTATCTTATCTAATGTAAGTATAGCCTAACTGGTAAATGGTAATATAATTTGACATGACTTGTTTAGAAGGTAGGTATGAGGCACTTACCTATATGGCTCAATAATTTAGAGTAGAGCCGCATGGGTCAACAAATGGTTTCTAAGTGGTTCGGAATTTCGAATGATCTGAAAAATATGTCGGTCCAGAAAAATTTTTTTTATTTAACAAGTAATTCTGGGTACACAGTCACAGCGAAAAGAAGAAAACTCAGTATTAAAGTAAAATATTTTTTGCGGATCATTTGTTTCCGAACACTGCTTTATAGGTTATGTGTATACTTACATTTATTTTTTTTTGGTCTTATAACAGTTATAACAACTATCGGGCATCGGCAGCAACTAGCTACAGTTACTTGAAAAAAGGATGTTCTCATTCGAAAAAAGGAGTTTATATTGCCATAACACACCCCTTAAATTGTATACAGCCATATACAGGGGCGGATTTACCCATAGGCCACCAAGGCACTGGCCTAGGGCGCAATATTTTTGGGGGCGCAATTTTTTAGTTAATTTTTACTTTTTAGTTTTTCATAATTTCATAATTCTATTTACCTAAATTTATATTTTATATTAATTTTTTTCGTATACAACTTGCATGGAACTGGAGAATGGCTCACGCAGTCACGTCGCAGTAACGTTTTAATTTATAAGCCATAATAACCTTGCCGTTTGAGTTTAATCCTGCGACCAGCGCGCAACGCCACCGCTAGAGGTTCGATATCGACACTCGACGAGGCAGTTGCCTATGTTAAAGCATGGGAGATGGTATACGGGTGTACGGCGTAAACACATACAATATTGTGAATGGCGCATGCGCAAAACGCCAGCCAAGGCGGTCAAATATACTGCCTCGGGCCGCCGAGTACATTACAACATTGTATATAGCCGCTCTACTAGCTAGGTGGGGGACAGCTCTCACAGTGCTTGGTGGAATGACCCGCCTCACCCCGCACCCAGCGCCCAGCATCACAATTTTATTAGAATACTGGAATTGATTCTGGAAATCAGGTGTCTTGATAAAGTAATTAATAATAATTAGTGGTGTTACGAACTGTTCGATTTTCGAACCGAACCAAATACCCTGGTTGCAGCTCGAAGACAAAGGCTATCACCTAAATCGGTTGAAAAATTGGTGTTCTTAGATGACAATATTTAAATTAATATTTAATTATATAATTTAAAATTTGATACAAAATGTAAATAAAAAATAATAAGAAATAGTAGCAACTAGCAAGAAGTAGTTAATACTTGATAGTTAATTATTAATTTATAAAATAAATAAATAATTAATTTTTTTCTAAACCTAAATCATGAGTATACTTGAATATTTAATAATTAATATTTATGTATTTATAAAAATAAATTGTAATTTCCATTGTTTATACTTTTTATTATTTAATATTTAATGTTTATTTAATAACTTTATATTTTATAAGATAATCATTAGTTTATAGTAAATACTAAATAGTAAACAATAAATAATAAATATTGCGACGACGCGCGACGCTGGCACTGTCGCCTGCCTCCTGTATAGTGCATACTGCAGCATACTGCTCAGAAATTTGCTAATCGATTACGATTATAGAAACTAGGGTGTACAGATAAATCAAGGCGCAAAATGATTTAATTATTGTACAAGTGTACAAATTTACCTATGCAAAATTGTATTAATATTTATTTGTTTAGTTAGTATGTATAAATATAAAAATACCTAAATACAATTTTTATAGTTTTGTTTTAGTTCGTGGAACATTACACCCCCCCCCCCCCGTTTGAGCACGCCAATGTTTTGGGCGCCAGTGTTGTAATGCCTAGGGGTGGAAAAATGGTAAGTCCGCCTCTGGCCATATAGGCCTATATATTAGTAATAAATGATAATAAATTAATAACCTACCAATAACATTCGTGAGTTTGTGACAAACTGAACGGGTTTGATACTAAATTTTAATATTTAAAATAAGTAAGTAGGTAAACTATAAAGTAGGTGTATACATAGACATAGTCACATATAAATATAAGTACATAAGTATTTATTACTAGAGTATTAAGTACATATTATAAATATTGACTCATAATATATGAAACACTTATTTGCCATCTTACGAGTGCATATTTAAATAAATTCAAGGTTTAGATAAGATGGATTACATAACCAAAATTAAAAAAATTGTATTTAAGTTACTTACTTATAGGTAGGTACCTATAATGTTCAGGTTAATATAGTTCCTACGTATTTTCAATATGAATTCAGAATTGAATATAAAATATTAATACGTATCTAAGTTTATAACCACACATTGGCATAGGCATAGGCATAGGCAGAATTTGGCAGAGGTCCTTGATAATAAATTTGAAACTTTGAAAGGTAGCGGGGCTATGGTAATTTATATTAATCTATCTATATTAATAAAAGGCAATGTTTGAAAGTTGTCGTGTGTGTAAGTGATCCACAGCCAAATATATCACTCATGGTTCTGAAATTTGATATATATAGCTAGGTAATCCTATACCCAGGATATGCACATCAAAGAAAAATGTTTAAATAGAGCATTTTAAAGAACATTTTTTTCATTTTTTTCACACGAGGATTTGTTTCCTACTAAGTAATATCATAGGTTAACAGCTGACGGTGATCTCTGAGAATCGCTTTTCGTATACAATGATTTTATATCATTGAATTCAAATTCAACACCATCATTGACAATTACAGTGACTCACTTGTAACCTATACTGTACAGGCGTACAGCAGAGTGACCCCTTTACCCCTTAGTACATATTCAATATTTAGAGATGGTGAAGGGTTTGCCCCCCCTCCATGGGTTTGTGTAAAATAATTTCGTACTTGGAAAGTAGTTTTTAAATCGTTGGATTGAGCTCTTCTACTTCATTTCTCCCAATTTGAGCACTATCATACTATCACACTATATATATCATATTATATCTAGTTAATAGTACTAAATAAAACCATTTTTAAGGACTATGAAAAACTACTTGTTCAAATTTTAGATAGATACATCAACATTTTCAAAAAAAATACATACTAAATATTTTATAGTAAAAAAGGGGGTTCTCATTTGAAAAACAGAAGTTATTCCAGTTATTCCAGATCATCAGCTAATTGAATAAATTTATCTTCATTTTCTTCTGTATCAAAAAATACGAGTATCGAGAAACATTTTGCATAATTTACACGTACTACAATGTTTTTGAGTAAAACTGAATTACAGGCTTCAATAATAGGATTTTAACTTGTTTTACTCGTATATTTAATTTTACCATCACTTTCTAAACACATTTTCAAATTTAAATCTCCTTGAGCTCTAAAACGAAGAATTTCTCAAAAATTTCCTTCATTATTTTTTAAGTCATCAGATTTAGTGATAACTATAATCGACCTGATAACCATCATCCTAATGACCTCATAAAGAAATGTTCTGACAATTATTGATTTAATTTTGTTTCTATTTTCTGCAATCTGTTTAATCCTTCCGGTATCTAATAATTGTTGTTCAATAGACATGCTTAGATTTTTTTAAAAGTTTGAAAACTTAGTAGCATCAAGTAAACATTTTTGCCTTTTGGTGATATTCTAGAGATATGTGTTTGGTAAGAAATTTCGACTGCGTGTTTTCAGTTATTAAATGTTTTTAACACAATAAGACTTCTTTCTGACTTCTTAACGATTGAAAATTGTGTCTACCATGAGTTTTCGAAAACGCTACACAAAATTTGGAAAATTATTTATATTAACTATTTTATTATTTTATTTATTATTTATTGGAGGAAAATGGATAGTGGAGGAAAACGGTATATCATTTTTGGAGGAAAATGGCTACGGCCAGTGCATCATATAAATTATAATTAATATATGTACCTATGTACCTATTTATCAGCGTCTGGGTGCGAGGGGTCCAGACTCCCTGGACCCTCCTCCCCTGTAAATCCACCACTGTTGTTATTAGAAAAATATTTACAGGTAAAAACACTCAAACTATTATTGTATTATTACTTATTCGTTTTTGTGTTTCGTTTTATACATAAAAAATTTCAAAAAAAAATATTCTGATTCGGAAAATGAAATAAAAATGTAGATAGTAGTAATTAATACAGAAAAACAACTTGTTCTTTATGATTACCTATAATAATTTAAAGGGGCCACTGATTGTTCCCCGCCATGGATGGCTCAAAGTAATCCATTTTTCGCAAAGATTTTATCAAAATCAGTCTATAGATGTCCGTCGATTTTTGGAGACTCAAATAAAGTATACTGTTGTTACAATACGGATGGAGACGTTGTATGTTGCAATTTTCAAGAATATTTCGTTTTTAGGTAAAATATTTTTATTATTTGTAACAAATCATTCTCCATGGGAAAGATGTCAATATAATAAAATAATTTGTATATATTTCAGATTATTTTGTCTTCTTCCAATTATTTTAATGGTGTTAATCATTCTATCATTCGTCTGCTGTATGTGTTGTTATCTGTGCCCATTTTGCATGATTTATAAACGCAGATAAACTAGAAGTAAGCATGAAAATATGATATATTAATTCCAGCAGTAACATTAATTAATTTTAATTCTTAAATAAGTTATAGTTTATTACGATGATAAAAATTCTCAATAGTAAATGTGAATTGTATAGTGTTTTTACCAAAATACTCGGCCTCCTCCAAACTAATTAGTAGGTAATTTAACAGGATGTGCATCACTATCAAATCGTTAGATCAGTACAAGATTTCCTCAAAAACCCGTGGGTACCATTTATTCAAATACCTTTACAAATTTAAATATTTTCAAAAATTTAAATTTAGTCAGTATATGTAGATAGGTACCACACAGGTAGAATTTTTAATATGCTCCTGAGCCCACCCAACATAATTTACCTATATTATTATAAAATTATAATATTATAGCTACATACATACTACATATAATTTGTATCGTATTCGTATATAAGAAAGTTTACTTTTTAACGACGGTTTGATTGTTTGAACGAAGCTCATACATTTCTTTAATGTTGGAAATATATTGAACATTTAATTATTATGCATTGAGATTGAGAAGATGTACCTAATAGGTGAATACCAATATTCGTAGGTATAATTCAATATCCTAAATACCTATCGGCAGTGGCGTGGTGAACGGAGTTTTATGACGCCTAGGTCTAGATGGATTTTTTTTTTTAGGAGGAGGGAATAGGATACAACATGGTAACCAATAATATAAAACAAAAATTAAAATATTTACTGCAGTCACATAATAATTATATGTACTTAGTATTTATTAAACTAAGGGGATTAATAGTGGATAGTTACTGAAATATAAACTGAGCATCATGGTTCATAAATGTTCACCACACCACTAAGCTATTATGGGTATTTCATTTGTTACATTTTTATTTATTGGAAGGATTATAAAAGTAATTTTCCAAACTCAACGACGTGTACTTTTAGGGTACCCCATATGGCCATATATTAATTTATCGGAATTAAATATACGTTATATATTTTTTTATTGCTGAAAAATAATATGTATTTTGTAATCTTTTTTAGGATAGCTGAAGACAACCAAGGTGTATCTCATTATCTCAATATTGATGAAAAAAAAAATTATGTTTTATAAAGAGGAAATAATACCATGTTTTTATTAGCTCTGTATATTCTATTAATATTTATAACTATATCTATAGCAGACATTTTCAACCTTGGGTTTCCAAACATTTTTAAGGTCAACAAATAATAATACACAACGTAAAATAGATAGTAAGTGTTTTTTTGTAAATTTTGTTTTAAATAAACTTGTTAATAACTATTGCATCAGATTTTAAAATATTGAATTTATCAAGTATACCTACCTACCTATCTAGTATCTACTTATTATTTTTATTTTAATACAATAATAACCATTATAATTTCTAACAACTTTTTATTTATAAATGTAACTAAAAGATCGTTGAAAATCTTAGTGACATTATATAAGGAGGGTCGCTATCTCAAAAAGGCTGTAACCCTAGAGTGATGGACCACATATTAATATACTACTATATAGTAAGTATCTAAATCCTATGGAATATTCAAATTTTTGTTCTTTGGGATTGTATGAAATGATCTCAATTTTTGAAAAATGTGAAAGAAAATAATTTAAACTTTTAAATTGTATTTAACTTATGAAAACTGTGTTTACGTATTTTTTATTTGCTTTATTTCGTTTAATAATTTTAAAATATCCTTTCATTTAACCCGTTCCATATATTTTTAAATCTTTTACCTTAGGTTTCTCATAAGTTTTCATTGCAGAATTAAAAAAAAGTTATGTGTCACATTATTTTTTATGAAGTATTAAATTTGAAATTTATACGATAAACCGGGAATATTTACATTAAATATGATTTTGACAAATAATAAAAGTTTCCTAACAAGTTTTTCTTACAGGAATTAAAATCTATAGAAAATAGTTATTTATATAGTTATATTTTTTTTAAATTAGCGTTTGAATGTTATATGTTGACAAAAACCAGTCAAAATTACAAACTATTTTGTGGTTAAAAAATCATTCAAGTCTTAATTTTCATCCCCATATGCTATAGGCTTGACAATTTAATACAACGTTTCTCATAAGATTTCATTACAAGTGTTGAAAAAAAGAAGCTTAGCGTAAAGCTACATTCATATTTTATATCTATTGGGTACAATGTCTACAATAGACCGTGCCCTCCATCCAGAATCGCTTTTCATCGTATTTCACCTACGATTACTAGCGTTTAATGCTCAACTGTTTTTATATAATTGGTTATAAGAAATTATGGTAAGGTTATAACTATAGTCTCAAATTTGGTCCACATTTAGAACACTAGAGTGTTTAACCTGGACACCTGGTCATCTAAATAGAGCTTCGGGTCGTAATAAACGTGGTAATAATCGATGGACGTCGGACGATTATACACCATATACCTTCGACAATTATGGCAGACGTTTAGAAACGCTCTAAATCAGTAAAAAAAAAACTGAAACCATGATTATCGACGTCTTTGTCATATTTAACAATTTATTTTATATCTATTAAAAATAACCAACAGGCAAAAATTGATCGAATCCGTGTATTGAAATGGTGGTAAATAATATATTTTTGTAAAAGGAAGACATTTCAGGAGGGGGGAGGGGGGGTAAGAACCCTACCCCTGCATACGCCACTGATAATCAATACTAGTACCTACCTATATCGGGCTATATGGGTTTATATACAATGATTTATCATGAAACACAAGTTTAACACATCCATAAATCATAATCCATTACAGTTATAACTTATAATTACGAGGAGCACTTGACATCAATATCGACCTGCCATACAGCAGAGCGATTACCTATATATAATTTTGTTTTGTCACGACTTCAAATTATGTAAGAAAAACATTTCCAAAAGAGTTAATACTGTTTGCGAAAATTAGAGTTTATCTTTAGAATAATCATTCTGTTTTCTGTATACAGGACAGGTGCATATACGTTTCTTAAAATCCTACCGCGCCGTTTCGTATACAAGAACTGGCGTTACTAGGCAGAAACTAGGAGGGCATGGCCCAAAAAGAAAAAGATTCTATTCTCGAAAATGTATTGCCTACCAAAATTTTGTTTTTTCTCAATAGTCCACGTATCCGCTAAATATTTTCGGAAGCTATGTATTAGCTAAAAAAAACTAATAATAATATCAGTCATCCTGTGTTTACGAACGACAATAAAATGTAATTTTAATATTTTACTATAACTGCATGCAGGCGCGTAGCAAGGATTTTTTGAAAGGGGTCTATAATTGAATATTTAATTACTAGGTAGTTTTTTTTGTTGAGGGGGGGGGGGGGGGTTGACATAAATTTATTTTATTAAGTGAAACTAGTAAAAAAATTTTGAAACACTATAACTTCTAGCGCAACTTTGCCTAAAATTTAAAATCATTAGTTTTCAAACATTTTGATGAAAACATATATAGGTAACTAGTTAGGCAACAGTGTAAGAAAACTAAAAAAAACAACTAGACCTATGAAGGCCAATTTAGGCAACCGAACTAGACCTGGAAGTAAAAGTCGCAGTCAAAAAAAGACACACGATACATTCATTCCAAAATAGAAGGTATTGCTAATATGAGGATGTCACACCCGTATGGGTTGTCTCCGTCTTTCAAATGTACAACATATAGCAAAAACTGTTTTGCGCGGGACAACTTTTCTCAAACTATATTTGCTGTAGAACTACCAAATTTTAACAACACTTAAAGAAGAACTGTATCTGTACAACAGCGTTTTTTTTTTTAATAATTCTACCCAATGATTTTTTATGAGCAAATGAAAAAAAACCAAAATGTTTAGAAGCAAATAACTTTTATTGTATTTATGTTATCTAAAATATGGGCACGCTGTTAAATAGATAATTTTCCACCCTACGTGTTCAGAATCTTTGGAGCTGCTACTACTACAAACACAGAAAGATAAAAGTTGTCCCGCGAAAAACAGTTTTTGCTATGTTGTACATTTGTAAGACGGAGACAACACATGCGGGTGTGATGTCCTCTTAAGTAGTTATATTTAATATTTATACACTTAAAATATATTCTAAATTCATAATCAATTTTTGTTTTTTATTCAAGGACAGATGCCTAAAAACCAAATTTTTAACGTTCAGTATCTACATCAAGAAGGAAAATTAAGATTAAATAGAAATCAATCTGGTGTCCAAGTCTCTTCAGTAAGCTGTTATCATATTTTATTATTTTATTAAACATTTCATTATTTCAGAAATGTTTTATAACATGTATAAACATACACAAAATATTTTTTAAATGCAACAAACACTTAAAAAACATACACAAAATATTTTTTAAATGCAACAAACACTTAAAGAGGCTGCTGCAGTGTCGATCTGGCACATCAGTTTTTTTTAAGCGGTCCCATAATGAAATACAAAGGCCCTGAAAAAATGTACTTAACATTTTGTTGAAAAAATGCTCACCACCATTTTAGATTCTGAACGGAGAAATGAATGTATTGATTTTACCAATATATATATATATATATAAGATATTATATTTAGTTGAAAAATATAAAAAGCAGGTAAGTGGATGTCGCTCAGCTGTACAGTAGATTACAAGTGGGTCATTGTATAATGGATTGTATTAGACTTGAATTCAATGATATAATATCATCGTGTAAGAAAAACGATTCTGAGCGGAGACGGTTTGTCAGTCTGGACATTTTATATTTTGTTATTATTTATTTTATCATGTAAGTTGAATTAATATTAAAATATTATAATTTTTTATTCGTTTCTATGGTGATAAACAAACGTTACAAATTAAAATCCCATTTTTAGCGTTTTTCGTAATATCCCAGTGGTTTTTCCCGTGGCATTAAAGAACTATTGAGAAAATCGAAAAATGACCTCTCTAAAGTACCATCTTGATCCAATTTGCTAAAAGATAAGGTACTATATTGTATATGTTGAAATCGAAACACTCCTTATGGAAGAAATTTTGTATACAGGATATAAAAATAAAAAAAAAAATAAACACCATTGTAAAAACAATAGCTTCCTCGCTCCGCTCAGAATTTAAAATTGTCAAAATTTTTTTTGCAGGGTCAGGCAAGCGGGGCGCCCTCATTTGAGACCATTTTAGAAGAGAGATAAGTTAAGTTTTACCTGCAGTAGCACAAGTAATCTAAAATACCTCCTCTTACTTGTTACTTTTGACATTTGTACTATTATACCTGATCACACTATAATGGGTAAGCATCTAAGCCTTGTAAAGAAAAATTGCACCTATAAATTACGCGTGGTTAAATATTTCGATAAATACTTTACGGAGTCCCTTCTCCCAATATAGACCAGAATCATGCCAAGTAAATAAAAAATTTATGAGACCATAAAAAAAAAAATGGAGGGGTCCCAGGCATCACAAGGCTGACACTGGGCTGTTGGATTTATTGGAACCACAAGACCTATACATTTGTATGCCAGATAAAGGATTGGTAAATAGATAGGACATAATTTAATTTACCTAATTAAATATTCTTTATAGTTTCAAATTATTTTAAATACTTGATAAAAAAAATTATTAAAAAAATAACAATTACAGTAGAAGCTGCTTATTAGGAACACTTTTGGACCATAGGTGAAATGTTGTGTCTATTAAGGGTCCCGGTGCCAGTTTTTCAAATTTTCCACAATTCTATAAAATTTGAAAATTAAATTTTATATTTTAGTTGCTACCTCAATCATAAGACTTTTCCACTAATCTACTACCCGATAACTATTTAGTGGTGGTTGATAGGGTGTATTATATCGAAAAAAATTACTTTACGGGAATAACTCTCAAGCTTTATAGAATTGTCGGATTTTGATGAGTACTTTTTTATCTGAAAGAAGAAGACTTCCTACAGCCCGCATCGATCTCTGATTTTGTATTTTATTTTAAATAATAGTATAAAATAATTTATAAAAAAAGCTAAAAATTGTCTTTTTTTTAAAGACTGATAATTAAGTTTGAGATGAAAATATCGAAAAAAGAAGTTCGATGCGGGCTGTAGAATATTCTCCATTATAAATAAAAAAAAAAATTATCAAATTTGGTTAACTCTACAGGGCAGGATCATTATTCCCGTAAACCGTGTTTTTAAGGTCAAAATCACATTGGCACCGGGCGCCTTAACTGTTTGTTTTTAATAGGCAGCTTCTACCGTATTTATCACACTTTTGTTTGTTTTATTTAAAAATATAATGATACCGAAGTCATATTTTATAAGTATTTTCAATCTCCATAATTAATTTTGATTCACAATGGCCCTATTTATCGATAAACAATATTACAAAATCCATAATGTTTTTACTATTTGTGCAAATAATCTTTTTTATGGTATTTACCAAAATAATTTTAATATGTAATCAGGCACAATAATATTTATTATTCTCCATAAAACAGCATAAAAAGTTTTACATATTCAACCAATTAAAAAGTATAATAAAAAAACAATGATGTTAAAAACTAATGTAGCAAAATAAATTAATTGACATCCAGACTATTATTTTAAATGCATTTGGCACCGGCTTTATATGCAACCGTATAAAAAAGTTTTAAGTGAACAAATTCTTAATATTAAATTATTTAATTAATACAAAATTAAAAGAATAAAATAATGTAAATAAAAACATAGATTTGCGATTAACATTGCATGTGTTTAATATAAATTTTTAAAATATATAAAAAGGAATATACATCACTGATAGCAGCTTAATATTTTAAATGAATACAATATTATATTTGCATGTGTAAAAATAGTATGTTGATTAAAAAATTAAATTTAGTAATAAAGTAGTCCATATTGGCAAAAAAATAAATTTATATATATATAATAATACTTAACATAATATTGAATTTAAAATCATGAACAATTCATTTTAAATTTTACAATTAAGAAGTGTATTATTATTTAATGTCAACATGTATTATTCATTATTAAATCCACTTACTTCTAAATTATTTAACATATTTTAAATAATTTATCATAGATACTTAACATTATAAAGTAATACCTAATATTGATGAATTAAATGTATTAGTTAAATATTTTAACTATTAGTATTGTTTAGGGTACTCATTAGGTATTAAAGGTGTAGAACCTGTTGAAGCTGAAAAAAAAATTGCAAAATGAATACATAGTATGAATTTAAAAGTATCTATAATATGATGGAAATTGTATGCATATTATTTTGATCTCTTTAAATGTGGCTAAAATTCTTCAAAATTATGTATACAGATTACAGAGTACAAATACTAAATAGAATATTTTTTCTATTATCCATCTACATTTATACTTTAAGAATACTATAGAATACTATGCCGAGTATACTATGCCCTCATCATAAAGTTCTATTTGGTAATATTCTTATTTTTTTAGTAACATTTGCTTTTGCATTTTCTATAAGTTATTCGGAAGTTGGATTCACAATAAAGTCTTAATCAAGTTGTCAATAATATTACTATGCTGCCTCAATTATGTGCTTTTTCCAGGCTTAAAACATTCTATTGCATCATTTTTTCCACTAAATTTCTCAACTAATGGTCAAATAAAATATTTCTTTTTGATATAAATTATAACCTAATACTTTAACAACAATGGTCATATTTTTGAAAGTGTTGCCAATATTAACAAATATTTTGACTGGGATAAAAATCAATTTATGGTTTGGTCTGATGGACCAGACAAAAACTGAGGCTACATTAGTATTATATGGGGCGGAATACAAATAAACTCATAAACAAATTATTATAAAATATAAAATATACCTGAAGCATAATAGGATCCATCACTGTATATTATAGATGGCATACCCTCTATAATGACACAATTGGTTGAAAGCGGTTGAACAAGTACCCCTGCAGTAATATTTTTTTAAACACAACCTGTGAAAATGCATTAAATTGTAGTCAGTTTTTATTCACAGTAATTATGAAAACCACAACCGACACAATTACATGCATTTTCAAAATACAATTACAGCAAATAATATTCAATGTCAGTTTCAAATAAATGTTCATAAACTAAACACTTATTATTCAATATAGAATTGTTGAAATATAATTAAGGAAAATGAAAGTGGTTTCCAGATAAAAATTAAATTAAACTGTAGTAGTTAGTTAGCTAAGGTTAAAGAACATAAACATTTACTACAGGTCTTGTAATAGTAAAAGCACATCTATTTAAATGTATAAAAAAATGAAAACCTAAAACTAATATAATATAGAATATAGCTGATATAATATTGCATATATTTTTTTTGTTACTAAAAATATTAAAAGAGAAAAACATTGAATATTATTTGTTCATATAAATTCAATATACTTAATATTATTTAAATTTACACAAGGTGCAAGTATTAATAAAATCATGCATAACTAGACATTTGGCATTCTTCGTATTTTTTTTTATGGAATACTATATATTGAGAAAGCGTTGTTGTTATAAATTTGTTTATGTATCTCTTAATAAGATAAAACTTATTTTTATTATCTGATTAATACTAAATCATATTTATCAAAATATTCTTTGATTTTTAAATGGTAATTAATAAATACAATTATATAAAATTGAATTTATAACATTTAACCATTAAGATAACAAATAATAAATATAGATTTCAAATGTTTAAAAGATAATAACTGATTTATGTTTATAGAGCATGCACGAAGAAAAAATGTTATCCAGAAGAAGCTGTGCAAATGGAACTACAATAATAAAAGGGAATATTAAAAGATAAATAAATGCTTAGAAATATCAATACTTCTAAAGTACTTCTAATAGTGATTTAACAAACATCTGTTAAATATGAATATAATATATAATGATAGTATGCATGGTTGTTTTTATTAGTGATATTATTTAATTAGTTTTTTTTTAATTATGAATATCTAATAAGCAGTTTGTTTAAGTACTACTTACTGCCAGATTGCCTACGTTTGTAAATAGCGCAACATGGGCACAATAAACAACAGATGCAACTGAGAATGGATGAAAGAATCAGCAAAACAATAAGAATCGGAATAAGGCAAATCAATCTGAAAATCATAAAAATAATTAAAATTTAGAATTAAACAAATATAATAGTAATAATAATATTAATAATAATATATCCACACTTACCCAAAGAGCATAAATTCTTGAAAATTGCAACATTCAACCTTTCCGTCAGTATTATAACAGCAATATTCTTTAGTTGGATCCCCAATAATAGGCGTAGGACATCTGTTTATAGAGAAAGATTCAACCTTAGAGATGAATGGATTGTTATCTACTAACCATGGCAAAGTACAATCGTTTGATCCTAAAATAAACATAAATAAGATAAGTAAATACAGTATACAGTGAAACACCTTTATTTCAGTATTATGGTCACAATAACTTAAATTTGTATAATAGAAAAATTTGTTTAATGAAATATTGAAATAACATAAATTTAGTCAACTGATAAAAATACATTAATACCTATAGTATATTATTAATGGAAAATAAACATTAATTGCAGTTTTCATCAAAATTTCTGTTTGTATTTTTGAAATCAGTATATTGAAAACAACATTTTTTTAAAAATTAAGTATCAGATAATCTATAATTATGTTTTAAAAATCCCAATTCTTCTAGTATGATCTTTTCACTATTTAAAACAAATTAAGTACCTATAGGTAATTACTATAACAGACAGTAGGTATTTAATTAAGTTAGTTATGTATATATAATATGTATTATATAGTTACTATATTCTATTCCAAATAAGTTTAGAAAAAAATCATGATGGAAACGTTTCGGGCTTGCGTATGTGCAGTGCAGCTGACTGCAGGCGGTGCGCTGCTGACTACTGGCCTATCACAACGGTTCTACCGTTCAGAGGCTGTGCAGTTTTTCCAAACTTTTTAGGGTTAGAGTGTATGCAATATTCAGTGTACTTTTCACATAAAGTTATTAAGTAATTGTTTAATTAAGAAATAAAACAATAATAAAGACTATTATGGACAAAGTGCAAGGTGCAGCTTATGTAAATAGTAATTAATACCCATCAGTCAGTAATAAGACCTTGGAAATTTAAATGACAAATTGAAAACAACAATGATTACCAATAATCTACTTAGTACCTACTCGTTAACAATAAAATAGCAGTTCCTCTAATAAGGATGTATTTGAAAATTTATTTTTTCTTCAATCCTGGAACGGGAATCCAACAAAGTTCGATTTTATAAGGTAAATTAAACTTCCCAAGCACTGATGATTAGACAATCGGATCTATTTTAGGTAATTTTACTTATAATATGGGTATACCTATTAAAATTGTAAAATAGAGGCGATAGCCCTTATTGTCACTGAAATCGAGTCAAACAAATAAATAAACAATTCACACAAGACACAATATAGACCATTCACATTTTAACCATTGGTATATTTATGAACATATTTTGTTTTTTATAATCGAGAATAACACCCAATTGTCGAACAATTCTCACCTTTAACCACGCAGTTGCAGAACGCAAAAGCCACCACCAACAGCATTAATCCTTTGACAGCCATTGTATCGTCGTGTGTATATACGATTTTTGTTCAGTCTGTGAAAAAAAAACGACAGTAAACAAGGTATCAATAAAAATATATTGTTTACAATTTTCAAAATAATGTAATTTAGATTTAATTTATATAGATATAATTTACTATGATAACCGTAATATCGCACGTAGTAAACAATAACAAATTATTATGTAAATCGTTTTTCGTAGATAGCCGTAAACAAACGGTAACGTACCAACCTGTGGGACAAACGTGTGTATAATAATATTATATTATTAATAAAATGGAAAGTAGCAAACGGCAACAACGGTGGACAGGGGTAACGCGAAAAGAGTGAGAGTTGAAACTAACGAACAACTGAACAAGTAACAACAGTAAAACACTGAAAACCGAAACGACTAAAGAGTGAAACGGTCGGACTCGTCGGAAACGTGAAAAGACGGACGTTCTCAGACGGTGACGGCTAGGGCAGACTAGGGCGCTTGACTGCTTGAGCTTAGTCAGCGTTGGCGAATGGCGAGCGGAGACAGCTGTGGCGGTGATGGCCGATGGGCGAAGTTAAGAGTGGCGGGTGAGTGGTGAATAGCGATGTATGACGGGCGGGCGACGGAGTCGAGGACAAACGCCGCGGCACTAACCAGTATTTTACAGGCTAACCAATACAAATACGGCGGCTGTCAAGGATTGTTTTTTTTGTTGTGAACCGACGGGCGATGGGGCTCGGTCGCTCGGACGATGGCATAACCATGATAAAATAACAACGAAAACAGTAAACTACGCCGTGACCCGACACCCGAACGGCCGAACTACAATTATTATTAATACTACTTATTACAATAAGAACTACAATTATTCCGAACGACCGAACGGTTAAATAATAAATAATAATAAATAAAATATTGTTCTTATTACTATCCTAACAATAACAAAAATGACGATAAACTGTTCGAAAACGATAAAATTACATCATAAATATTAACGAGGGCCTAGGGTTCTTGAACACTTTTGTGACACTGTCAAATAACAAAACAACAAATCGTCGGCGTAAGCACGAAAATATAAAACGAATATACGATATTATTAATATTTACTGCGCACACTTACAAGTTATAATAAATAATCTGATGTCACATAATATAATATTATTATTTATTATTCAACCTGTTAGTTACATTATCCATATTATTTTGTCTTTTCTATACTTATTCTTTAATCACTTCACACTTGTGCTTATTATGTAAACCATTACTTAACAGACTGCACAATGCACAATTCCTCTAGCTTAAAAATAAAAAAATTAATGTAAGATTTTAATAATTTTTTTGTACATTTCGGCACTTTTGGATTTGGGTTTTTCTGCATAATTTATAAAGGTTTCACGATTTATCGTGTCCACTGGAAAGCGACGGAGATGATAAATGAGTAATCGTTATGCATTGCCGCATTGGTCAATGGGCAATGGACAATGGCCATAGTCATTACTCATATTAGTCATTACTCATTACTCATAGCTATAAGGATCAGTTAAATATAATTTATTATTATTACCCATAACTAAGGATCCTCCAATCAGAAGCTGTAGAAATTGCATATTTTTGTCTATGTCTTCTATTTGTTATTATACTTAAAAGTCCGGCAAAAAAAAGTCCGAGAATAAAAGTCCCAAATTTAATAACTATTAAGTTAAGTCACCTAATATTTGTTTAGGTCTAAATTCTAAGGACTAAGGTCTAACCATATTATACAGTAGACGCCGCTTATAAGACTCACGGATAGAAGGTTCAGTCGCTTATTAGACTCAAAATCGTGTGGAACGGTCCGGACGTATCCAAATACATTAAAAAAAAAAAATCGGTTATAAGACTCAACACTTCGGTTATAAGACTCAAATTTCGTAAAATAAAAAGTAGAAAATAAACTTTTTTGGTACTAAATTAGAAATAAATTGGTATTACAAAATTAAATAATATTCGTGATGATTATTTCTAGTTCCTGTATGTACCTTATAACGTATAATAATTTTTATCGTAGATAAAAGTTCAAATTTATCGCAACGATTATCGTTATTATAGTGATTATCTGGCGGCTGCACAGTTATCGTAATTACGGGTACGTAAATACACATACGCAGTTAGGTTAACTAATTTCAATGTATAATACGAATATGAACAGTACATTTTCGGAATATTGGAACAAAATAAAAAACAAACTAAAATTACAATTTTTTTTCAAAATAAATAATAATAATTTTTTATTAATGTATAATTTTTATAATATTTTTATATGTACTTAATTATAATTTTAGTTTTTTTTCTTATCAGGATTATTAAATTTATTCAATAATAAGTATGTAATATATAATATGTGTTAAAGTATTAAAATTGAAGCAAAATATGTAGTAAAATAAAATTTATAAATACGTAATTAATTTTTTTTTAGCACTTCGTCTATAAGATTCATTTGGTTATAAAACTCACTTTGTGCTGGTCCCAAAGTGAGTCTTATAAGCGGCGTCTACTGTATTATATTTGATAGATGATCACTGCTTCGTATTGTTTATTAGAACGTAAGACGACTTCAATTTATGAAACAATGTTTAAAACCATTATTGAAAAATGTGAACAACAAAATTTGTTCCCCGACCCAAGGATTTTACACGTAGATTTTGAAAAGGCAGTAGGTAATTACAGCGGCTAATAATGTTTTGGGTTCAGAATTAGTTATTAGAGGCCAGAGGGTGCTTTTACCATCTTTGCCAGAGTACATTTCGTAAAGTTCTGAGTTCAGGAGTTAGGTTTACAAACAACATATATGAATGATGACAAAATTAGTCATTTTTGTTCCATGATCGATGGTCTGGCATTCCTTCCCCTTGAACGGGTTTATAAGGGAATAGAGTTTTTAAAACAAACTAATATCCCTGAAGCGAATGAATTATTAAATTTCTTCGACATCACATATGTAAATGGTTCGTACTAGAGATTTGGTGCTGGTATGAATATAAAGTTAAGAAAAACTAAACCCTTATTTCTACCAAATTCCAAAAACGTGGAATATGTCTTTGAAGCCACTTTAAATAATGAACACAGAACGAATAATAAATGTGAATCGTGGAACACACTTAGTAGGACATAGTCATCCAACAATATGGGCGCTAATTCGTAAAATTAAACTTGAGGTTGGAGCCGATCGCCGATAGGGCAAATATTGCATCAAATAGCATGGGACAAGCAATAAGAAAATCGAAAACCATTCAAAAAATAAGAGGCACCAAACATTATGCAAACGCATTAAAAACTCTGAGTTAAGTGTCGAAGAGTTTTTAACTCAAGTTGGAAACAATATTAGGACACGGTCCAGGTTATAGGCTTTTTATTTAATTTTTTCATTAATTTTTGTGTTTTTATCTTATACTTTTATTCACGGACTTTTATGTCATAATGCTATGTAGTATATACTTAATATTTTTATTTTTATTGTATTATTACTGTGTAAATTCTAACCAGATTTGTCATTGACATTGATTGATTGAACATGTCATTGAACATGGTTATATATATTTAATTTTATTATTATTGTATTTTTGGAATATTTATAAGAGTTACGTGTCAAAGAGTTTTTATTTAATTTTTTCATTTAATAAAATATTATTTATTTATTTATTTATATTAAAATAATATATTTATAATTAATATAAATTTTAATATTTTAAAACCTTTAAAATTTTTACCGGACTTTTTTCGCTGGACTTTTAAGTATAATACCCACTTTCCCATGCCCCAGAAGAACTTTTATAATAATTCAATCACTTTTATTAAAAAGCACAGAGATACCTAAGTAAATAAATTGAATGACTTTAAAAAAAGAAATTTAATAATACTGATTAACTTCCAACACTTATTGTAATCAAAACTGATTGTGTGATATACTGAAATGCATTTTAAATTAACAGCCCCCAGATCTTCGTGCCTCCCAGATCTTCACTCAGGATTCTAGCAGCCTGACTCCCTATCATACTATATATTATAGGCACTAAAGGTCTATTGTGTATGTATTACATTGTACATTATTATTATATAATGTTTATTTGTATTTGTGTGATAATATTACGATATTACAATAAAAATACAATTATACATAATATAATATCCGATTTATAATAATGATTCATGAATATACTAGTTCATGATTAGGTTCAAACCAGGTGTTGAATGATTCAACTTGAATCATTCGTGACTTAACTTATGAATTGGGAATTGACTTGATGAATTGAATTGATTGAATTAATTGATCTAAATGAGTTCATTCAAAATTCTCATTTTTAGGCTAATATATTATTATGATATTATAATATTAAGCTGTATGTCTGTATGTGTACTGTGTAGGTACGGGATATAATAGATATAAATGGATAACTGCCGAACAATAGAATCGACTCATAACGGCGTCATAACGTCACAAATATTTATCATTATTCATTAATAATAGCGAGTTGTTTTAAGACTTGAGAAAAATTGTCACGTTCGATTTATACGGCTCGTAACGGCTTTTTATCTTTATCAGTTAATTACTAACGTATACCTATGACTCAACAGAAGTAATAAATTATCAAATACTTACAAGTACTTATTAGTTATTACTTTTAGACATGTTTTAGAACGATTTTCTGTCTCAATACTAATAATTTAGACTTTAGTACATGGTACATACATACCTAATGTAGTAAATTTACGTACATAATGTTATATAAATATATTCCTATAATAACATAGGTTATTCATGTCATGACAGTTAGGTAGGCACTTATTAATAATATAATACCTATAACAAGGGGGCTATAAAGTGAAAAAGCCCAATGAAATGTATTGTATAAAATATATGAATTTTTTTTTTACCAGTTCCACCGTATACTTATTTACGTTATTATTATATTATGTAGTCCAAAATAATGTAATATGCGTTATTGTGTAAACATTATTTTCTTATTACAAAAACCAATCAATTTCGAAGTGCTAGGAAAACATAACGTCAATAATAGAAGGTCTTAGGTCACCCTAAATTATGTATATGATAAAAATACAAATATGTAGGTACATAATATATAATATTATGTATAAGAAAATAATTTTATTAAATATCACCTAACCTGAATAACCTAAAATCTATATCAAACATTCATGTACCACTATAATATAATACATTAATACGTCTGTACATATTAATATATTATAGCAATTTCGAGGTATGAAAAATTTACTTTTGGCGTTCTGCAGCTTCAACTATAAGGCCACGACGACACTACAATAATTTAAAATGAACAATGGTCAGATCAAAAATTCTCTTAAAAATTATGGGCCGTCACTTGTTAGGACGGTTTGTTAATTCTTGTATAAACTAAGTATTTAGTTAATTGGTAAAATTAATTAATAATAACTATAATTTTGATTTATTGTATTTATTTTAATTTTTTTTAAGTATGACAAATTGATCTGAAAGTTTTCATCGAACTTACAACGCTCAATTTCATTACTCCCATCCGACCCATCCTTCTGTTCATGTAGTAATTTCAATTCCAAAAGAAACGCAAGATGAAACATGTACGAAAATGCAATTAGTATTTAAAGGTCGGATTAAAAAAATGGAAAATGCTGATTTAATTTGTATAAAAGAAGCCATGATAAAGAATATAATAAGTACAAAATTCATAAAAATATTATAACATATTTGTCAAAAATTTGTTATTTAAGCGGTACCAAAGTATAATATTTTTTATTATTTTATTTTAATCTTTTATTATTTTTAATTATTTTATTTTGTACACTATATTATAACTAATTTGTCAAAAATTGAGTTTTTAATTGGTACCATAACTTTCATTTTTTCAAAATTTAAATTTTACACATTTTTCATAAATAAAAACTTAAATTTGGAAACGTTGTATAGCAAATCATACGCAATCATTTGACTTTTGGGGTCAATTTTAAAGTTAATGGTTTAACGTACGCAATCGTGTACGTAACTCCCCCCCCCTCGCCCACTTACGAAAACCCATTTATATAGTCAGCATATATAGCTATACGCTAAATAAAATTAAATAGTGGGTACAATTTTGAACTATAGAACTATATTGAGCTAGCCGCTAGTTGGTATTAGAAAAACATTTTTCGTGGACGACTTCGGTTACAACTTTCGACGAATAATGTTAATTGATTATTCAATAACTAGCTTAAACGAAATGAACAGCGATGATACATCATCGGAGAAGACTTATGCCAAAAAAATTGACCAAAATCCAAACACACAGTGTTCAATTGATTTACCTACTATTTATCGAGTAGAATTTAAAAAAGTTCTAAATACTTTGCCTATTTTTTTGAATGAACATCTAAAAAAATCTCTGGTGACATTTTAACCAATGATTACTTTATTTAAAATGCCATAAAAACAAATTTGTTCAACAGAAAATATAAAAAAGGTACCTAATTGAACTATTTCCACCGGGATGCAAAGATTTTAAGATAAATATCTACGACGGAGTGATTGCCGAATTAAAATTTTTCGACCACCAGTGCAACGTGAAGAAATTAGATAGTTTGACCAAAATATTTAGATTGTCTGAAGATTGTAAAACTTGTTTGCCAACTGCTAACAAACTATGCAGGCTAGTACCTACTTACCGCTCCCGTAAGTACTACTATTCAAACGAACGCGCTTTCAGTAAAAACTATTTGCTTATTTGCTGATTTTGTTTTTGAATGTAGTCACAAAATCGTATATGTTACACCCCCCCCCCCCCCCACATCAGTATTTGCTTGCGCCGGCCTTTTTTTCGTGTAACCTTTTTACCTAAAAATCAAAGATACTGTAATCTCCTAAATAGACATTTTTAATAAAAAAAAAAAAATAGGGTAATATTCTACACTCCAACACTTTATTTGAATACACAATTTTGGAATTGAAAAGCTCAAAAAGCTAAAAATGATTACTTGTAAATAATAAATATAAAAATATATTTTTATAGATAAAATACAAACACTTGGTTAATGACTTATTTATATAGGTAGCTGAATTGTATAATACGAGTATGTATGAAATATGAATGTATTGCAAGACGGATATTTTATTTTTAATGTCGAAAATTCGATGACATATTTTTTTCTACAGATTTCTTTTTTAACATTATTTTGATTTTTTCACCTATATAACTAATTCATTTGGTTTTTAATATTTAATTATGTATGGTAATTAATTTATTAAACTGGAGGAAATTATTAAATTTGATAATTTATACAAGTATGCTAGGATAAAACAACAAAGGTACAAGAGGTATCCACCTTTTTAAAAATTAATTTGACTGTTTTTTAAAAACGTATTATTGTAGGAGTTAACACTATGTAACCTAACCTAACCTAACCTAACCCCCGGATAAAAAATCCACGGAAATAATATCCAAAATTCCCAAAGCAATAAATAATAGTGTAAAGTTAAAATTTGTTAATTTGCAAAAATAAAAAATTCCAGACATATAATATAGTTTATTAGATAGTTTTTTTTTACGTCTAAGAAAATTACTGGGGAAATTAAAATGATACATCAAAATAAAAAAACACATTAAAAAACTTGCATTATTCTTCGGACGAAAATTAACTTAATTTAGATATTTTTGAAATAAAATTAACTTAAAAGTTAACACTTTAATCTTGAAAAAAAGAAACTTATTAAGTTAAAAGTTAATTTGAAAAAAAAAAGTAACGAGTTAATTAATTTAACGTTTTAACTTAATTTTAACTTTTAACTCGTTAATTCCCAGGCCTTGCCGATTTCCCTCACCTGCACCTGCCTTTTGCCTGCGTGCT
>NC_042494.1:152465928-152470542 GCF_005508785.2 Acyrthosiphon pisum
GATCGTTGTGCCTACGTTAATTCTATTTTTTTTTTGATTATGTAATTAAATAGTCATAGACAAACTATATAGATACGAATTGTTCGATGTGTTGTTTCCGTGTCAGCGGTCGGGAAATCGCTTGAAATCACTAACGAAATAATAGTAATTACAGTAATTCATTAGTTGCAATTAAAATCCAAATTCCAGAGTAACTTCCATAATGTAATACTCGCGGATGGCTGTATAAAGCTTTTGTGGACACCGACTATGAGTGCTCACCATCCAGATTTCGGGAAATGAAAATGAGCGAAAATTATGAGTTTGTTTCGAAGAAAAATCAAATTGGTAATCGTTTCGATTTTCATTATTATCGAGACGCTAAATTCATATGCAGGCAAGTCAATTGTAACACTTTTCTTTTGCTTTTACAATTAAAACTTTGGTACATACATTTTTGTTTGCAGATAGTAATGGTGCAATAGAAAACTGTAACAACACACATTCAGACTGTTTAAAATGTGATACTGACGGACTCTGCAAAAAATGTAGGAAAGTATTGATTGTGACTACAGGTCAGTGTGCTGAAAGTTGTCCATTGGGGTATGAATACTCATGGTCAACAAATTATCATCAAATGGGCCGTGTGTGCTCATTAACTGGTTTGTGTATAAATAATTAAATATCTACGTAAATAATACTTATTATTTTTAATTATTGATTTAATTTTAATTTTTTATATTAGATAAGACTATATTTGGAAATATAAAATTGTCTGGTCAAATTGCTGCAATAACTGTTGGTGTTATCATAGGATTTCTAATAGTCTCAACTATTTTATTGGTTGTAGGAATGGTAGTCAAATTTAAAAAATGTTCAAATATTAGGTCTAAATCTCGCATGTCACCTAGCTTGGGACCCTTAACCAGCGGTTCTCATCGAAGTCAAGGTATTGTACTTTATTATAAGTGTTATTAATTTAATTTTTAAGTAATAATATGGTCTTATAGAAAGTGACGACAGTGACAGATTGGAGTTTTTCAAACAGTTGGAAAAGTTACGACCTGATGCACCGGTTTTCTTATCAATGTTAAATGAAACAAGAAAACAAGTCCGGGAACTTCGGGGACCTAGCCGCCAACATTCTGCAATTCAAGCATATCGGTATGTTCATAAGGAATTAAATTTATATTACCGTACTTAATCATTTTATTTTAGACCAGTTTTAAAAGATTTATCCAAAATTTTAATACTATTAAACAAAGAAGATTGTTTTTTAAATCCTCCTTCTGACTGGGAAATTTTATTGGCTTGGGGTGATAGAGTCTTGCGAAGATACAAAAAGCAACACCCTATAATGGTATAAATTATTGTTATATAGATTTATTATGGGGTAAATAATTTAAATTTAAAATGTTCACAGATTACTCAAACAAGTTCAAATGAGCATTTTAGTGATAGACCGATTCAGTTGACTACTTTTACAAATAGTAAAAAACATAGACCATTATCAGCATCTTCATCATCACCATCTCGCATTAAACAACTGGCAATTTCAGTGTTTGATGATAATTATAATGATCACAACAGGTAAAACAATCACACTTTTTACATTTATTACAGTAAAATATTTATTTTAATATTATGTAGACATCCAGATGAGAATGATGAGGTGATTATGCTACGAGAAAAGACTGTATCAACTTTTGGTCGATCCACTAGTCCTGCTTCTCTTTCATTATTAGAAGCAAATGCATCTAAAAGTATGTTAGTAGCTGAATGGAATGCTGAAATGCCGCCCTATAATTGTTACTCAACTGCTACTGATGAAGATGATTTTTTCACTCTTGGCTTCAGACCACAAGATGAAATAACAACAGAACTTTAGCATTTATTAATGGTTTGTACATCACTTTTATTTACTTAATTGTATAACAGTATGGTTGTTGATTGTACTGGTTCAGGTAACAACTACCAAAACTATTATTAAATTATGTATAGTCTATGTATATTTATAAATTTGTTTTTTTGTACCAAAAAAGAATATCAAACAATTAATGTATATTTACTTATGCCAATAAATTATTTTTTTATTTTTTAATAATTGTTACTGTTTTATTTAAAAATATATAATTTATTGAAAAAAAATGTTCTTCTTGATTGTCTATGTGACAAATATAACAATTTATAAGTATAATTATTATACAATTATTTTACAAATATTTGTAAATAATTATGTCACTTTTTAAATTAGCTAGGATTAGCATCTAGCATTTGAACAATGTACTCAAACTGTGTTGAAAGAAAAGATACCCTGTCATATTACCATAAATAAATAGTTAAATAAAGTTTGATTTAATTTTAAAGAACGTTGGCATTTGGCCAATCATAAGCATCTAAAATAAATATAAATTTTCATTTATTATAATTTATAAAATATAAACATTAAATTGTATTTATGTTCTATAATGCATAGTAGCATTAATGTTCGGTGTTATAATATAATTATTTCAAATTTTAATTAGAACAGTTAATAAAAAAAAAAGCAATCAAACAAATGTTGATATTTTGAAAGATAACAGTTAATAATTTTTGGATTATAAAATGTTATAAAATAATGCAAAATAAATAATAGCGTTTACTCATAATGATATTACCAGAAAACTATCATTACAAACAACTCACTTTGTATTATCGTATCCTTACTTGGTTCAATAGGAATGCACAAAAATGGGTTAACTTAACTCTTGAATGGAATATACAACTGAGATACAGAGGTTAGATTTTTAAAATAGGCCATTATAATCATATAACATACTATAATGATTATCACTTTTTACATATTATATCATTTAGTGCTTGAATTGAAGAATAACGGAGTCTCTTATTTTTAAGAATACTTATGAGTACCCTTTCTAATTATACTCCAATCCAGTGGTTGTCATGTATTCCTGTGATGTGTCTTCAAAAAAATTGTCTACTTATTTGTATGTGTACAAAGTATAAATATATGACATTATTATGGCGTTATGACTTATGACATGCTGGTAAAAACCACAGATAAGAAAAACAATTGTAAAGATAGTCTCATTCTCAATTTACATATCCACTCTGTTTAGAATGAGATGATGACTCGGCAGCCAAGTTGTGTGCATGGGCGTGGCTTTGTTCCATGACAGCGCCCGACATGTTGCTGTAGATTGGACGGCGTCTGACCACCACCCGATGAAAACTGGTTCATCATCTCATTTTGAACAGAGTATAGGCTTATAATATTGTTAATTTTTTCAAAAATCCAATAATTGTTGTAAGGGTGTCATCATTTTTATGGATCTAAATAGGGTGTTGCCGTAACAAAATAGGTTGAGAAGCATTGTTTTAATCAATAAGACAATAAGACATTCGAACAGTGGCGTATTCAGGAGAGGGGCACGTGTCCTCCCTGTCAATTTTCTATCGACAATTTTTTGATGTAACTAGGAGTATCATATATATGAAAAATTAATTTAATAAAAATAATACTACCAACTATTAATTATTATTTATCATAATCATTATGGTTTAAAAATAATAGTATGCAATATATATATAGTATTAGTTAAAATTAAAATTTTACAATTTATATGTGCCCCCACCCCCATCAAAATATTGAAGATCCGTTCCTGAGTATTTAGGGATGAACATTTTTTTCAATTCAAGCACTGATTATAAACATAATGCATGTAACAACTATTAGTTGTGTGATATGGTAATAACTAGAAATATCAACCATTATAACAACATCCATCTTAACTTGTATGTATTGTTTGTTTTAATTAGCTGTAATTGTATACAGTAGAATCTGCTTAAAAGGGGGTTTAATGGGAATATTAATGACAGTCCCGAATGAATGTACTGTATGTAAAATTCTTCGATTAATCGGGACAGTCGGGATAATGGGGACAAATAGGTCACCGCCCGATGTGTCCCAATTATGCGGATTCGACTGTATTGTACAAATTAATTAAAATTACTAAAAAAGTCATAGTAAAAATCGTAATTTGAATAAATATAGATATTTTATTTAACAGTTAATCAATATTTATTTATATTTACTTTTCCTTGTTTAAGGATTACAATAAAATGTTCTAGTGTTTTTAAACTTGGAGTTAATTAAATCAAATTAATTCATAGTTTTATTAGTCCAGTGCAATTAGACGAAAAAATAGGTTCAGCTCGGAAAAATTCCCACCTAGCTGAATTTTGGTACACATCTTTATTACATCGTTGTAAACAATGTCTAAAAAGTCGACCTCGATATCATGTACGCGTTAAAGGTTATTCGAGGTCAAAGGTCATGAAATTGGCCTTTTTTTAATACCTTGTTTTTTATTGGTCGTACAAAAAAGTCTATGATACAAATTGTAGAGGAGGTAATTATCTACAAAAATGGTCTCTTGACATTTTCACGTCAAGTTGATAGGTTTTCCGTTATAAGGCCAACAATGTGTACACTTTTAATGAAATATGATTTTTTCGCTAAAAACAAGTAGCCTTTGCGTCAATATCTCACTTTATACTGTTTGTACGATAAAAAGTCTCGAACAAAAATTGTAGAGGACAAAATTCTCTACAAAATGGTTATATATATATCCA
>NC_042494.1:152471030-152472173 GCF_005508785.2 Acyrthosiphon pisum
GCGTACATGATTTCGAGGTCGACTTTTTAGTCATTGGTTTACAACGATGTAATAAAGATGTGTAACAAAATTCAGCTAGGTGCGAATTTTTCCAAGCTGAAAACCTAATTGCACTGGACTATATACATAATATATTATATGTTTATTTATAGGTATAATAACAAGATGAGAAAATACAATTTTAAAGAAATATACATATATGTTTATTTATAGGTATAATAACAAGATGAGAAAATACAATTTTAAAGAAATATACATATATATTTAATTTTGTGGACAGTTTCTCCGTGTATGACCTATAAAAAAGAATTTTGTGAGCAAATCATTTAGGTAGGTAATACATTTGGAATAGGTGTTGAAAATATTAAAAAATATAACCAGTTTACATAATATGTAAAAGACATAATGGTCAATGGATGAAATTTGTATTTACCTGGCTGCTTACAAAGTCCACATTTTCTTTGTCCACCAGAATTTGACTGATCTATTTACATAAATAATGTATTAACGTATTAATATTACAGGTAATGTTAAAAATTGGATAATGTAGACATAACCTTTTGGCTAATGTGAAATTTTTTTTTTATAAACATGAAATATCAACATTATCTGAATAATGTTAACATTAACCAGCCAAAATTGGATAATGTTAAAAGTTATATAGTAAGAGTTTTTATTAGCATTCTGTATACTATAGTATCACAATAATAAAGCATGGGACTACCAGATTTTAAAAACTTATCTTTTCTTAACTTTAGTTAATCTTAACGAGAAAGAGAAAATAAATGAGTCTAGTATACATTCTACGTACGTATAGACACTATCGTATCTTAATTGGACAATATTTTTTCTGTAAGTTATAACTTGTAGTATTAACTAGTAACTGCTACTACTAAGCATTAACTTATTACTTTATAACTTTATATGCTATACAATACATGACCCCAATCTGTAATTATTCTGTTTTCATACGTGATATTTGTGAGTGCAACTGTCAATTGGTGTTTTTATTTTTAAAGTTCGAGTGCATTGTTCAAATGCTAGATGCTACTCCTGGCTCATTTAAAAAGTGACATAATTATTTACAGATGTTCGTATAATAATTGTATTATAATTATACTTATGAATTGTTGTATTTGTCAC
>NC_042494.1:152472223-152485478 GCF_005508785.2 Acyrthosiphon pisum
AAAAATTACGAATTATATGATGTACTAAATGAGATACACGTTAATATTGGTGGTCATGGTGGTAAGCATCAAATGATGGCAAAAAAAAAAAAAATACAAACATTTTACTCAAGAAGTTGTACTTATGTTCTTAATCTTCTTAGGACCTTCTCTAACAAAACTGTCATCTAAACGAAAAAGGCCTTGTAGTTAAGCGATTTTGCATTCAGAAATGAATTGTCATTGTCAGGTTGATCTCATTATCATGCAATCGCAACTCGATTTCGAATTTCGCTTCTTTATGGTTTACCATAAAAATTTAACAAAATGTATTCAGTTTCGGGCTGGCTTTAAAGTCAGAAATGGCTGAACAAGTGGGGAATAATATTTTGGATATATTTTGTATTTTTGGAGCACCGGTTATTTTACAATTCGACAATGGGCGTGAATTTGTCAATAAAATTATAATATACTTGAAAATTATGTAGCTGACAATAAAAATTGTACATGGTAAACTGGGCCATAGCCAAACTCATGGTAGCGAGGAAAAAGTTAACCAACAGACATACAAAACATACAGACTAAAAATGTAAAATCAGGTAGAGCAGTTGAGATTTGTGCAGCTAATGAACAATAAAGAGTTTCATTCCGGTATCTAAGGGTAATTTAAAATTAGTATTTAAATATTTATCATAGTATTATCATATTTTTGAAATACTGTACGAGGCAATGTTTGGAACAAAAATGAAAATAGGTTTAACTATAAGTTTTCCTATCGATTCCGATAATGATCAGTATTTAAGGTGATCTAGAAATACTTTTGAACAATATAAATAAGGAAGAAGAAGTAGATGAAAAAAATAATGGTGATAACAATATTCAAGAGGTAAATGAAAAGTGTTGTTCTGAAGCAAAGGATGAAGAATTATGAGACTTATGCTTAAGAAGACAGGTGCCATATTGATATTTTAAATTACTTATATCGTTCCTAATCACTAATAATTAATTTGTTTACAGAAATCAATTGTAAATTATAGATAAAATTCTGAAATTTAGCAAATTTCTTTACCTGATGTCGAAAGAAGACGTACCACTTGTGGGCCCAAGACACATTATATTAATTGTAGTTGTATACTTATATCTATTGAGGATGGGAAACACAATAAACTTATGAATAAATAAAATACTCAATTTAATGTTGTATTAATACTCATTGGTAGGTTACTTATTAAGGCCCATGCAAACTCTATACATTTTTCATCAAAACGACCTTAGCAACGGACAAAAACTAAGGTACTTCTAATGGTTTGATTTTAAAAGTGTAAAGATTTTTGATTTGATAAAGAAGTTTACTTTGCATCAGCACGTATTCAATGTAATAATAAATTGAAAAACTGATATTGATAGAAACTGATTTAAAATGTTTATTCTAGTCAAGAATTTGCTAAAATTGAAAGTGCCCCAACTAATGCATAATAATCTTGTTTATGCATTCAAACATCTTTACAAATCAGACCTTTGGGAGTACTTAAATTGTTGTCAGACATATAACTATTTCACGTCCATAAATAGATTTTGAATATTTTGATCCAATGAATAAATTACATATTGTGCATGCGGGTACATAATATGTATGGTACAGGTGGTTGGCGAGGAATATACACACACTAATGATAATTTACTACACACACAAGACAACTAATGACCGCAAGGAACAAAATAATTGCCTAAACACAGCTCCTTAAAAATAAACTCATATTGTTTGATAATAATTATTACATTATATTTATAAATTATTAGTATTATATATTTCAGGGGTCGCCAACCAGTCGATCGCGATTGACTGGTCGATCTTTCTAGGAATATAGGTCGATCGTTATAAAAATATATTTTACCATTATCGGTCGATCGCGTAGTAAATAAAATTTTTTTTTACTATTTCTCGTGTATTTTCAATATATTTCATTATTATTATTATTATTATTATTATCATCATGAAGAAACAATAAATATTTATTCTTTGGAGCTTAGACCTTTTTTTTTTGCTCATAAAACAAATCTCTTCCTAAAGACCTAAATTCTCCTAGATGGCGATCACCTGGGACTAAAAATTTCAAATGTAGCTCACTTGTTTGAAAAGGTTGGCGACCTCTGATATATTTTATGGTAAATACTAATCGTGTCTTAAATATATTTAATATTCTTAATAATTTACAAATTACTTTGTCTCATGCATGATACATTTTTATAGTTGTTAAGGAATTATCTAAAATTTCTTGACTAATATCATATTATTCAGCTAATGTTAACATTCATAGCGGCTTATCATAACATATGGTTAATGTTGTATTATACGACTAATATTGACATAATCCAAATGTTATCATTACCTGTAGCATATATACTAGTGTAAGTATACACCTACATGTTTTGAATAATAAAATAAATACTAACTGTTTCTAGCTCTGTATGGATTATTCATTTGTCCATTATTATTTTGGTGATTATTTCTATTGTTAAATTGAGTATTGGGAGGACCAGCAGTAGGCATAGGTTGATCATCTGCCCACAAGAAGAAAGTACATCTATCATTTGCAGAAATTGGCTTTGGACATCCATAAAACTGACGACCCTTATTTGCTGTTTCTCTAGTAACTGTTAATCTAATGAGATAAAAAAGATATATGCATCATAACATAATATTAGTTAAAGGAGCACACAACACAAAAAAAAAAATTATTTAAATTATTTTTAAATGTTAAATTATTGTAACTATGGCTATATGAAATGATTTGGTCAAAATCCGATGTAAAAAAAATTATGGTGGTCGGCAGACCAGTTGTTTGAACGCCGCGCGACGCTCGCCATGACCTGCCTTTTAACCAAATGTCTCTTTTAAGATTTTTAATATTTAAAAAAAAACTAAACGTCATATAGAAATTCTGATTCTTGCGTCGTCTTAAACACATAAAACCACACATTTATACGTAAATTAAATTTCAAAAATAAAATGTTTAGGAGGGTAAATCGTTGTGAGAAGCGAGGAACTTTTACACGTAAAAGATAGGCAATTACGATGAGTAGGGCCCAATGACATCACACGTCTTTTTTCAATTGCTCATAACTTATTGAATAATGTGAGTAGAAACGTAAAACCTATACCATTATCCTTAGAATTGAACATTATTTCAAATAAAAAATTATTTTTTGTGTTGTGTGCTCCTTTAAGTAAATTAAATTAATGAAATAATTAATAATGTTAATAATTAATTTTAACTAACTTAATTTTAATTTAATTGATAATTTCATATTAGTTTTATTAATCTGTATATTTTATTTTGATAAATTATATTAGTAACAATTATGTACTATTATTTAAGAAATTTGTTCCAAAATATTAGATAAAATGTATCAATTGTATAATTGTTACAAGACACTTACAGTTTAGCAGCATTTCCACACTGACAGCAAACTTGATCTAAAAAAATATTTATAAATGTATTGTGTAATTGTGTAAAAAGTAATAAATATAATCTTGAGTTAAGACTATTCATTTAAATTATAAGATCAGTTGCATGAATAACTTGATCTGAATTCAAATTTGTTATACAATTTAATTTAGATTAAACAGACAAAATTTTATGAAATAGTATATTATATACTTATTAAAAATAATAGTTGTAGTAAATTAATGTTTTATTTAAATATAAATATTTTATTTTTTTTAAATGTAGTTAATATAATGTTGTCTACTTAAGAGAAATCTAAAGGTAAGATTATTATCTAGACAAGTTCAAGGACTTTTTATTATATTTTAATTTTAAAGCGAGCTATGAGTATTTTAAAATTTAAAATTATTTTTACATCTTAAAGTTCTCATAACTCGCTTAAAAATTAAAATATACTAAAAAGCCCATGAGATTGTCTAGACAATAATCTTACCTTTAGATATTATAAGAGGTCAATTCACTCTAATTTTTAAACCAACGGAGCTACATGTGTTTTGTTGAGAGTAGAATTTGCTATGTCACACACTTGTAAGACAGAGACAACACATGCGGGTATAACGCCCTCTTAAGGGCTAGTTGTACTATCTCTGATTAAAGTTAACTGTAGTTTAATTGGCCGACTTTGACCGGTTTAATATCTGTTATCAGCTGATTAGGCGTAATCGAAGTTTAACCGTAGACAGTACAACTGGCCCTAAGTGACAGAAAAATGAACTGTTATTATAATTATTATTATTATTAAGTATTTGACATTTTAAAGTACTCGTCAATTAAATACTGAACATCAAATTAATTTGTTTAGTAAAAGTATTACTACAAGCTCAAGTATATATCATAATAATTAATATTAATCTAATAAATATTTGTATGTCTATAATTTAATAAATAATTATATAGTTTTACGTATAAATACCATTGTTAAGAGGCTGAGGATTCTGGGAACTGCCAGGCCTAGATAAATTATTCATTGGAAGACGGACATTATTTTCACGGGTATGACCTGAAGTATTAATGAATGCATTTAATATGTGATGTATACACATTACACATGATTACAAGAAATAAAAAAATTAAAATTGAAATTATCTCACCGCTATTTTGATTAGTTGTAATGACATTTCTGTTAGAACGTTGAGTACTTGAAGAGGAAGATGAAGAACGGGACATGTTCACTTGAAGTATCTCACACAATGTAGAATCACACCCATTTATACAACCCTCATATGTGTCTGGATAATGTGGTCGCATACTTCTAGCACTGAATTGAAATTTAACTAATTTTATACCTCCTGAACACTAAAAAATTAAGCAAAACTTTAATAAAATATAATTTACAGTATCTAACACGCATTCAAATTTTTATTATTAAGATACCTCAGAACAAATATTATCGCTGACTTGTGCGTCAATTACACTAGGAGGTAACCAGTAAGTGTTTCTACAAGTTGGAAAGCCTGTACACGATATAAAAAATCCTTGATTGTTTTGCTTTTTTTTTAATACCAGATTAGTTTGTTTACAAACAGGACATTTGCGAATATTCTTTACTGCCATTGATTCATGTTGGGCATTATTTAGGAAAGCAACAGGTTGTGTTCTCAAATATTTTCCTAAAGATTGATCTAACTTTTCCACCTACACTTCAAAATATTTTAGCTATATTAAAAATGCAATTGTGTGTAGGTAAAACAATTACATACTTGTTCTGTTGTTTTGATAAATACATCTTTATATTTAGCTATTTGTTCTCTAAGTACTACTAAAGGTGATTTGGTACCTTCACATATTCTATAAATTTAAATAAGTTTTAGATTTAAAAATAATAAGTTATAGCCATTAATATTAAGTAATAAGATTGCAATTTAAGTTACTTTTTTAAGTCTGCTTCGAGTTCAGCTCTTAAATGGGGTTTGGACATCTCAAAACCCATATTATCGTATCCTTCAACAAGACCAATACCAAGTTCTCCAGGTACAAAGTATTTATTATTTTCTAGTCCAACATATAACCGTGACTTGATAGTTTCAATGTGTTCCGCATGTGTAGCATCAGTACCTATCACAATGATTTAAAATGAAGTAATGACTACTGTATCATTTTTAAAGCGAACTAATTTATTAACTACAGTTTAGTCAAAATTAAGCTATTTTGATTAATGAAGCTCATATACTTTAAATTTCTACTTCTACAATTCTACTGTCTTATAAACTATCAATTAAATAAAAAAGATGTGGAAAGGTGCATTTTACAATACTATATCCCAACTACAAACAAATAGTTTTAAAAACTATGCTCGATAAAGTACAAATATATCCAACAAACGATCTATATATTAAGCTCAAAGTGCTAAAAGTAAAAAAAAATATTTATGAAAAACTATAATCTACTACGGTCTATATTACTAAAAAAATAACTACTAGTAGACATTTTGATATACTCGGAACTAAATTTTGTAACATTATACCACCTTATATTATAAATCTTCCAAATAAGTTATTATAAAAAAAAATCTCACAATGGTTAATGGAATCTCTAGACGAATGGTAATATAATAACCTTTTATAGACTTATTGTATAAATGTTAAATACTAGCTTTAGAATTTTTTCCACTATTTATATTCCTATTTATTGAACTATTTTACTGTACAAGTTCTCTCAATGGGGCTCAGTATTTTGAAAAAAAAATTGCATTAAATTAAATTAATAGTACATACCAATACCGTGTTTATCCATTAGAGAAATAAGATCAGCTTCTGTAAGAAGATTCGGAGGACTTGTTTGTCCATCAACTATTTCTAATCCAGTAGGCATAAATGATTGCCCTTGGTCGTAATTATGGATCTGTTTATTAGACCATTTATCATAAGGATAAACTTCTAGGTAATTCAATGCAATAATTCGAAGTCCGTTTGCTAAAAACTAAAATGAAAATGTTCTTTATTGATAAATTATATACTAATTTAAAAGTTATGAAATTTAATTAATTATTAGTAGGTTATGTGAACATTTAAACATATTTAAATTCAAAAATTACCTTTTCTCCGTTTATTTCAATATTTACAATAGTTTCTTCACCCTCAGCATCTTTAGATAAACAAGCTAAGAAATGTCTCACAACATATTCATAAACTTTACGTTCTCTATCTAAAATAATATACGCTTAGTATTATATTGTGTTTTATATTATATACAAATTTGAAACTATTTGGTGTAACATAATCTACCTTACATTCAGCAAAAGTTATTTGATAAGGGGTAGCTTGTGTGCCAAACATAACAATACAATATAACTAATTACTGTGATTGAATAAGTTATATCACCATGCCATTTAAAAGTCAAATATAATATTAATTAGTAAAATAATCACATACAATAACCAGAGTAAAGTGTATGGATAGCGTACAGTTATAATACCACTTAATTTGGTACAATGTGAATTGCTTATATTATCATCTGTATTTTTTAAGCAAAAATTAATTTGTTAGTTATTTAATTAACATAGAAATTTGGAAGGATGACAAATAAGGAGCTTTTTTTAATTCACGTTGTAATATATTGTTTAATGTTGTGAAATTATCTTTATTTTCATTAAAAAGTATAAGTTAAGTAATATGCATAATAAAATATATCAAACCTTGAAGTCCATTTGTATATTTAGTTGGATGTATTGGAGGATGCGCCTGATCAGATTTTTTACCTTGTCGCGGAGTAGGACCGTTGATTAAAACACTTTGTGCAAAATCTAAGCAAATTAAATCATTTCTAGTCATATGTTTATTTACATACTATTTACAACTTGTTGTAAAAAGAAAGCACTTACCACCCCAATTGTTATCTTGTACATGCAATTGAACTAAATTTGATAAATTTAATTCTTTAGGAAATATGTTTGTTTCAGTTCTAGGATAGCTAATAAAACCTTGACTATACAGTTTTTCTGCAATTTTCATAGTTTCTTTAGCATTTATTCCAAGTTTACGACTAGCAGCTTTTTCCAACTCCTTAAAAAACATTAAAAATTACATTTATTATTTTAAAAATCTGAATTTTAACATACTATCTCATATAATATACATTCATATATGGATAAATGCATGTAAAAACTTAAGCTAATTTCTATAAAAAAAAAACTTGCAACAATTTCATTCAGTTATTTAAATCATATATATAAAAATATTGTTTTAGAAATTAAATGTATTGAAACATGCACAAATCTCAATTCCATAAACTCCTAAATTATCTTCAATGACAATTTGTAGCATTTTAAGTTAAACTTAAAAAAATTGTTCTGTACTAAAACATATTTTAAAACTGTAATTTGACCATACATTTTACATAATATGGTTAAAATATGAGCTAGGATAATTGATACTAAGAAATAATGATAGGAATAATTGAAATAAACAATAATAGTACCAGATATTTCTATTAACATCAAATTAATCAAATCAATCATAGATAATAGAAGAATTATATTGATGTGTCAATAGTTATAGTTATAGTTCTATTTCAATATTAATTAAAACACCCCTTTAAGAAATTTCACACAAAAAGAAAGAATATCATTCAATTATTTATATAACCAGTTAAATAAACATATTTATTTAGGGCCGTTCTTACAATGTCCGGTAAAGTTTCGGTTAACGCTAACGGACTGAAAACAGATTTTTTACCGGCAGAATTCGGCCGGTTAAATTTCGGTTAACTTTAACCGGACATTGTAAGAACGGCCCTTAGTCATTTATTAGAATGAATCGTTCGGGAATTTGATTATGCTTAGTATTATATCAATATAAAAATTTTAATTTGTTACTAATAATCCAAAATTGTTATCTATAACGGGAATTACATTGAACTCAACAAACATTTTATCTAAAAATAAAATTCTAATACAATATTATTCTACACATAAAGATATAGTTACTTACAATAGTATCTAAAGGTACTGGTCGCCATTTGGATTTAGGTTTTTTAGTTACTTTTAACACCAAGGCAGTTGGATTTTCTTGGCAACGCTCATAAAGTATATTACAAAGAACTTCATCAAATAACCTAACTCTTTGCCATGAAAATTCTACATCCAAATTTTCAATTTTGTGATGGACTAAAAATATATAATACAAATATATCAATAAATAATACATTGTACTTAAGTAATAAATTTGCTTATTTTAAAATACCTTTAATTTTCCAAAAATTTTCAGGAATAAAATTTTGAATGTCTTTGTACCGTTCAACTACAAATCCTAATGTTGGAAATTGACAACTACCATAACTAATCAAACTCTTAGCTAATACTTCAGGAAACACTTTTTGTAAACGCATTGTTTGATAACGTGTAAATGCTGCGCCTAAAATGTATTTAAATTATTAGGACAAAAAAAGCAAATTAATGCAAGTAAAAACATTTACTAACCAATTCTTAAATCTAATTCACTTCTCACATCAACTGCATCGCTTATATTTTTATTTGGGGGCCCGAGGCTACTAATAGCTCTTTGTACTGATGGTCTAGTAATTTCAGATAATATAGCTCTAAAACAACCAACATTAATTAAAATAAACATAAAATTATGTTTTTAATAAAACAGACCTATAAACTTGAATTCTTGGATTAACTTCTCTACATACATCAATTATTTCAAATCCAATATTTTCTCCTTCTCGATCAGCATCAGTCCATATCACCAATGTATTACATGATCGGATTTCTCGAACTAATGTTTTCTAGAATTAAATGGTTAATATTATTTTCTTTTAAACATCTGCCACAAAATAATGATTATTGACATACAAGGTTTACAAAATTTCTTTTTAGATTCTGAGCTAGTGGTCTTACATAGTTTTTTTTTTTTTATCCTGTATACAAAATTTCTGCCAGAAGGAATGCTTCTATTTCGACATATAGTATCTTATTTTTTTGAAAATTGGATCAAGATGGTACTTTAGAGAGATAATTTTGATTTTCTCAATAGCTATTTAATGCCATGGGAAAAACCACCAACAACGCTTTGTTCATCACGATAGAAACGAATAATAAATAATATTAAAATATTAAATATTAATTCAACTTACAAGCTATAGAAAATAATATCAATTTAAAATATCCAGACTGACAAACCGTCTCCGCTCAAAATCGTTTTTTCTTATACAATGATATTATGTCATTGAATTCAAGTTTAATACAATCCATTATACATTGACCCACTTGTACTGTACAGAAAAGTGACATCCACTTACCCGCTTTTTTATATTTGAATACTACATTTATTTATTATTTGATTAAATACCTAACTTAATATTTAGCAATCATAATACTTTTTATACATGTTGTTTTGTCAGTAACACATGTTCAGTATTAAAATATCAATATAGAATAATGTCAAGTGAATATTATGCATTTTACAGCATCAATTTTACATGCATTCATATGTCTATAAATTTATTTATAATTTGTACAAATATTATAAGAAAAGATTACTAACCTTAATATTTATAAAATCATTTGGACATTCTTTCACCACAGGAATATGAAATAACTCAAGTGGAGAACAAGATGTCCATGAGCGATATGAACCTTGGAATTCATACCCAAGTAAATGTCCAGAAACGGATGTCATGATCATAGTGCTTGGCGACCCTTGGAAAGTATGGTTAAATTCATATATTTTGTTAAATTTTGAAAAACCTTCTCTCTGAAATTTTATTAAAATAAAGTAATTAAGCACTAGGTAGGTAGTGTGGAATTTCCACAGTGGAAAATAAAATAAACTAAGTTGATTACCCTTTGTAGATTTCCACCAGACAAATGTCCAGCAATATTTTTTGCAGCATCATTTTTTTCTGCAACATTCAAAACTCTCATTCTACCATTTAAGCCTTTATTTGAGTAGCCGCAAAAATGTATTCGATACACATTTTTAAATATCACCCACAAATTAGTTTCATTCTTTTTTAAAAACATTCAGTATTAATTTTTAAAAGCACTAGACCAAACATTTATATCATGCATAAAATTATGTGTACTATTTAAACGTCGAACTAAGCTATACGTAAAACTAATTTATTAATTATAGCTATTAATGAATAAGAAATAATAAGAAATACATCGATAAACTTATAAAAAAATGTTTAAACAACAGTTTTCTTATGAGTCAGTTGTGACTTGTGAAATGTATTCATCAATCAGGCATCAGCAATCAGCATACAACTATACAAGTTTGAAGTCGGTTGTGTTCGGTTACTGGGACTCGAGCGTGCCGATACTAACACGTTATCATTATTATCTTATTTTGATAGGATATTTACTTTATTTATCTGCACGATTAAAGATAGTATCACGGTTAAAGATATAGCTGGTATATCTTTAACCGTGGATAGTATGGTTGCCCAACGAATCTAGAATAGTGTCTACCGAAATGAATCTCCATTATCAGTATTAAACGGCTGGAAACTTACGCTCTAGCGCTTATTTGTTGTAGTGACTCTAAATGCAATTACGTTTCAAATGTAAATTGTAGTTCCGTGATAGCCACAATGACATATAAGCGGTAGTGCTTAAGTCTCCAGCTGTTTAATTTAACTTTAATACTGATTATAGGGAATCATTTCGGTAGACACTTTTCAAGTATGAAATACGTCGATGGGCAACCATAACAGTATGGTCCATACCACGAACTACTACATAGTACTACGTAGTAGTTCGTGGTCCATACTATCTATAGCCGTGTTTATTTGATATCAAAGTTTGATAAGGTTTATTTTAATTTTTAAATATCTTGTACAACTCTCGTATCACCACTACGGCACTAATGCACTTCCACGGCATTACGTCAGGTGAGGTTAGGGTTCTAAGTTTTAGATTGTTTTTTCATTACATTATTAATTTTTATTAAGTTATAATTTGTCAAAGATATATTTTTTCTATTTTTGGGCTTAGTTTATGTTGATGAATTCGTTAAACTATGGGTATTCTCGAAAAAATATCGGAAATTGAAAAGGAAATTTCCAGAACTCAAAAAAATAAAGGTAAAATAATTGTTGCAGTTAATATTAATATATTCTATTATTTATTAAAAAAAACGTTCCATATTTATATTTATAATATAATACTAATTTTAGCTACCGAATACCATTTGGGCTTATTAAAAGCCAAACTTGCCAAGTATCGTGCTCAATTGTTGGAACCATCTAAAAAACAAGAAAAGGGAGAAGGATTTGATGTGTTGAAGTCTGGTGATGCTAGAGTGGCTTTGATTGGTTTTCCATCTGTTGGTAAAGTATGTATGGTTGTGGTATTTTTTTAAACCTTTCCAAACATCGCCTACCCACTGAAAAAATTATTCAATTTTAATATTAATAATTATTATTTTAATTTATTGTTTTAAAGTTTTTCTCAAATTAAATTAAAGTAATTATTGTACTTGTATTTTATGGTTTAGTCAACCCTTTTGAGTACGTTGACACATACAGAAAGTGAAGCAGCTTCTTATGAATTTACTACTCTGACTTGTATTCCTGGAGTAATTGAATACAAGGATGCCAATATTCAGCTATTGGATTTACCTGGTATCATTGAAGGTGCATCTCAAGGAAAAGGACGGGGTAGACAGGTAACTAAATATTAAGAATAAAACAATTATTTGTTTGTTTACTTGAAAAGTAGTGCATAAATAATTTATTCATAGGTTATAGCAGTTGCCAGGACTGCAGATTTAGTATTGATGATGTTGGATGCTACAAAGCAAGATATTCAGCGTCAATTATTAGAAAAAGAACTGGAAAGTGTTGGAATACGTTTAAATAAACGGAAGCCAAATATTTATTTCAAGGTAATATTTTTAATATTATGCATTGTTATCAATACCTGATAGGTGTATGTCTCGTTATAAAGGTAAAGAAAGGTGGTGGTTTGGCATTTAATGCCACTTGCCCATTAAGCAGAGTTGATGAAAAACTAGTTCAAGTTATTTTACATGAGTATAAAATATTCAATGCAGAAGTCCTATTTCGAGAAGATTGTACACCTGATGAACTAATTGATGTGATTTCTGACAACCGTGTTTACCTACCATGTATGTATGTTTACAACAAAATTGATCAAATATCTATCGAGGAAGTTGACAGGATTGCCAGACAACCTAATAGTGTTGTAGTCAGGTATTAAAGAGTATTATAGTTTTAGCTTTTATAACATTTTACCAAAATATATTTCTTGACTAGATCACAAAATTATGTAGTCTCCCCTATTAAAGATTCCCCCCCCCCCATCTTGGAACGACGCTGAGAGAGTAACTAAACTATATTTTGTGTAGGTGATTTACTAAAGTACTAAACAAATAACAATGTATGAATAACTTATCTAAACTGAAATAGGGGCGTTCATAAAAAAATACAATTTATTTTTAGTACATGATAGATTGTAGATAAGATTTGATAACAATAATAACAATTTTATAATTTATAGGTTTTAAGTTGCATGAACTATATTTTATTAGGTTAATAAATAAATACACAATATACCGGGTAATTCTTTTATCATTAGACACTCATTATTTCAAAAAGTGTAAATTTTTTTGAAAATATTTTTTTACATAATTTCAAGTCACTTATAAAACAATGTTTTTCTAAAAAATTATATTTTTATCCTTATAATTTTTTAAGTTTTTTACTTTTTTCAATGACAACATTGGGTTTTAATTTTATATTCCAAAGCAGAATATTTTTCTTAGTATTTTGATACATGAAAATCGAATTTGGGGGCGAG
>NC_042494.1:152485578-152489146 GCF_005508785.2 Acyrthosiphon pisum
CTCGCCCCCAAATTCGATTTTCATGTATCAAAATACTAAGAAAAATATTCTGCTTTGAAATATAAAATTAAAACCCAATGTTGTCATTAAAAAAAAGTAAAAAACTTAAAAAATTATAAGGATAAAAATATAATTTTTTAAGAAAAACTTTGTTTTATAGGCGACTTGAAACTATGTAAAAAAATATTTTCAAAAAAATTTACACTTTTTGAAATAATGAGTGTTTAATGATAAAAGAATCACCCGGTATACAATTTCCAAGGTGGATAGACTAAAGCCCCTTACTCCCCTGATTAAAATAATAACAATTCTTGATTACTTTTTACTATTTAAAAATATAAAATACTCATTTTATTTTTAGCTGTAATATGAAGCTAAATCTAGATTATTTACTGGAAGTATTGTGGCAATATTTATCATTGATTCGAGTATATACTAAAAAACCAGGTCAACCACCAGATTTCGATGATTGTTTAATTTTAAGAAAAGGTGTTTCTGTGGAACATGTTTGTCATTCAATACATCGTACCTTAGCAGAACAATTTAAATATGCTTTAGTTTGGGTATGTATTTGATAGATTAAAAAATGTGGACGATATTTATTGTTATGTATTTTATTTTTAGGGTACAAGTACAAAATATTCACCTCAAAGAGTGGGCCTGCAGCATATTATGCATGATGAAGATGTTATACAAGTTGTGAAAAAATAAAAATATTTTACATGAAAAAAAAATGAATTTACTAATAATAAAATATATATTACTTGATACTTTATGAATATAACATATATTTATATTAGTGATACAAATTATAAAACAACTAAAGCATAATATTTATAATTGATAATTGTTGAATTTCTCATGTTAAGATGCTGAAATTTGCCTGAGTGGACCATCCAAATATGAGGATAAAGCTGTTATTTTTTCTTTAAGTAAACCAAATTCCACTGATCGATTTGCATACAAACATAATAAAATGTTGGCAACTTGTTTAATCGCAATTCTGCCTTCCTACAATACAAACAATACAAACATAATTATAGATTCTGGTCAAAGGAAAAAAAATTAATTTTTAAATTAACATTTCTGGATGGATGGTTTTATAAACTTTTAATAGTATTACAAATTAATTGGAAATTTGATTAAATAAGAAGTTAAAGAATGTAAATTATGGAATATAATGTTTAATTCTAATTAGTAACAAAAAATATTAATTTAAAATCGATAAGGGTTATTTATAAAATTACAAATATATAATATAAGAGATGATTTAAGATGTTTTTTTTTCCATTTCAGTTTATAACTCATATTTCAACAATTATTAAAGAAGGTTAGATTAAAATTTAGGAAATATTAATATACAGTATTATAAAATTCAGAATTTGGCGATGAAAGAATTACAGGATTTAAGATCATGAATATTGGTGTAAGACTAATGGTATATTAAATATTATTTTTATTTTTATTAATCATATTAACAACTGAGGGCAATTACAAGTAATATACATAGTAAGGAAATAATAGTTTTAAAATACAAGGGAAAACTTACGTTAAGGAGAGATAAGATTATTAATTTGTATCACAGTATTAGGGTGTTAAATAAATCTTTGGTTACAATGAAAATATATGATATAAGTAAATATATTAATAGATTACTTAGCATATATGGTTGGTTGGTTTTAATTTTTAGTATTTTATTACCGTACAGTCCATGAGAACCAGTTGCAATTGATCCTCTTTCAATGTGGCTAAACCATTCTTATGATAAGTATTCCACAAATTAGCTGCAATTATAGCTGTGATGCTTGAATCTCTATCACCATAACCACTAAAAGCTAATAAGCTTCCATCGTGTGTCAATAGCCTTCATCATAAAACCAAAAATAGTAATATAAAATATAGTTATTACTTATTATATAACTGAATTACCATTACTCAGTGATTAAAATATTTTATGTACTCCAGTTGAGTAATTCAAACATTCAATATAAAATATAATATTTTTAGTAAAATTAATCAATTGTATTAAATGAAGACAGCTTGAATATCAATCAACCAATTATAAACAGTCACTAGTTAATGTACAACTCATATACCTACCCTTTAATTCACATTTTTTTTCATCTATCACAGCTTGTGAACAAAATGTTATAAAAAATATTATATATATTTTTTTAACACGCAACTAAATATTTATTGATAAAGTAAAACAGTCCAGCACAACATTTATTATTTTCACCAGCCCAAATTGTATACACATAATATATACATAAAGTATATTTAATCAACTAAAAAAATTGATTTACATTGACATAATATCATGTTTGATATATTGTTAAATGCGTTTACTTTAATCTGCAAGTTTAAATATATTCTTTATATATAATAGATAATTATTCATATTTATTTAATTTTAAATAATATAAATTACAACTTACATGGTGTTTTCAACACCGTTGCTATTAGCTTGACTTAAAACTTGGGACAACACTTTGGGTCTTAACATTTTTACTACAGTCTAACTATACTTTAACTATAACTTTAACTTTAACTTTAACTATACAAATTAAAAAGTTATTATATTATATAAACTAACAGATGTGTACGAGTGTTATTTACAATGTGATATAATTAATAGTTAATTATTTAAGTTTTTAACTTAATAATATCCTTTTTCTATGATTTAATTTGAGTATCGTTGATTTGAATGTAGTTCTTATAAAGTTATATCATTCTTGAACATTGACTCTTGTCCGTCAAGATTGGCGATTGAAATTGATAAGCTGTAACTACACTCCAACGGGACGCAGCATGATATAAACAACATGGTATGATCGCAAAAGTCCAGAATTGGTCCAAGCTCGCGCAATACGTCACTTGCTTACCCGTGTTATCATATTGTCATTAAATTATTACTACTATACACTATGCTACGTCACGTGCTTACCGAAGGATCTGACCGTCAAAAAGTTACGATCATACCATGTTGTTTATATCATGGGACGCAGTACGCACAGCTGCAACAGCAGGCTATATAATATTTTCTATGGTGTAATGTGTATCATCATTATTCTTTGGTATCATTTATGTTATTTTTCCCCGCAGATGGCGTTCGGCATCATAGTGTTGTATACAAAATATGGAACTTTTCTACTTTACCGGACACCCCTTTTTTTTTGCAATTTTTTTTTTTGAAACTAATGTAGTTAAGCACGCTGAAAACGATGGTGAAGTCCAAATTTGGCGCACGGACTTAGTTTTGAAGTTATGGCCTATTGAAGTTCGCTATTTTGCGATTTTCACGCATTCGCGGAACACTAGTTTACTACGACTATTTCGAATATTGAAATTTTTTTTTTCGAAACTTATGTAGTTAAGTACGCTGAAAACGATGGTGAAGTCAGAATTTTCCGCACGGACTTAGTTTTGAAGTTATGGCCTATTGAAGTTCGCTATTTTGCGATTTTTACGCATTCGCGGAACACTAGTTTACCGCGCGCCTGTAGAACATAATGGGGCTGGATCTGGAGTTTGATCACTAATATTTTTTAAGCACATCACACCGCTA
>NC_042494.1:152490657-152493942 GCF_005508785.2 Acyrthosiphon pisum
CCTCAAACGGCTCAAACATGAAACATTATAATGGCAATGTAATGGATAATATTAATTGAAAAATATACACATAATATAATATGGAATATTATGTCATAATACTTAGGTATACATAATATGTATATTATTCACAATAAACAAAAAATAAATCAAATAATTTTAATAGAAGCATAACTTTTTATTGAACTATAAACAAAGAATAATACAGTTCATATTAATACAAAATATACATTATATATTATATATAATATACACATTTATATATTAAAAAACAAAGTAAATTATTTATATAACATAATATACCTAGATCTCTTAATCTCTACCACATTTCATCAAATTTATCTTAATTTTTTTTGTTTTATAAGTTTTGGTGTACTTTAGAGCTGCAATCTTAATTGTATTTAAAGAATCCTTTGTATTATTCTCACCTTTATTTAAAATATAATTAATTTCTTTGACATATGAAAAAATTAATAATCGAACTGATGCATTTAAAAATATATTTTGGAGGTCATGTTTTGGACAATTTAGAGACTGAATATCAATATAATTTTTAATGTTTGATATTAAATTTTTTTGCAAGTTTGGTTTTGCAATAAAATCAGATATAAACATATTAAAAAAATGAATAACCAATGTATATAAATGAGTGGACTCTCTGGTAGGATAATTTAGTTTACTTTTATCATATTCCCGGACATTAATAAAATTATGTTCGTTTAAGAATTTATTCGATGTTAGTTTATATTGGCAAATTTTACAGTTATTTAAAAAAGGTTTAATTTTTTTTATCACCCACCCTGTAACATACGACCTAGTATTCTCTTGTACTATTGAAGGTATTTGATTGATATTATCAGAAATGATTTGAGTATTAATGTTACAATCATATTGCTCCTCTTCTAAATTTTTTACGGTTTCATCATAATTGTTTAATAGCACAAACTCTTTCAAACTATCTAAAACGTCTTCGGAATTATCTACTTCACAATTTGCCCCAACGGAATGTGTAGCTGTTAAATTATTAATGAGTAGTGATTTAAATGATGATATAAACCCTGAACAAGTTGGATTTATATTTCTCACACCGTGACTTCTTACTGAGCAATATAGATTTTCAATGGAGTCTTGGTTTAGATTTCTTAGAACAACAAAGTCAAATCCCTTGGCTAGTAACTTTTTAGATAAATATTGTATACCCTTAATAGTTACTATCCAATTTTTTATAGACACTACATGGTTTTGCCTACAAATAAACTTCATACTCCCAAGTATACGCAGTGCATCATTCCAAAAACTCCAGTGGCCAGAAGTTTTAGTCACTGCACATCTTAAGTCCTTTCCAACCGTTGGTGCAGCTGTACTCCCATTTACACTATCAAATAACTTATCCATGAAAAGACATAATATAGCAGTGTCTACTGCAGATGAATCAAGTTGACTGTTTATTGAATCATCTGTGTAAAAAAAAATAAAAGCACAACATTTTTATTTTTATGATTAGACTAAATATATTTAGTATATTAGAACATTAAATCTATAGAAAAGTGGTTCTTAACCTTTCTCAAATGACGGAACTCATTTTATAAAAATTTTGGCGGAATACTTATTTTTTGTCCACGAAATACCGGTTAAGAATCACTAATATAAACAGATATTCAACAGATATTTAATTTAAAAAAAATGTATTTACTCGACCATGTAGCAAGGATTTTCATTATTGAACCCACTCGTTGACTAAAGATCTGGGCTGCATGGGATACCTTCATTTTTTTCATTTTATTAATATATATATGGCCATCTGTCAGTTTAGGATTTATGCGATCACCTATTATGGATTCATTTTTGTCTAATTCGTACAGTTGAGTAATATGTGACCATTTTGCAATTCTTTTGATTCCATCATTATCAATAAAACTCAAATTTTTGGTGATTAAATTGTTACGCATACATTTAAGCAGATGAGGAGGGTCAAACAAAGGTACAATTTCTTGGTCATCTATTTCAAATCCAAAAATTTTGTTTTCTTCACCAAGTTTCTTGTATTTTTCATTGGTTTCAGATTTTAATTTGTTAACAGCTGCAACATTAGTTGACGCTTGGTCGCAAATTAGTGCAGTTACTATTAGTCCAGTAGATTGAACAGCTTTGATTACTTCCTTAATAGCAATTACTAAATCAGGAGTCTTCATACTACTACTAGTAAACATAAATGCAACAGGCTGTTTAAATTTTTTGCGGATTCCTCTCACCATAAAAGTTAACGCTTTGTCAGCAAATACTGATTTCGTTTTGTTGTTTCCAAGGTCTTCAAACCCTATAACTTTATCTTGATGCGGAAAATATTGTAATCCAGCGGACAAAGAAATTTCGTCAAATATAACAGTGCAATATTTATCCAGCGGATTTTTAATTTTTTGTACGGTTTTTTTAAGGTGTTGAAATATCTTTTCATTTATTCCAGTTGCAAATGGAATTTTGTGTAATAAATTCATTAATGAACTTCTAGATGGAAGAGCGAATACTTTTTGTAACAACCTATAGGATTTTCCACTTTGTTTGAATAAAGAAAGAGCAAAAACCTTATCGTCGAGTGTAAAACGCCTACCTCTAGGCTTTTTTGATTGAGTTCTTAATTGTGATTCTATGAAGTTGATAGTGATATTATTTAAAGAATTCAAAGATTCTTTATGATGCTCCATATATTTTTCTGCTTCCTGTAGCCGTGTTTTGAGTGATTTGAAACGATACTGTAACACTGCTTTACTCTATTTGGCTGCTGTAAGAGCGTCATATAAACGGCCTTTCTTAGGAGTTAAATCAATTCGATGTCTAATCTTTATCTGTTGTAAAATATTTTTACCAGATATTTTTTTCCCTAATAAATAAAACTTTATTAGTTAATTTTCATGAATTTTATGATTTTAAATTCTGAGTGAAACGATGAATGTATTGATTTTACAATGATGTGTGTTTTTTTTTTTATTTTTTTTTTTTATTTTTGTGTCTGTGTACACGATAAGTAGTCGAAATAATGCTTCGATTTTCGACTTCAGTCGGGAAAGTGAATATCTTTGGTGCATTGGGGAGGTCAAAATTTAAATTTCCCATTGGTTTTCAAAAGCGCCGGGAAAAACAAAAGAAAAATTAAGGAAAAACGGGAATTATTACGCAAAATCGATTTTTCACAAAATTGAATTTGGTTTTTGTTGTAACTTTAAAAAAAATTACCGTAGATACATGAAATTTTGACTGATTGTTTATCTTAGCATCTTCTATACACCA
>NC_042494.1:152493992-152495862 GCF_005508785.2 Acyrthosiphon pisum
CTTATGTAGTTAAGTACGCTGAAAACGATGGTGAAGTCAGAATTTTCCGCACGGACTTAGTTTTGAAGTTATGGCCTATTGAAGTTCGCTATTTTGCGATTTTTACGCATTCGCGGAACACTAGTTTACCGCGCGCCTGTAGAACATAATGGGGCTGGATCTGGAGTTTGATCACTAATATTTTTTAAGCACATCACACCGCTAACATCAGCTAAACATAAATATAAGAATATTGGTTAATATAAATACTATAAATATAATTATATTATTTGTTTACCTAATGTTTCTGAATCAAATATAATAGGAATATTCCTTGTATTCTTTAAAGGAGACTCATACGATTCAATAACATTTAAACCTGTAATTATTAAGAAATAGATAAAATAAAACCCCTTATTTAAAAAAACTTTATGCACAGATTTGTTGTTTAATTTTATATTTTAAACTAAATTAAATTTAGTAGATACAAATAAATATACCTGTAGAACATGATGGATGTGAGTTAGGCTCTTGCACGATCATTTCATCTACATCATTGTTACTGTTAGGTGGATGGGGTTTAAAACGTTCATTCAAATTTATACCTATGTGTCATGTAAAATAAACAATACAGTTGAATAATTATCACAACAGTCATAACACAGTGGTTAAGACAATTGTTAGGTAGTTAACAACACAACGACACAAAGATAGTAGGTACATACAAACATTGATTGAAACATCCCAGTGAGGTTGACACTTTGACTAGAAGTCCTTAATGATTACAACAAGTATTAGTAGACAATATTATTTTCCTAGGATGTTAAAATACAATTATTTACATTTTGTTAAAATATTATTTTGAAATACAATAGCTGGGTACATAAAATAACCAAACATAAATTATCATAAAGAACATACCTACCTGAATTAGATGTATAACTATTATAAAAATTATAGTTTTTTGTTAGTAAAATAATCCAAATGTAGCTAAATAACAAAACACAAACGTGCACACACATTAAATATACGTTATGTATTACAAACCAATCGGCAACTTCAATGTTGGTAAAGCATTGCGATTCAACTTTTTAGTTCCTATGCTCTTACAGCTGTCATCAAAATGTTTTTCACAAACAACATATGATTTGTAAATAACTGGCATACTCAAATTATTTAATTTTTGATTTCCTGTGCGTTGAACCCAAGTATAAAAAAGAGATTCATCTCGAGGAAATAAATGCCGAATAGTTTTTTTGTCTTTGTATGTTGTGTCACAAAATTTAACAATACAGTTTTTGGACGGCATCTGATGTTAAACATGAAATAAACCGTTACATAGGAAATAATTTATAAAGAATCAAATGTAGGTACTAACTTTTGTTATTTAAACACAGAAAAATAATACTATAATAGGATGACTAAAACTCAAATGTCACACGCGTTAGTACGTTAATTCGTAATAATCATAAATAAAAGATTAATTCGTAAATGGTGACCATCGAAAATTAATAGAACAATTTTAAGTTGCAACTTGCCAACTTTACTTATTACTCATTACATTTCAACAGTTGGCATTCTGATTTCGTAATTCATATTATCAGAGTAACGCAGCAATTCTCTATAGAGCTACACCCCCCTGTACCCAACTAACTAAATTACCCATATTAGGTGGCCATGTTTACATTACAGTGTGCGACAGATCGTATTTCAGCAAATCGCCAATTAACGGAAGTCGCAACTGAACGACTTACTCACCAGAGAGAACATAGGCATTAGGTTAACCAATAACAACTTAAGTTGTGTGATGGAATCAATCACTATTATATTCGTCACATCAACTTGAGGTAAACAAAGCCATACCTATCAAATTGTCATTTATTAATCATTT
>NC_042494.1:152495912-152514969 GCF_005508785.2 Acyrthosiphon pisum
TTTTGATTTCCTGTGCGTTGAACCCAAGTATAAAAAAGAGATTCATCTCGAGGAAATAAATGCCGAATAGTTTTTTGTCTTTGTATGTTGTGTCACAAAATTTAACAATACAGTTTTTGGACGGCATCTGATGTTAAACATGAAATAAACCGTTACATAGGAAATAATTTATAAAGAATCAAATGTAGGTACTAACTTTTGTTATTTAAACACAGAAAAATAATACTATAATAGGATGACTAAAACTCAAATGTCACACGCGTTAGTACGTTAATTCGTAATAATCATAAATAAAAGATTAATTCGTAAATGGTGACCATCGAAAATTAATAGAACAATTTTAAGTTGCAACTTGCCAACTTTACTTATTACTCATTACATTTCAACAGTTGGCATTCTGATTTCGTAATTCATATTATCAGAGTAACGCAGCAATTCTCTATAGAGCTACACCCCCCTGGTATATAACCAGACAGTAAATAAATCAGGTTTATATCAGGATCTTTCCCATAACAATTTGTTATTAATAAATTAAAACACATTTTTCATGATTTTTCCACTTTCCCGTTAAAGCTATAGACCAAGGTGGATATCATTATATCTTGACAAAATAGATTTTAATAATAATTTTAATAATTTTAATAATAATTCTTTAAAGAACTATAATAATCTCTGTCCTCTGATATTTTCCTATGTATTCATTATATTGTACTTAGTATTTTTAATTTGTAATTCCAAATTGACTTCAGTCCCACCTTCAAAGGCAATACTATTTTATACTAAACATTATTTTATGACTATAAATAGCAATCACATACATTATTAGCCTAAGCAGGAGTATTTAGTTTAATTTTTTTAATCTTCAATAAATTTCATTCATTTAATTACATTTTCTAATACATTTAAGGAACGGGGAATGACTTCTGTTCATAATTATTCGATTATTTTAATTTAAACAATACCTAGTTATGCGATAGTAGTCAAAATGTATACTGCTGTATTTAGGTTTTAACTTATTATGTTGTTCAGTAACATTTTTTTTTTTTGCTTCTTTAAATCCGTTTGCCTTCAGGCGCCAACATGCCCCTTCAAATTAGTTTTTCTTTAATTTTACTTTATTTAAATTTTTGTATACCTAAGTAATTTTATATGGGCCAGCTATCAAGTATATCTAACCAGCTATACCTGAGAGTACTCTGAATACTTTTGTAATTTTCATATAACTTAAAATCTGGTGGTCGTAAACTTCAGTCTCTTCAGAGAATACCAACATACAATTTAATTTTATAATATTCTCCAAAGACGATACTGCAATAAGTATTGGACATAAACATGTCGTTAAACTACTTCAAATTTCCAATAAACGAAATAATGTAGATAATCATCTACATCACGATCTTTTTTAGATACTCTAATACTAAAATAAATTACCTTAACATGTTCAATGCCGCCCATTATTTCATAAACGATAGAAATAACAAAAACTAAAACCACCCACACCTTTAAAGTAAGAATTCATTGTCAATGGGCTATTTAAGTTTCAGAGTTTATTCAAAAAATCTGATTAAATTATAGCGTATAGAAACTTGTACGTTTTTGACGCATCACCGGCCTGTTGGAATAAACACTGTTGACGCGTATAAGCATCAGCGGCATTGAAAGTGTTGATAGCATTAATATCATAAATTATACCTTGTAGTTTGTAAGAACGGCAGATAGACCATATTTGTTCAGAATTGTCTTTTGTATACAATGATTTGTCATTGAATTCAAATTTCAAATCCATTACCCGCTTGCTCACATTTTTAAATATTTTTTTCCCTGATTATTTTGAATATCCCAAAAATACTAAAATACTAAAATACTACATCCAATTTGCTACCAAAAACCACCCTTAATGTTGATCATCAAAATATTTTTCTTATCATATAACATACACAAAAAAATAATTATATTTGGGTGGCAATACTGGTTGCCCTTTTCTGTTTATGTTAATTTTCAATTTATGACAGTCACTTCCAAGTTCAAAAATATCTAATTTTCATATTATACTTTTGTATAGATTGTAAATAAATGTTAGTAAAAAAAAAAGAAAAAATTGATGAATTAAAATTAAATACATCCATCCTAGTTACTTACTCAACGCATATGTATACTTAAAGCTTACTATGCAGCAGGAGCAAGTTTCTCAGTTTTTATTTTTAAATAAACAATAAAAACATGTTTAATTAAAGAAATATATTCATAATTTATTTTGACAAAATTTAATTTAATTCAAAATAACTACTTTAAATAAATTATTTTGATTTAAACTTTTTTAATACCGGTTCACTCGTTTGTTCGTGGGACGTTTCCATAAAGATTTTATTTTCTTTTGTCACCTTATATTGATTTGGACCTATGAACAAAGATGATTTTAACTTAAAATATATGAAATAATCATAGAATTATTAATAATAATTAGTAATTACCTTTTTTCATGTAAGAAATAGTGGAATAAGGAGTAAAATGAAAGTCTTCCATTAAATATCCTTGTACAATAAGTTCACCAAGAATCATTTCAGCCCGTGTCCTTGAAAATAATGGAGACTGCACATCAAGCAGCAATACTTTTTTGTTACCTTTGCCATACCAGGTGTCTAATAGCATTTGAGCTATAGAAAATAAACAATTAAGTTTCAAAGTATACACTTTTTAGTTAATATTGAAAATACATACCTGTAAACTTTGTTTCATTTTCTACAGCCGCATTTAAAATGCTATACACATCCAGGCAATATTTATTTATACAAATAGACTTCACAGTTTTAGGATTACAACAATTATCACACATTGCATCACAATCAATTGATTCCCATGACTCATCAAAATGAGTTGATATTAATTTACGCCTACATCTATAAGTTAAAATGAAAAAAAAACATAAATGAATCAACAAGATAGTCTAATAGACAGAGGCGCCAAAAGTTGGTTTCACATTTTTACTTATAGTATACTTGGTGATTCTTTTATCACCTACTTTGTTTGATTATGAAGAGTTCTTTTTTTATAGAATGAAACAGTAAATCATTTTGTCCCAGCTGTCGATCCCAACTATCACAATTTAAGGTTAGTTACTTAAAACGCCATTATGAAACAAATCACAGTTCGTTTGATAACGAATTTCCCTTGAGATTATTGAGATTATTTGAGAAATTGTAATTTAATAAAATATTATACTTTTTCAAATACATAAATTCATATTATTTTTTTGTAAAAATGTTTTGTGTCTTATGATAAGATGCGGCTCGCATAAGTCTATGACACGAGCTGCAGTTTGGCCACCCCTAGTATATGCCATATCCATATGGATAGGATATATATTCATTTTGGTAAAAACTAAATTTGTGGAATTGTAAGGTGGTTATTTGACAATGGGAGTAGGGTATTAAATGTGAATTTTCAGTAAATGATAAATGTTTTTCCAATTATAGCACCTCTGGTAGCAGTTAAACATTTTTGAACTTACTCTTTTACATTTAAACAATATTTTATAATAGAGTACAAATTAGGTAACCCAGTTTGTGTTGTAAAAACCATAGTGCTTAATTTAAATACATCACTTAACTTATAATATAATAAGCAAGTAGAAGGTTTTCCATCTCTTCCAGCGCGTCCACTTTCCTACATTAATAAATTATAAGTGTGTTCATAAAAATATTAAATTGATTGTTTTTAATTATACCTAATGTAATTTAAAAAAATGTGGTTTATTAAATATTGAGTTATGTTTATCATATTGTTTATTTATTATTGCTCTTACTTGGTAAAAATTTTCTATTGATTTTGATAGAGTATGATGAATAACAAATCTCACATTTGGTTTATCTATACCAAGACCAAATGCAATAGTAGCTACTACTGCTTGATATTCATCATTCAACCATTTCCTATGAACTTTTGATCTTAATGGTCCTTCTAGTTGGGCATGATAAGAACCAACTCTACATCCATGTTCTCTAAGTAATATAGATTTAATATTAGTTTAAGTCTTAGAAGTATAGAAAATATAATATTTTATTAAGTATTTAAAATTAATTTAGTTTCATAGCTGAAAATGTAAAATAAATAAATTTGATTATGATGTATAAATATATTACTTTAAATCTTTTCGTAAGCTTTCACAATCTTTAATAGATGTAGTGTAAATAATTCCTGATTGATTTTTGAACTTATTTTTAAGTAATGATGCTAATTCGTCCACACATTTTTTACCTTCAGGCTTCCATTTAACCTAATAAATAATTTAAATTATTAAATAAAAATTAAAGTAAAATTATTAATATATTATATTATATTATAATATATATATAATTTATATACTTCATAATATAGATTTGGTCTGTTAAATGATGCTTTTAGCAAAGCACATCCTTGTATTTGTAATAGTTTTTGTGTATCTACAATAACTTTTGAAGATGCAGTTGCGGTGAGACCCAAAATAGGGATATCGGGAAACATTGGTTTGAAAATTGTTAAATGTGTATAATCTATAAAAAAAAAAAATAAAATAACTAAAAAACAAAAAAATAACTATAAACAAATACCCGGTCTGAAATCATGTCCCCATGTCGTACAACAATGTACCTCATCTATAGCTATTCTTGATAGATATTTCAAGCTATGAGCTTTTTGTAATTTATTCATAAATGTTTTACTTTTAACAATTCTTTCTGGGGTACAATATACAAGTTTTAAACCTGATTTAATGTCAGTCATCATCTAAAAAACGAAATATTTTTCTTTAAATATAAAGGTGAAAAACAGGGAAGTAAGTTAACCTTAAGTGTTTTCCTCAGTAGTAAGTGTCAGTAGGTATAATATTATACTTATATACCTATGTTAAACATTTAAAGTACCCACAAATAATATTTTTAAATTACAATATATTGGCTAAAATCGTTATTCTTTGTTTAAATTTATAATTTTGTTCTAACTTCAATTTAAAATATTTATCAAATAAAAACTATTTATATATTTTTTTAAGATTTTTTTGGTAACACGATAAACTTTTAAGGAACCTTGTATTATATACTCAAGCCATAGCTATGAAAATTGAACATTTCATACATTTTTAATTATTATTGTTGAAAATGTATTTTGCACAAAAATTCCCATTTTTCCCTATTATTAAGAAAAGTACTGAAATTTTCTACTTTTGACCCACCAAAGTACTGCTAAAATTCACTTTGCTACCATATTCAAGTAGAATATGAAAGCATTTTTTAAATTCATCCAAAGGTGATGACAGAAAAAAAATAAATGTTTAGAAAATAAATACATTAATCGCTTTACTCATAATCTAAAATATCAATAATTAATAATACTAATACCTGAAATAATAATTTTACATCTTCTTTTGATGAATAGGAACTTATCATTTTAGCATTAACATCAAGTTTTTGAATTTGGATTATCTGGTCTTCCATAAGTGACACCATAGGAGAGACCACAAGAGTAAAACCTTGTAGAACAATACATTTATAGATAACATTTTGAATAAACAAGAAAAGATATAAAGAAGTAAGAGTTAATATTAAAACATTAATTACATGGTGTTATATGCAAAAAAATATTAATTAAAGAATATCATTAATATTATATGGATCTAACAAATAACAATATAATATACATTATTAATTAATAATTAATAATTATTTTATATTATATGAAGCATGATCATATTAGTTCAATATAGTATTTTTCTAGGTGATGGTGACGTCGCGGAAGAATGCGAAAGCAGTCCCCGTGGCGTCGTCGGTTAAAACTGAAAAATAAAGTATTTTTCTAGATATACTGAGTAATTTTATTAAAACAATTCAGAAAACTATGAAAACCGCTCACAAAATGAATTAATATAAATTATAGTAGTTTAATAGATACCTTGATCTATAAGAGCAGGTAACTGATAGCAAAGAGATTTTCCTCCACCAGTCGGCATAATAAGTATAGCATCATGTTTTGATAATGTAATATTAATAGCCGCTAACTGTTGTGAACGAAAACTGTCCAATTTGAAAACAGTTTTTAAGGTATCTTTCACTCTTTCATGCCAAGGAAAATCTACAAAGATTAAAATTATATAATGATAAAGAAATTGTAACATTATTCATTGTTATATATTATTGGCATTTTGTTATGCTATATTTTAAATACCTGTGTGGATCCATTTATTATGGTCACTGATAGAATTAGTTTGTTTTTGATAAGATAACTGTTTCAATTTATCTTTCTGTTCTAATAATTCAGCTTTACGTTTTTGAAGTTTGATAACTTTTACGTTAATTTCCTTTAATTCTTGTTCAATTTTTGATAGTTTATCTGAAATTGAGAAATTTTTATAATGTATAATAATATGCTCTAATGCTACCTATGTTAAAATGCTGTTAAAATATTATAATATTATATTTTAAATGTGCTTTAAATGGAAAAAATATGAAAAGGACACAATTTATTGTAAGCTTTAGATCTGGTTCCAAATACCAATTTAGACTATAAGGAGTTAAAAGAAAATTTTTAAAATAAGAATTAGAATATTTCTTAAAAAGAAGAAGTAAACTTTGTTTTTGTTTAATTTCTAATAAATACGAATTAATTTTTTAAAATAAGATTGCCAGAATAATGGCTTACCTTTATGGCTATTACCTTCTTCATCTACTTCCATTATTTACTAAATAACTGTTAATTTATTAATTATAATTTACAAACATTAAATAATTAAAAGTATTCAATAGACAAACATAAAATAGTTTATAACTTATACGCAATGAAACACTGAAGAAGAAAGAACTGCATAATATTGAAATTTGAAAATGATGGGTAGTTCATTAGTTGTCTGTTGAATGTTGATATTGCAAAAAATTTAGAATTTACCATGCTTACTGCTTGGTACAAGCACAGAATAATATTCTGTGGTACAAGATCAATGTATGATACTAATAACACTGATAACACAAAACAATAATAATAATGATAATAACAAATCAAAACTTATTATAATTAATAATTATTAAATTAGAATTAGACATTTTCAATTTTGTTCTTCTCAATTCTCAACTCCAGTCTCCAGTATCTATTAATATTGAATTGTTAATATATATATATATATATATTAATACTCACTAACTTGGAAGCTATCAAAAATCAGCATGATTTGTAGTAAATATTTTTCAAATTTCTTAGTGAAACAAAATTATACTTCATCTAAACTGTATGTAAGTTAATGTTTTTGATGTACAACTATATTTTAATTATTATTATGAAAGCTTTACAATATATTCAGGATAAATATAAAACAATAAGAATTTATTTTAAAAAAAATTGGTCATGTACATTTTTTGAAATATATTTGTAACCAAGAAATTACTATTGTGCAATATAAGCTAATAATAATTATTTAGTTTTTTTAAAAAATCGTTCATAGTAAAAGTGGATCGGTTTATCTAAATTAAGACATTCATTGCGGTTATCGCCAAAATCTGATGAACACTGTAATATTCTATAAATTATGAACATTTATTTGAACTATGTTTTCATTATTTAGCAAACTAGTTTGACTAGAAATTTTAGTATGACAGCTAAATCAGTTGAATTAAATTCATTTAGTAGAAGGAAAAAGAGTGACACAGACATTGGATGGATTTTACTAGTAAGATTGAAACTTTTCACTTATAATTTACTTTTGTTAAATGAAAAATATGCTTTGTATTCAAGGTACTACCAATTTCTGCATTTGGACTGGGGACATGGCAAGTCAGACGAAAAATATGGAAAGAAAGTTTGATTCAAGAACTCAAAACTAAAACTAAATTTCCTGCATTGGACTTTCCTGAAAAGTTAGAATCTTTTCCTTATATTGTTATGGTGAAATATATCTAAAGTATCTCAATTTTTATAGCCAAGAAGAACTTAAAACCCTTGAATATCGTAGAGTAAAAGTAGTAGGTGAATTTGATCATTCAAAGGAGTTGTACTTAGGTCCTAGATCCTGTTTAACTGATGGTGGAGCTGAGAATAGCAATGGATTGTTTTCTGGTTCTACAAAAAGTGGCTATTATGTAATCACACCTTTTAAACTGTCTAACAAACCGTAAGAAATGTTTTCATTCTTTTAGTTTCACTTATATACTAATAGTAATTGTTTTAAGTTACACAATTTTAGTGAACCGTGGTTGGGTTTCTATGAAAAATAAAAACCCTGCATCCCGAAGTTCTGGCCAAGTTGCTGGTGAAATTGAATTAGAGGGTGTCGTTCGGTTAACTGAACCTAGACCTCAATTTGTATCCAAGAATGTAGCAGACTCTCGTTTCTGGGCATATAGGTATATTATTTATATGATATTTAAATTTGGTTAGAATAATATGCTTAAAATATTGAAAAAGAAAAGTTCATTGAACTAAATGTATAGATCAATAATTTAGTACTGGTTTGTTATTATAGAGATTTAGAGGCTATGTCAAAATTAGTTGACAGTGAACCTATTATGATAGATGCTGTAGCTGAATGTAGTATTCCTGGAGGTCCGATTGGCGGACAAACAAATATTTCATTGAGAAACGAACATGTCTCTTACATTATTACCTGGTAAGATACATAATTTTCCATATTGTTTCGCATTTTCAAATCCATCTTAAATAGTTATCTTGATCTGGCTAGAATCTAAGTTTTTTAGGGGGTTCCTGGTGGAAGTGTTACAAGTTATTTGGGTAAATGTTTTAAATACAAAACTAATCTTACAGTTATGTTTAATATATATTTATTGTAAATTTATACTTCATTAAAATTAAAATAAAATATTTTTAGATTCTGAGGTCTGATTAGAGCAATGAGTTTATTGATTTTACAAAGATGTGTTTACACAATCAGGGGCGTGCTCAGAAAATTTATGTGGGGGGGGAGGGTTTCAAGTAAAATTGAAAGAGCTAGTCTTTTACCTAATGACCATTTTTTTTTGTTTTTTAATCAACAACAAATTCAATTATTTATAGATTTAAATATTATATTGCTAATATAGAAAGCTATTATAATACCTAATATACCATATGCATTCCAAAACTAAAGAACCAAAAATCTAGTTTGATTTTTTGCTCAATTCATTTAAAATTTCTTTTGCTGGTTAGGGGAATTTTTTCATGAACAGCTAACATAGCTAAGCCGTTAAAGTCGAGTCTAAAACCAAAAAAATGTTAAAAAAAATTGATATAAATTTTTATTTTAATATCCAGAAAATACCTCAGTCATTGTGTTTCATAGATAAGATTTCAATCTTTTGAGACAAGAAAAAGTTCTCTCGGGGGTGGATGTTGAAACAAGTAAAGTGCATAGAATTTTTAATAGAAAATGTATATTGGGAAATATTTCTTTATCACACTGTCTCAACGCTTCTAAACAATTTTTTGGATATTTTACATGCTTATTAAGTTTGGTATACCATATATGTAGTTCAGCTTTAAGCTTTTAACCGTTAGCTTATCAGTATCGAAGAAAATTGAACAAGTTCATCAAAGTTTTCTGAATAAGTTCCAAAAAATAAACACTGAAAAGTGAAAGCCTAAAAAACAAATTTATATTTTGAGTACCTATTAAAAGTATATTAAAAGTATCGGCAACTGCGGGGCAGTGTACATATTCGAAGTTGGAAGCATTTAACGATAAAATACGAATTGGGAAATTTTATGATAATATAATTCGACAAGTACATTATAAAGATGCATTATTTGTTTTTTTGATAAAAAATAAAAATAATACGGTCAATGGGGGGGGGGGGGGGGTTGAACCCCATGAACTCCCCCCTCGTGAGCACGCCCCTGTACACAATAAGTAGTTGACATTTTATAAATGTAAAAGGGTTAAATAGCTTGATAATTTAATACAATGGTCTTGTACAAGCCCGGATTAAGGGGGGGTCCAGAGGAGGCCATGGCAATAGTTCAAATTTATAAAGGGGCCTCAGACTTGTCCATTACTTTTTTCGTTATAGGCTATAACACTGCATAAATCACCTTAAAAAAAATTGATGATTATTAAGCGAAGAAAAAAGCTCATACATTATAATTTATAAATAAATGATGCATTATTTATTGCCAAGTACCTAATATCTATATATATTTATTATAACAGGTACCTAACATTAAATAATATATACATTATAAACATAACGTACGTAACAAGCTATTATTTTTTTTTTTTCGTACAGGGGCCTCTTTTAAAACTTTGGCTTCAGGGCCTCGAAATGTATTAATCCGGGCTTGGTCTTGTAAGTTTCTTTAATAGCAATTCAAAGAAATACTTATGATACATAGGCACAATTTTCTATAAGTATTAAAAATTAAAATGTTGACAAAATTCATCAAAACATCAACAATTTGCAAATTTTTTTTGTCATTGATCCTTAAGCCCAGCATCTATGGTCATTAGCTGTTTATAGGGTTGTATTGTGGTGGTGTTATGGTTTGGAACAGTGAGTTTTTACATCTGAGTGTTTGTGTTTGGCAGAATTTTTAAGTGGGCACCTGTGGGTATCTGCCATGCCCGGGTGGGGGATGGTGGCCTTTCTCTTCGGACACCATGACTGTCTAAAGAAAAATGACGTCCGTAGCCAGGATCAAACCAATCGGGATCAATGTAATTCAAAAAAATTATTCCTGGGGACATATAAAATGAAATTTTCAAAATATTTATATTAATTTTAACATTTTTAAGCTATTTTTTATTTATACCATTGACCTGTTCACACTGTTCTACGGTAAGGTGGTATTGACTCATGAGTTAATAACTACCTACAATATAATATCATAGAAATATTGACTATTATAATATTTAATATAATAAATACAACGCTTTTGGCCTAAATTAAATTATCCTTCCGTCATACTGGTCATACTAATAGTAAAATAAGTTGCTTTAATAGCAATATCAAAAAACACATCATGAAATATACTTGACATAGGCTGACAAACTATCCTCGCTCTGAACCATTTTATGTTTAGAATGAATAATGATATATTATTGAATTCAAATTTTAGACATCCATTACAATGACCCAGTTGACACTTACGACTTACTCAGTGGCGCCGATCTATATTTTATGTTATGGGTAAAAAATGCTGTTGTTAGACCCTCCTACTTAAAACAAAATGCTTAGCTACTCTCAAATAGTGCATTATAAACACAATATACTGCCTTTAAATATTAAATACCACTAATGACTGATCCTTATTATCACCCATCCACCCACCTAGTAAACCAATAAATAGTTCTGGGGAATTTCTCCCTAGCTTATACCCGTGTTCCACGCCACTGGACCTACTGTTCAGCAGAGGCACAGAGCGGTACTCACTTGTCCATCTTTTCTTTTTTTTAATTATATAAACCTGAGTAATTTTTGTGCTAAAATGTGTTTTTTTGACATGTGGCCAACATAATTTTTTTAATTTTTTTTTTTACTAGGGATACCCTTAAGTCTTGGCTACATTTTTTTATATTCCCAGTAGAAAAGTTGAATTTCATTCAGTTTTTCTGTTAAATTATCTTCTATAGTTCTATATATTGTCTCAAAGTAGAAAACATCGATTCTAAGCACTTTTTTCCTCTTCCACCTATGCTGTTATGTGGGAGTTGCGCGCCTCCGTTCGGAAACAGGTCGACGCCCGGTGTATCCTACTTTGAGACAGAGTATAGATATAGTTGAAGAAATTAAAATATTCATACTTGTAATTTTCAATATTTATGTGTAATAAAATATATTGTTTTATCAATTATTACAGGTATGGTTTAGCAATTGCAACAGGATACATGTGGTATGCAAAATATTCACATGCATTAAGATCAATCATTAAATAAATACTATTAACTTATGTATTCCAGTCAAAATATATATACTAAAAATAATATTAAGTATTATTCATCAACAAATTGTTTTACAATTTATATTTTATTATGGTCAAAATAAGAACAATAGATTTTGAAAAACTAAACTTTATTATGCTTAACTACCTATTAGAATAATATTTTGTTTTGCAGATTATTTAAAATTAAAATATTATTCAAATATTAAATGTACTAAACGTTTGTATTATCTAATCTAACTATTTTATACTATGTCTTATTTAAACTAATATGGCTTAGAATTACATAAATATAAAATTTATGATACTATTAGAATATTAGTCCTAATTTCCAATTCTTAAATTGACTAAAATATATGAAAAATGCTCATAATAAAAGCATAATCTAAGAATGATAAAACTATATTACTAAAATAATAATACAACAAATAATAGTAGCTCTCATCTATATAACTAATTATTAATTGTAAACATATGATAGATAATACAGATAACTATTTTAATACTAGAAACATATGATGGACATTTTGATAGTATTACAATAAAGAATATAGCAATACCATTTACAGACAAGTATAATTGTTCAAATTATAATAATCTCAAAGTAGAAAAAAAATCCAACATGAAGACAAAAAAAATATTTTTATAATATACATAACCTGATTGTTAATACTTAATAACTAAACATACATTAATTTCGTTTTGGCATTGGAACACTTGCTCGTTGATCTTCCATACGGCCTGATTGAAGGCGCATAATTAATGTAAAAAAGTCTTCATCAGGTACAGTTGGTCCTCGGTTTGGTGTACGTTGTGACTCTCCATCACTGCTAATGTTGGACACAGGAAGCTCACTGCGTTGATCTTCTAACCGCTCACCTTGACATCGCATAAGAAGTTCTAAGAAGTTATCATCAGGTTCACTATCTGGTTTTGCAATGCCAGGAAGTTGTTCCAATTCTACTCTTTGTTCATCCATACGCTTACTCTGCATACCTGCTATCATGTCCAACAAATCATCTTGACTTTCAACATGTCCACCTAATATAAATATTTGATTATTATTATTAGTTTATTTATGCCAAACAGCAGTTTAACATTGATACAAAATTAGAAAAATGTAAAAATGAGTAATGGTATGTTAAGAAGTAACATATTATAGGAAATGAATTAATATATAATATATACGATGGTCACTATTAGTAAGTACAAAAATAAAAATATATAGTAATGGTAGTATATAGTAATGGGACTGGGTTTTAGATGAATCGTTTGGGATACTGAATGGTATGGCTGAAAGGAGATCAAGTAAGCCATTTAATAGGGCAGATAGGAACTTTAAGTCCGCATTATCACGGTGAAAGAATAATGTTTGAACGATTAGAACCTACCTTATATTGGTATATAGTCGTGAGGTATACAATGAATACTAAAGCCTTGTAATTTAAACATTTGTTTTGTGTACGCTCAAATAAATGTGTTTTGTTTTAAATTTTATAAAAAAAAAATTTTAAATACAACTGTTAAGAGGACGTTGTACACTTGTACTCACATATGTTGTCTCTGTCTTACTAACGCTTAATATACCAAAATGTACATCCAGTAGTTTCTATTCTGTGTTGTTAAAATTATGAGTGTACAATATTAATATTTAAAAACACTCATAATTCACTTGAAAATAAAAATATCGTAAAAAAACAATGAATTAAATGAAAACACAATTTATGTTTTATTATAGTTTAAGTTTAAACATTTAAGTTTGATAATAGGTAAATTTACTCAAATGTTTAACACAAAATTAGAACTCCTGTACATACATTTTTGTATAATATGCATTTGTAAGACTGATATAAAACAATATGCAGGTACACCGTCCTCTTAAGCAAATTACTAAACAAAATATTAAGTATCTGTAAAAATTTGAGGTAGTTAATTAATTTAATATACAGTCTTACAGAGTGTTACAGATAGAACTGACAAATGTAATTTACTAACTATGTTAAACATTATTTTTTTTTTAATTTAATTATTATAATTATTGTATATATCATTTATATTAGAAAAAAATGTATTAATAAGAAAAATTTTTTTACCTAGGCAGTTAGTAAATTACATCAGTTATTTATTTCTGTTATTCACAATATATTATAATATACATAACATATATTAAAGAATAATCAGTTGATAGTTAGCATATTATGACACCAGAAAAAAGTAAATTAATAAAATACTGACTTATTTGGGCAATTAATTTGTTCGCATTTTGATTTTCTTTATCTTCTAAATTTCTTGAGGAACCAAGAGTACAACGTTGATCATCCATGCGTCCAGCTTGGAATCGTGATAACAAATCAAAGAATGGATCATCTTCAGTTTTTTCAGACTATTTATAACAATAAAACAGATTAATAAATATAATAAATTAGAAGAATACATTATGATATACCTTTTTGGAAACTGATGAAGTAGACTGATAAATCTTATCGTTAGAACTGGGTAATTTACCTTTGTTGTCTGGAGTCAACTAGAATTATTAATAAATATTATTTCAAATCCAATTTTTGATTATCAACCAAACTTAAAATAAAAGCAGTTGTATTTGCAAGCCTTAAACTACTTATTTACTTGATATAACATCACTGTATGCCAAAATGAGTTAACTGAATACGGTAAAAATAATTAATGTATTGTGATTTATGTTACATAAAATACTATGACAAACAAAAACTAGACACACATAAACATGCACACACTACCTTAAGTAAATCAAGCTGTTCCATGCTCTGACGCCTCACCCGATAACGTCGTAGTTGAGGTGAAGGCTGCGTGTTAGAGATGGTATCCAACAACTCTTTACTGTCTGGTGAAAGCTGTCCATTTGACATACCCAAAGATTTTTTGATATCAACTATATTTATCTGTGCAGTTGCTTGACCGACTGTATCACCAATCTAAATAGAAATTTAAAAATTGTTATAAAATTTTAACTTATACAATATTATGTATTAGTATTTACTTCTTTTGATATTTCCAAATGTTTAGAAGCAAAATATAATGCTTTTTCATGATTTCCTAAAGCCAGATTTACATTTCCTAAGCTCCAGCAAGCTCTTCCTATAATTGAGATAAAAATCAATTCAATATTTAATTTATACAATAACCTAAACACATTTTTTAATACATTGTTAAGTTTGATTAAATTTAACATTGAAATAAAATAAAATTTATTTAACTAAACTCTGTCTCGTATAAAAGAGTAACTTTGTATGGCAACCCAATTTTAGTCCGATTTGGTCAGACCATACCCTCAGATAAAACAGTATTTGTCATCTGTTTTTTTTTCTGAAGATCGGACATTGTTAAAAATTGCTTTACCGTAATTATCTAGGCAAAATTCAAGCTAATTTTTTATAGAACGCTGTTGGATAATAAATTGACGCTTCCAGGAGATTCAAACAATTTTTGGTTTAAAATATGACTAATGCCTAATATATGATACTTTTTTTTTCTTCTTATTTTAACACATTGTTAACAATGATTTACCTTCGCCAATCCTATCATGTAATTTTTGAGCTATGTCTAAATGTCTTAAATGATAATCAACTGCTGTATTATAATCTCTCAATAATGTATAAGTATTTCCAAGACTATAACACGCTTGAGCTTCAACTGCTTTATCTTCCAATTCTTGAGCCAGGATCAATGTTCTCCTAGTTTAATATTAAAATTGCTATTTATCATATTTGTGATTATTTTAATATATATATTTTTTAATTTTACTTATAATGATCTGCTGCTTCTTCAAATTCACCAAGAAAAACATGAGAATTTCCTAAATTGCTATTAGCTCTGCGCTCAGCAGATTTATCACCAAATTCTCGAGCAATTTTCAATCTCTAAACATAAAAAACATTTAGATTGTGATATTATATTATATAAAGAACTTTAATTCTACTTTACTTTAACTTTATTCTTTAACTTTACCTCTTCGTGATACTGAATGGCTTCCTTAAAGTTACCCAACAGATAATAGGTATTTCCTAAATTACCACAAGCTCGACCAACAGCTGCACGATCATTGAGCTCTTTCATTAGTTTTAAATTTTCTCTGCAAAAATTATTCATAGTAGTATTATTATATATTATTCATTACCAATAAACTTTTAGTCTTTCAATGAAAGATTATTAGACACAATTTTTAAACAAAATAAGGAACTTATCAATTATTGTGACTACTTATAAGATTTTCTGTAAACATAATTTTGGTATTGCGAGTACAAGTTAACACTGAATTAAATTATTTTAAGATAATTTTTGTAAGCTATAAGACAAAATTATATAATAAGTGTAAAGTATATAAACACAATTCCCTGAAACATGCATAGGTACATACTTACTTTTTATTTACAAGATATACCATTACATTTTCAAAATATATATTTATATAATTTAGATTTGTGACCCTCAAACTACTCGTTTCTTTGATGATCAATAGTCTATGGAAAAGTCACAAACATTTTTTTTCACGGTAAACCCCAGTTGTTTTAGATGAAAACGTGCATTACAGGCCCTATGCTTTACGCTTCTAGTTAAGTTGGGCAGACTTACTTCTATTATATTGTCTTGTAAATTACAAAATTGCTTTAAAGTAATATATATATATATATATATAATGCAATGTTAACCTAATTGTTATAAATTGTAATAACTAATAAGTAACAGATATAATATAAATATATTATTTACTCATAATATTTAACAGCTTGTTCAATGCAAACTTTTACTTCTTCCGGAAACTCTCCTGGATCTTGCTGACCTACTCTTCCTATATGTTTACCCTTAGCATGATACACATTTCCCAAATTGTATAAGGCTCGTCCTTCACTCAACTATTAAAAGAATTAAAACCATTATATAATTTAACAAAAAAAAAATTACTTAGAAAATTTAATTAGAAGTGTATAAATAAAATTGATACTAACTTTATCTCCCAATTCTCTCGCAATTTCTAAATGACGTTTACAACAAATCATAGCTTCATCAAAATTGCCCATTACTTTCAAAGTATTTCCCAAGTTTCCACTAGATTTAGCTTCACCTGGTTTATCTCCTAGTGTTCTACATAAAGCATTAAAAACAAGTATTTTAAAACTGCTTTATTGTGATTTTTTAATATATTAATAAAAATTATTAACAAATACAACAATAAGGAAAGATTTTATTTTTATTATATTCTGATTAAATAAATATACAATATAAATACCTTGCTAAAGCCAAATCAAGCTTATGAAAGTGCAATGCTTTTGGATAATCCGCTAAATAAAAATAAGCATTGCCTAATTGACTGTATATGGCACTAAGAGTACGTAAGTCATTAGTTCCTGCTTGAACAGCTGCTTGGAAGAATGCTACCCCTGAACGACAGTCTCCTGCTTTGCACAGTCTTTCACCTTCCAAAGCCAATTCCAAACACATGTTTCCGGCATCTCTAGGGTTCTATAACAGTATAAATGTTGTTAAATAAAATAACAATTGTTGATTAGGTAGTTTATTATTTAAATATCTTTAATATATTTTAGTCATATTACACTCTAATTTTTTAAGTAGTTAATATTTATTAATTATATAGATATGTAGCCCTGGTAAGGTGTACCAAATACTAAGTCAACTTAATAGATTTATTTTCAAATTATTGTTCATAAGACTAAGAACGTAAGAACTATTAACTCACATTTTTCTGAGCATACATAATAGCTTGGATGAAATATGACTGTATTAAAATTATATTATTTTGTAGTAAATATGCATAACAACAGTAAACGGTAGTTATATTGTACATTTAGTCAACAAAATATTTACCAACTGAGTGAGTATAAAGTTTTTATTTACAATAATGTTTATCTGACATAAATTATTCATGATAATTAAAATTATGTAGCCAGTCACTTGTCTTACTTGATCTTCTGAATTGTCAGACATTATGAGTTTTAGATAGAATAGTCGTTCACAATACGTTCAAAATACAATAAATAAACATTTCATGACAATTGAAAATAAATTTTAATAGTTGCATTAATGAATAATTACAAATTTAAATTTAAACTCAACAGTAGCATACACAAGATTCAAATATAAAGTAAATACTACAAAATACCAAATTTATTAACAAAATATGTCTACAGTTATTAATTTAATTTTGTCTAATGTTATTAATTAATAATTATACATATTACATGTAATATTATTATATAGAATTTGAAAGAAGAAGTAAACATTAATTTTTAACCAATTATGTTAAGACGATAACAACTCGTTGATAATATCAACAAATCAGTATGGATCTAAACAAAAAAAGTGGATGAAGACATCATACATTCTATTCTCTCACGAATGGATTGTAACATGAAAAATGTCTCACTGTCCATGACGTCATTACGATATATTTTATCATTGTTATCAATTACCACAATAACAGATAAGATAATATCTGAAAACAGATTTCTGAAAATAGAAGTCTGTGATGCACACGATTATAAAGAACATTATAAAGTTCTTTATAATCGTGGTGATGCATGACATCTAAAACCATAGATGTATTAACTAATAGCCAATAGGCTATGTCTAGAACACTACACAAGAAATTATATGACAAATCGTAGAACAATTTTAAAAATGTCATTAAGAGAGCCTTTATTATAAAGGCTTTCTAGTAGTAATGATCTACATTCTACGTAATGGCAAAAAATTTAAAGTTTCTAAAAATAATATTTTTTGTATTACAACAAAATAAGTATCTAATAAACTAATAAGTTATAACTAAAATCGCCGATATTTGTTTAAATATTCAATTTCATTTAAAATTGGCCTATCCCACCCGTACGTCCGTGGATTTCTATGATTGCCTCATAGATGTTAAACATATGGATACGGCATAAGACAAAAATCTGTAAGCCAACATAATTCGTACCATTATTAACCGCTAGATGTCATAATCATCAATTATCTGTACATATTATTTTTTCTCTCTCTTACGAGAGTTTTACTTTCCTTGTCACACAGAAGATCTGAGCGAGTGAGAACCATCGTTTCTCTCTCCGTTATATTGACAGACACAGTGTATGTAGAACACAGATATATATATTAAACCAGTTAGCCAGTTAGCAATCTAGTT
>NC_042494.1:152515652-152522337 GCF_005508785.2 Acyrthosiphon pisum
GTATTTTTTTTATATATTATGTTTGGGTTGCTACTTGCTCAGTTGCCATGATATTTTTTTGACCTTAATGAATCTATCTTTCAAAACTTTTTGGTTTAAATGCATGACTGAGAAAGTGAGAAATATCAAAATAAATAATAAATATTAATACTGAATACGGATTAATACGGATAGCGGCCGCCGGCCAAGAGTTGAGCGCTAGTGTTGATTAGAACTGAAATTCCCTCCGTCCCCCGCAGATTCATAATATTAAGGTGTACTCGTATCAACATTCGTTTCCAGTCCTTATAGTCCAGTCCTTCCAGTCTGTATATCTTAGTTCGTGTTTAATATATATATCTGTGATGTAGTTTGAAATAAGGAATGCCGTATCCACGGACTAAGATAGTACTATCTGCCATCTGGCCGTATCCATATGTTTAATATCTATGGATTGCCTATGAATATTCAATTAAAATAGAGATAACCGTTATAATTAATATCATATTGAATATTGAATAATTAAATAATAATCAATAAAATTACAAATTAAAGTAGTATTTAAATTGAACACTAAGAAATTGTCATCTATTAATTATAAATAATTATTTTATGATAGTTACAACGAATAAAAAATCAATATTAAAATTTTTTAGAGTTCACTGTATTTAAATTTAAAATGTTGAAAAAAAGTATTGTTTTAAATTACCAAGTACACCGACGTGTGTCTGATTTTGTAACCCAATATAATGAAAATCATATACCAACCACACCGCTCCAAAAGTTATTATTATCAATCGGTTCTGCTACTGTTTCATTGTTTGATCCTCGAAGAGCAGGTAATAATAACTTACGATTGGAAAACAACAAAATTGTATTATATATTTATTGACATTTCTTTAAACTATATACTGCCGTTTTAGATATGATTGCCACTATGGGAGAAACTACTGGAACATCTGCGTTGAAATATATGAGAGATAAAATGATTAATAATCCTGAAGGCAACGAAATATTACAGTATATAGTATAAAATGCTTGAAATTATCTGCATATTTTTATTCTAAGACATATTGATTTTAATTGCATGAAATACTTTTTTAAAGGTTACAACCACAAATTAACACTTCAACAGTTGATCTTGGAAAATTAAAATATATGCCAGAAAATACTCTCGGATATGCTTACTTTAAATTTTTAGATCATAATGTAAGTAACAATATTTTAAGTTTTTAAAATTATATCAATGAAATGCTAATCCAATAATGAAAATCTAGAAAGTAACACCAGATTCCCGGGGATCAGTACAATTCATTGATGACATTCAATTAGCATATGTCATGCAGAGATATAGAGAAGTACATGATTTATTTCATACGGTGTTGGGAATGCCTACAAATATGTTGGGTAATATGTTGTTTTCTAATTTATTAAATACTAGCTAAACCCGTGTATTTGCCCGTTCATTGCCCCTTTAAGTGCCAACTCTATATGATTCAAACTTTATTCAATTCTCTTATTTAATATCCGGTGTAAGATGTTCAAAATTTAAAAATGTTCATGGATTATCTTAAAGCTCAAAATACTTGTAAATAATCACTTTAAAATGCAAATTTTTGAAGACTTACATGGTGGTTTGAAGAAACGATGAAAATTGCCGGCCTCAAGTTATCATAATTTTGGATCTATATTGATCAGTCAGCACACTTTCAATTATATTATATTATAGCGGATTGCACACCTTGCAAGGTGCGTTTTTAATTACGAATGTTTTATTAACAAATTGTTTATGATGTGGATGTGTAGGTAGTAGGTTCCTGGGACACTGGTTGAGAAAATTAGCCTTTGAAATACCATTTTTACTAAATTATATCATATTGACCTAATAGGTATAATATGGGTACAGATCTAAAATTATACTCAATCATAACAAATTTGAACCTAACAATAAATAAAAATATATTATTAGGTATTTGTTTATTTTTTTTGTTGGGCAGTTGTTGCCACTGTTGTATTTTTCCATCCAGTTTTCAACTTTTCCGGTGGATTTTCATAAAAAAAATTCCTTAAAAACCTTGTCCTGGTAATTAAGAAAAAATCAGTCAAATCGGTCGAGCAAAAGTAACAAAATAACAATATAGCACATAGTAATACTATGTAAAGACTATGTATGTCCCTAGTATAAAAAGACTACATCTGTCCATAGAGTTTAATATAAAGACAATGTTTATAATATTAGTGTAACGGTATCGAGTTCAAATCTCAGATATCAATTTTTTGACTTATTTCACAGACTTTTATATATATATAGAAGATTAATGTGTATATATTATATATCAGTGTCGTAGCCAGGGGTTGGGCACTGGGGGCACCCTCCCCCCCCAAAATTTTTTTTGCTTGTTTTAAATTATAATATTATATGTTTGATGAAAATTAAAAGTTAAGGCAAATCATTTTAAGCAAATCATTTCGAAGGGGTCAGATTTAGGAAATATTGTATATTCATCGTTAGTGCTGTGTGACTGTGTGTGTAGTGACTGATCATTAGTGTATGTGAGTTCCACAAATGCTTTGTGTAATTTAAGATAAACGACAGCTGAGATACTTAGACCTCAGTAACATACATACGCGCAGTCACGTAACTTTATTTTGTGTGAGTGACCGAGCGGACTAAGGTGTTGGTCACGACGCGGACCTTTGTCGTTTCGAATCTAGACCACGGGTGGCTAGTCTTCCCCGACTGGGCATGGCAAAAACCTACACATGCCCAATTTGAAATTCTGCCAAAACCAAACACACGTTAACCCAACCTACAGTACCCTCCCCCACTATTGGAATACCACCAATGGCATATGTTGCTGCGGGCTAATAAAAAAAAAAAAATTAAAATTTTGTAACTATCTTTTTTAGGAGAAGTAACAGTAAAATGGGTTGAAGCATTTCAGACCAAGTTACCAATGACTTTAAGTGGAGGTCTTTTTGGAGCTGTACGACTTAAACCAAAGTAAACATTTATATACTTAATATACATCTACTCTAGTTTGTTCAATTTAATACCCACTTACATTATTTTTAGGCAAAGAGAACAGTATGTAAAACATTATTTACCATGGGCTATTCAAACAGGACAAAACAGTAATTTTATGTTAAATATTTATTTTGAAAAAAGATGGGATCAACCAATAGAAGAACTACAAAAGGAATTAAATATAAAACCTTTAGAAATAATTGATTTAAAATAAAAATTGTTTCTATGTGTAAGTAGTGTTAACATCTTGTTTTGTATTTTCTTCTTGCTTAGTATACATTTATTCATATAACTTAATCAACATTTGGGGCAAATACAAATTCTGTAAAATAAAATAAATATTAATTTAATTAAAAGTTAAATGATAATGTTATAGTTGCACTGACCATTTTGACCTTCAAATGTTTTAGGTTGGAGTTGGGCCATAGGAATTTGTTCTGTTTTTGTTGATTTTATAGTATTAGAAATAAGTTGAAGTTTGAGAGACTCATACTTAGACTAAAATATTAAAAATAATTCCATAATAAACTAATATTTTTATATTGATATTGTATTCAATTTGCCTCTTTTATACAAAAATGTTTAACTATATTTTACTAAATAGTAAATACCTATGTAAAATCTAGTAAAAATAAATAAAATTGTACAGTTTTGGAAAATGTATGACATAAAATTGATAATATAGACTATACTATGCGCGCAATTTTCCAGTAACCAAAACGTGTAATATATAATAAAAATTATAATTTATAACCCAACCTAACTTAAAATGTAAAACTATATTTTATCTTCAATAGTACAATCATATTTATGTTTCATGCTAGAAATATGCTCAACTAGACCAGTGTAAAATTATTCCACATTATCCCGTACCGTATAATGAACCATGGTAAATGATATGATCTAAACATCCCGATGCGTTATTTTTACACCGGTTTAGCCTCGCAAATTTCTAGTCAATATTTGATGATTATAACTAGACATGATTGCTATTTTAAAAATTTGTTAATTATTGAAAGTGTATAAATATTAAATCCTAATGCGCATAATATTATGTTATGTTGATTTTATTTTATTTTATTATCACCTGAACTTGATGTAAGATTCTACTCTTTTCGATCAGCTTCTCTTCTATCTCTTGGGTTTTTCGTCTTTGTAATTCAGCATCTTTCAAAGCTGCTATAAATATAATTATACACTAGTTATAAATAGGCAATTACATCTTTATATATTTTGTTGTCATGTATTCCTAAAAGTATACTTGCACTCAGATTTTTTTGTTTCAATTAAAATATGTTTTTGAAACTGGTACTCCATGGTTTCCATATTGATTTTAACCTGTTCAAATTTTGCTTGAAGTCTTTTCATACTACTAGTCTGAATGATTTTTTCTTGGGTCATTTGGTAATTCCAAAAAGACACTGCTCTCAATGATATATCCATTACAACTTCTGGTCTTAAACCACATAGTATCATCTAAAATTTAAAATGAATCATTACAGAAGCTTAAAATCTATGTTTTTAGAATAGGTAAAAGGTACTCTATAGTTAATATGCATACAGATTTAAAAGATTCGTCTGGATTTAAGTTTATCTGGACAATGTCCAATCGTCTATTTAGGACTTCATTACAGCATGGGCATTTTTTTTCACGGTTAAATGTTCGGCTACCATCGTAGTCGCAAAATATATGTGAGCAACTCGTTACCCATGCAAATGAGTTTAAATCCTTACGACATTTCTTATAATTACAGATTAAATTTATTTCAGACATTTTAATATGTTGATTTGATTGTTTCAACAATTGAATCAGCTTGCAACGAATTCACATTTTCACTACTCATTATAGTATAGGATATAGTGTCTATATAATATATTAGTCAATAATAACCACATTTGTATAACCAATGAACTACTATAGGTGGATTTCCACTTCAAGTTAGGTTTCCACTAGATACATGTACGTGCATAAAAATACTTTTCTGTGATTGGTTGGTATACATGGTAAGCTTTTGGTATACCAGAGTTTATACGTTCTTACCACAGGTTTAACCATGACACCATGAAGTTGGATCAAAATTGAAGTTAAACTTTTTCGTGTACCTACACGGCTCTAAATTGGAACTTTTCTACTTTCCGGGACACTTTTTTTGGGGGGAGGGACGCAAGCGATGCCCGCGTTACCACTCAATCGCTGCGCTACGCTCGGACAAAAAAATCGAAAATATCCCTAACTTGCTATGCAACGCCACCTCAAGTTGGTCACTGGGTAACCGCCGTGTATCCACTCTTTTCATTTCCCTTGCTCATTATATACTAACTTTGAAGTGTCTTAACTTCGAAACTATACTCTAATTCTAACTTCACTATCGTTTTCAGTGTAGGTACCTACTTAACTACATCCGTTTCAAAAAGAAAAATTGCAATAAAAAGGAGCCCCGTAAAGTAGAAATATACCATAAAAATAAAAATTCGCTTCGATCATTCCCTAGTAAACTTGTTGATCAATCAAAATCAGTTTTCAAAATTAAAATCTGTCAAACCAAATTCTTCCAGTTTTGTCTAGCTCACGATGTAGAGAAGATATCTTCTCTATATCCGATATCGTGGTCTAGCTTATTGGTCTAAAGACTAAAAGTCACTTTTTTAAAATCGGCTGCAGCCCCCTTATCGTATCTTAATATCATTATTTTCCAATAATTGATAATCGATTACACAATAAAATATGTCCGAAACCTTGATTTTTTTCAAAATTACGTAGATATATTTATTTTAGTACAGTGGCGAACCGAAGGGGGGGCCCTTGGCTTATGTCATAGTTTTATTTTTATTTTTAAAAGTTTCCTTAAAATTTTCATCGAAATTTATTGATTAGTTTGATTATTACTTATTAGTTATTAGATTAGATTTGGACATTAGGTATTTTGTTGATAACACGTCGAATCCGATAATAATTAATTGACATACATTGTAAATATAAATTTAAAAAAGGTGGGCAAGTGGATGTCGCTATGCTGTACAGCGTAGGTTACAAGTGGGCCACTGTATAATGGATGGTATTAAATTTGAATTCAATGATTTAATATCATTGTATAAGAAAAACGATTCTGAGTGGAGACGGTATGTCGGTCTAGGTATAAGACATATTATATACTTATATCTATGGTATTAAAAAAAAATTGACCTATAATATACACAGGAATATCACAATATCTATTAGGTAGATACTTATAACGCGTTATACATCAACAACAAACCGTGATACTATCATAGGTATATAATAGTATACTTTAGAACAAGGTGGATATATATCCACCTTGCTTTAGAAGTTTCAAGTACCCACGAGTAATATTATATAATCACAACAAAATAACTAAAATAGGTAGTTATTCTAGGTTTTTTAACATGTAATTTCATCCAAATTCGAACTTAAAATTACTATAAAAATAAACTGTGCTTATGTATTTTTTTAGATTTTTTTGTTTCAGAATTAACTACTTACCTACTTACCTACGTGGAATCTTGTTTTAAATTTTCAATTCTTAGGTATAAAAGTTGAACATTTTATGAATTTTTAACAACAAAATAATTATTCAATTTAAAATTTGATAAATGTTGTCAAAATTCGATCATTAAATGCTTATAAAAAAAAATTGTGTATAAGTATTTTGAATATAT
>NC_042494.1:152522437-152522744 GCF_005508785.2 Acyrthosiphon pisum
TTCAACTGCTATTGTAACAATATATCAGAAACCTTGCATTAAATTTTAACGTTTTTTACCCAACAAATACAATTTTATTGATAATTATAGAAAATAAAACTAAAAAAAGGTGGGTAAGTGGATGTCGCTCTGCTGTACAGTAGGTTAGAAGTGGGTCACTGTATAATGGACAGTATTAAATTTGAATTCAATGATATAATATCACTGTATAAGAAAAACGATTCTGAGCGGAGACGGTAGGTATATCAGTCTATGTATTAGACATATAATATATACTTATCTATGGTATTAAAAAAAAATTGACCTA
>NC_042494.1:152522794-152523014 GCF_005508785.2 Acyrthosiphon pisum
ATATGTTATTGTTAAAAAATAAATAAAAAATAAATAAAAAAATCTTAAAAAAATCTTTAAAAAATGTTAGTATTAAAAAATAAATAAAAAATCATTAAAAAAATCTTAAAAATCTGTATCTGATAAAAAATCAATAAAAAATTCTTAAAAAATTCTTAAAAAATATGTTATTATTAAAAAACAAATAAAAAAATCATTAAAATACGTGTATTTATTAAAA
>NC_042494.1:152523114-152523256 GCF_005508785.2 Acyrthosiphon pisum
AATACAATAACAAAAATAAATAAGAGCTAAAATGTAGCATTTTTTAGGTTTTAGGAATTAGAAATAGCACTTTTGGCCAGCTAAATGCTCACTGTGCGTCGTACGGGATATTAATGATATTATTATAATATGAACAATGATC
>NC_042494.1:152523356-152532821 GCF_005508785.2 Acyrthosiphon pisum
TAGTCAGTAAGTTGTAGACAATAACTTGTAATTTGTAGCTGTTTGACTTTGTCTGTTGTCTGTATGTTTGGCTTTTATTTCCTACATTCGTATTTCGTATTCTGTGAATAAGTAAATTTAGTGTACAATATTGCTGTAGTAATCATTAATCGTAAATCCATAAATTTGAAACTTTTACAAACGTTGGAAGAAATAGTTATTATGTATGTATGTTTCCATGAACGTGTCTAGAATAATAAAACATAGTTTTATCATCCTATACTATAAAATGAAGATTCCGAGAACCGTGGCGCCCCCTAGGTATAGTGTACCAATGGAATTGGAATATAATATGATTAGGTGCATATTATTCTGAAATGTGATTGTGAATTGTGAATGTAAATTATGAAATTACCATGGGAAATACTCAAATTAGTTAATAGATATCTACTTCTATAATAACGAATTTTAATTTGTATATATCATTGAATTATAGAATACGTACAGGTACAGTATTTTAATTGTGCTATTACGGAATGCCTTTATAGACTTTTCAATAATAGAAAGTATTCAAAATAATTTGGCCTTATAAAATTGCTCTAGTAACCCGTTTTGTTTGACCTTACCCCCAAAATGGTAATCCATTAGCTATTTAGCTGTATTATGTTTTTGAAGTCTATTTAATATATTTTAAAATTACACACACGTAATATTCTGTTATTAATTTATTTTGTAAACTACACCAAGGTATTAATTATTTATAGAATCATGAGTGGCACATATACACCAGGCACTGTTCCAACAGCACCATATGGGTGGAATCAGCAGATAAGTGTTTCACCAGCAAGTCCTTACACCCCACAACCTGAATGTAAGTGACCAACTACATTTTTTTCTTCTAATATTTTAAAGGTACCTTATTTGATTTAGTTGTGAAGGCACCATATGAACTTATTACCACTGTTGTTCCTGTTGGCCCCCATAGTACCCGAATGGTCTGCTCCTTTTGCCGAAAAGAGATAACTACAAAAATACATAAAAAACCGATTACAAAGGCTTATATATCCAGTTTATTGTGTTGTGTGTTTGGGTAATAAACAAATTAATTAATCATTTTTATCAATTTAAATCGATATTCATTTGTAATTAGGTTAAGTGTTCGCTACAAGGGCATTTGTTGTCTGCGTCTTACACATTTAGCTTTGTTAGTTTAAAAATTAAGAGTAAATCAACCTATTTTGAAATTTGATGGTAAGAACACAATCTGTGCTTGATGTGGATTTTTTTACGATAAATCAATTTTTTAGTAAGTTTTATATATTTAATATAGGTAGCTTAAATTAAAAATGCCCATTACTCACTAATATCTGAATTATCATAAAAAAACCACATACAAACACAGATAATGTTCATACCATTAAGTTTCATACAAAATAGGTCGATTCTCTTGAATTTTTAAACTAATGAAGCTAAATGCGATCTGTTAAGTGTACATTTACTATGTTACACGCAACAAAATATGTCTGTTTAGTGTCTTCTTAACATGCAAGTTAATTCATTTAATGTGAACTAGTCAAAATCTCTGAGTATAATTTATATATGTTTTATTTTTTGGAACTTAAAAGGATGTTATACCCACATTATGTTGCCCTGTCTTAAAAACACTCAGCATACCAAATTTTATATTCAGAATAATTAATTTTACTCAGTAATCTTTAACAGCAGAGTGAATTGGCCTATTATCAAATTTGAAGATCAGAATATTACCCAGGGACCCACTTAAGTTTTTTTTATTGGTATTTTAATTTTAAAGCAAGTTTTAAGCATTGCAAATTTAAAAAAGAAACCACTAATGTCAAAAATTATAGTAAAATGTATTATTCTGAATGTAGAATTTGGTATGTTAATATGTTTTGTAAGACGGGAACAACGCATGCGTGTTAATCAATACTATATTCTATTACATTATTATTATACCAATGTAAACTGTATTTCAAATGGTAAAATTTTTTTTAAGTTTTAAAAAACAAAATAATGTTTATGACAAGTCAGTTTTTATGTTTTTATTATGTTTATAACATTTTGATTGAATAAGTTAAAGGATAATAATAATTTATGTAGTTAAAATTTTGAATAAATTGAACAATACATATTATAACGAATATCAGCTGATGCTGATGTACATTAATAAATTAACCGAACTATCTATGCATATACTATTATTTTTTTAATACACACATTTTTCTAAAAAGATAGTAAAACATTTAAGTTTTTATACAATTCAATGTTATAGGTACTATTTGCTTAAATTATTATAATAATTACCCTATTAATTGATGTTTTTCAGATGTTTTTGGGGTCCTTGCTTAATACCGTTTTGTATGGATCAATGCTTAAATGTTGAACATAAATGCCCTAAATGTGAAGTTTATTTAGGGCAGTATATAAGATAAGTTGTGTATGTTTTTAACTAAAACCTTAATGTTCAAATTAACTGTTACTTACAAAACTTAGTATACTAATGCTTACTCAATGAGGCAGCTTGTTTGACGTATTCAAAAGACATTATGTATACTTACTAACAATTATTGTCTTCGGTGACTTGTAATTATGTGCCTTATAGTATTATTGGAAATATAAAATCTCTAAAACTACTTATAAATTAAAATATTTTTTTAATATCCCATTAGAATTTAGTTACCTCATATCAATATTAATTATAAAAGTTTTAATGTTATCTGTTTATATTTTTATTATTTTATATTATTATACAATGTGTTGTTTGTTTTTATTATAATTATTATTGTTATGACTAATAAAAAAATTTTCAAAGACTATTTCATTATTTTATTAGATACAGTTATTTGCAATTTACTGTTTAAGTATTACTATAACAGTTAATTACAGTGTGCAGGTACGATACATATTCATATAATTGTATCAAATAGGCCAAAGAGTGTTTACTTTAGCAAATATTAAGTACTAAAAAAAAGCATAAATTATTTTTCTATCAGTTACCTATTTCTTTTATAATTTTATTTTATAAAATATACCTAGGTAGTCTAAAAGTATGTAATAAAATTAAACAAAACAAAAAATGACTAAAAATATTACCACGGAATAAATCTAAATGGAAAAAATAATTACTTATTTAATAAAAACTATTATTATGTATAGTTGTTATTATCTTATCTGATTTTCATCCACATAGCCACATCATGTGGCCTGTGGGTTGCTATATAGGTTGCTGTGGTGCTTGAGCACTCCATGAAAAAAAAATAAAAAGAATAGTGAATACCTATAACAGAGTATTAGTGTTTTATTAAAAACTAACGCAATTATTCGAAGCTTAAAAATTGTTTAATATAAAATGTAAGTACAACGCGAAGCTTATGTTTACAGCACGAATTAAGATATACTTAATATTATAATATATCTTAATTCCGTGGTTTACAGTAATTAATTATTATAAGATTTGATGCGCCACACTGCTACAGGTCTTCGGGAATATCATTTGTTCTATAACACTCCGCTGAATGATAGCTGAACATTTGTTCCAAGTCATCGAACTTCACATTGATTTTCCCCGAAACCATTTCGAGTTGGTCTTGTAGTGTTTCGTACATTTGAGATAGACTCATATATTTTAGGATTATATTTTTAACTTCGTCTAAAAATATAATTAGATATTGATATTATAACATAATATTTAAATTAAAATTAAAATTTATCAATACTTTCGACGGCAATCAAACGAATATTATTGTTGTTCAAATTTAATGTCAATCCTTTGAATTGTGTGTCGAGTATTAACTTTTGTTCTAAACGAGAGAAAATTGACGGTTATAATCTATATTTAGAAGCTTATTATTAAGAGGGATTGTATGGGATTACAAATTATTATATAAGTTAAATAATATACTATCGTAGTATGAGTATCACCTCCTAGTTCCTTTACAGTATTTTTCAAACATTGATATAGTTCTGTACACTGCGGAATTTGATCTTCAATGGGAGTAGTATTTGGGAGTTTCGATTTGTCTTCGATATCTGAACACAAACAATTTATTTAAGACTTGTTACTTGTTAGTACTTAGTTGTTTAGTTTTTACTTATTTTAAATACCTACCTATACTAAAAATATTATATAATAAATTATAATTTATAACTTATTAATGTATATAATATTATCATTATGTCTAATCCTATGATAGCCAAGGACAGGACACCTACCGACTACCATATTTACGATATTTTGAAAATTTGTTTTCGATATCTTGAATTTTCACTGTCAAAGAGTGAACTGTGATTGAAGATTTTCAGATGTATTAAAGAAATTTATGAATCACCAATATTATTAATACAATTAAATTATAATTATCGTACACTCGTACATATATTGATATTTATTACCCAACTTTAATAAATATAAAAAAGACAATAATGTAAATATTGTATTATAATATATATTATATAGTATATCTATTATATTTACAATTTTAAAATTCTTATTACTTGCATCAAAATTAACTCATCGAAAAAAAACTTAAGATAATTTTCTTACATTTACAATTTATAATACTTCAACTAAATCTAATATTAAAAATATCATAGTTAAATGGATTATTCTGAACGTGAAATGTGTAATGTGAATAACCATAGACCTATAAACTATAATAGGTCTGCGAAAATAACACATGTCAACGTATAGTATAACTAAAAATGAACATATATTTTGAATAGATTATATTGGTGTACATTATTAATTGATTTTGATACGTACAAAGTACCTACATCACTTAAGAAGGTGTCAACCAATCGAACCCACACACGACAGTACGATACAGCCATAGGCGCAAATAGGGGAAGCTAAGCCCTCCCAAAAATGTCCTTAGCCTCCCAAACATTTCCTACATTTTGTTTTAAGCTTATACAATATTAACAAAGTAAGGGTTTAGCCCCCCAAATCCTAAACGCTATTTGCGCCAATGGATACAGCCATAGTTGTATTTATAAAAACCAATCCGGCGAAAAAGAAACACTCAAGTTGCACTGTTGCAATTTGCAGTACCTACCTATATGGCTATATAAGTAGGCGTGTAGGACGAAGGTCGTAGGTAACCTAACAGTTCAGAAACTACATTTTAAACATAGACATTATACTGAGTACCTATAAGGTCTATGATTTTAAACTTTACAAGGTCAATATCAACTGCTGTGTCTTGCTGTGTTAGCGTTTTTATTTATTTTTATCATTAAATAGGTAACCGGTGTGAAAAATAATGCACCGGGATGTTTGGACCATATTATTTACGTGGTTCATTATCCCGTTTCGGGATTATGTGGTATAATTTTAAGGGCCAGTTGTACAGTCTGATTAAAGTTAATCACAGTTGTTTAACCGGCCGAATTGGGCCGGTTAAATATCTGTTATCAGCTGATTAAGCGTAATCGGAGTTTAATCACAGACTGTACAACTAATAGCCAGTTGCACCCTTAGATCATATATATGATCTAAGGTTGCACCACAGACTATATGAAAGTATAGCATATTATAGTCTGGTTGCACCGTCTACGGTTAAACTTCGATTAAGCTTAATCAACTGCTAACAGATATTTAACCGGGCAAATTCGGCCGATTAAACTCCGGTTAACTTTAATCAGAGACGGTGCAACTGGCCCTAAGCCGGTCTATAGTTTAGCCATAGAGATAGAACAATGTTTAGCGAATTTAGTATACCACATTTATTGTCTCGTTTGGTTTTGCGCAATGATCGGTTGGATATTAAGTCTTAACTCCTAGAACTTTCAACTTACGCAAGGAAAAAGCATCGGTTTCATCTCGACTAGGATGAAACTCAATTGAATGTTTCGAATTTGTTGATGTTGAAATCGAATTCGACTCCTCTTCCTTCATAATATTGTTCTAAATATTTAGTTCGTTATATATAATATATGTAATATAATATATTATATATTATGTTTTTATTAAATCGTAATTTTTGGTAGACAATTAAGAATTTATATTTCATATACCAAATAGTCCTTAGAATGGTCTTCAGATTCAAAATTCTGCTGGTTCTTTCCGAAAAAATATTGATACAGATTAAAAATTAAGCGATCCATTTAAAAAAAAAAAAATTTTAATCAACTATAGTCTATATCGTCTATCAAGCATTCAAGCTTGATGTAACGTGTATTATTTATGTAGGTATTTAAAACTATTTGAGCGATAAAACAATTTAAAATGTATGAATTATACTTATGGGTATTGCTTTCAATAAAATATACATGTCGTCAATCATTATTATCCAAACAATATTATTTTTGGAGAGATAGCATTTTTTTTAAGCCAGTTAAAAAGTAATTAAACATATAATATTAATAAAATCTTAACACTATCACTGCGAACCTGCACGGTATACATATTTATGTACTTATATAATATAGCTATGAGCTAGTACAGTAGAATACCAATAAGTGTATTTTAATATTTATTATGATAATGTAATAATGTATAATATAATATCTACCGCTATCGGTTACCTAAAGTATTTCTTTAATCGTTGTGCCTATACTGTGTCAAACTGTCAAGTGTCAACTGTCCAAATTGCAGATATAGACATATATCAGTATTTTTTTACAGATTGCTTGTTACATGCACTGTGCCTTATTATTTATTAAGTATATATTATACACGATGATTCACCAAGCATGCTCATCCACCTTTTCTTCTTTAGTAATGATGATACCTGACTGAGTGCCACTGAATATAAGAAATTAACTCAGAAAAAAAAAAATTAATTATCAGACATATTTACAACAATATTTACTATAAGACCCAATTACTAAAATCAGCTGTATGCCTGTATGTATATATAAACTCTTTTTTTTCTGTTTTTTTCCTCTTAGATTACCCTGTAAAACTTATAGACATCTTAAAAGACACTATAATCATAAAATAGTGTTAAAAATGCAAACGTAACAAAATAATATGTAACAAAAAAAATCATATTTAATTTATGATTATTACTTATTTGAAACTGTGTGTCTATATTACGTTTCAAACCAAGTTACACAATACTATACAAGTCGTGCATATATTATTTATAAGATACAGTTGAATCTATCAATAATATGATCTATCAATGATAGGTACATCAAGCCATCAACTGCCCCGTGTCTGGTATACTGATAAAATCTCAGCTTCTTTCGACAGTAAGCAATACTGTCCCGGGGTATTTTTAGATATATCTCAGCCCTCAGGCCTTCGACCGCGTTTGGAATGACGGGCTTTTATTTAAACTAAAACACTTTCTCCCTCCGCCATATTATTTAATAATCAAATTATATTAATTATCAGATTATCTTGAAAATACATTTAATTAGAATAGAATCTTGGGCCAAAAACTGGAAAACTAAAATCAATGACAAAAAATCCGCCCAGGTGAATTTTTCCCTAAACAAAAGGAAATGCCCCCCACTAAAATTCAATAACAAACCAATTCCACTTCAACAGTCAACCTGCAAATACCTAGGTATCACTCTGGATAAAAGATTAACATGGTCAAACCAGTGGCGTCATTTATGGGGGGGGGGGGGGGGCAAGGTGGGCATTTGCCCCTGTCTGATTTTAAAAGCGGCTCGATGGGCCGGTGCCTAGTTGTTGCCGTTTTACCATGACTATATTTTATTGCACAAAAACATGCCTATTTTATATTTTCAGAAAATATTATACTATGTAAGTACTAAGAAATTATTGTCACAATGATACATTTTTACTAATTGATAGTTGGAATATATTAATTATATTAAGACGAATGTGGGGACGTACACATTGTATATTTGTATGTTTGGGTATGTAACTATGTATGTATGTTTGTGTGAGTGTGTTTTGTGAAAGAAAATGAACGATATTAATACATTTATTAGTATCATAATCCCGTGTAGTTTAATTTCTAAAATCTAAAATTAATACAAATAATACAAATTGTTGTATTTGTTAAAGAGTGCCACTTAAAATTACGCAATTTTTTCATTTATAGAACAAATGGAAGTAACAGAGCAAGTTCTTAGCTATTCAAAAACAAACATCTGTTTTTGCGCTAGTGAACCATCTCGGCGTACAAATACTATTTTTATAAAAAAAAAATGGATTATCGCGAAAACCAGCATTTAAAAAATTTACTAGATATGGATAATTTGTCAGCTAATCTATAACAATTATGTTATTTAAATGTATAAGCGTGATAAGATATTAAGATAAAAATGTAGGTATCTATATAGTTAAAATCCGTATTAGACAAAATATGCACTATAATATGTAGGTAGTTACTATACCTACTTTTACTTAAGATCACATAAACATTTTGTCACCCACACGCGTTGTACGTACCTACTTAGTACTTCTTGGTTTAGTATTCCAAATTTGTATTAGGATTTATTTGTTTAATCGACTTTATTTTTCAACACAATGGAAAACAATTCAGAAAGTAAGTAACAACCACATAATTAATATTTAGGTTTATATTTTAACTTTTAACCAAATTGTGGTATAGATGCAAAATCAAATTAAATTATTAATTAATTGTAGCAAATAAATATAATTTTAAATATTAAAACATGTTTGTTAAAATAAGTATACTTATATTTTTTTCAATTAATTCAAAAAATAATAATGATACGCTCTTTTTAATTCGGGATGTTGTTGAAATCGTACGAAAAAATGGTTCTTTTCAATCAGTTACATCTGTCAATAGTAGATGATTTCCTGAATTCCTCCAGAATTTAGTCATAAATTATAATGGTATATTGCTGGTAAAAAATATATCTTAATATCATAAATGGTTAAATATGCACTTATAAATTAAATATGATCAAATATGTAAAATATGCAGCAATACATTATGATTATAAACTTATATTGCTATGAAACAAATTTCTATAATACTCAACAATGTTTTGAATGATTATTGAACTCCTAGAAGTCCCTAGCCATAGACTCATTACGAATTATGATAGCGAAAGTCATAATAATATGAGACTAATTATAGTAAGTTATATTTTCAATAATTTGTACAAAAATAAACATTCATTTTATTTTTAATTTACTTATGAAACACATTACACAACCGTCACAACTATTCCTCCTGGGTATGTGATCATTTCTTCGGGATTTCTGTGTCATCGTATTCAAATTCTTATTGTGAATTTTGTGTTTTAAATAATTATTTTCCATTTTTTTGACAATGGCAAAAAAAGAAAATAATCTAAAACGGAAACGGTCATCTAAAAAAAAAATCTCAAATTCTCTGGTACTACGACGATACAAAAAAATAAAGTAAGTACCTATCAATATAAATTCTGTTTAAACGTTTATAGTAAATTAAAATAAAATAATAATATTTTGGGCTCTACGCCTCTACCCATTCAATATAAAATCAAAATAATTTCTATTATCCTTTACAAAAACAATTCTGTTGGGGG
>NC_042494.1:152533105-152550090 GCF_005508785.2 Acyrthosiphon pisum
GGGTCATTCCACTATGCACTGTGCGAGCTGTCCCCCACCTAGCTAGTAGAGCGGCTATATACAATGTAGTAACGTACTCGGCGGCTCGAGGCAGTATATTTGACCGCCTTGGCTGGCGTTTTGCGCATGCGCCATTCACAATATTGTACGTGTTTACGCCGCACACTCGTAACCATCACCCATGCATTAACATAGGCGACGCCGGCAACTGCCTCGTCGAGACTCGAGTGTCGATGTCGAAGCTCTAGCGGTGGCGGAGCGCGCTGGTCGCAGGATTAAAATCAAACGGCAAGGTTATTATGGCTTACAAATTAAAACGTTACTGCGACGTGACTACGTGAGCCATTCTCCAGTTTTATGCAAGTTGTATACGAAAGAAAATTAATATAAAATATAAATTTAGGTAAATAAAATTATTAAAATATGAAAAACTAAAAAGTAAAAATTAACTAAAAAATTGCGCCCCCGAAAATATTGCGCCCTAGGCCAGTGCCTTGGTGGCCTATGGGTAAATCCGCCCCTGCTCGGTTATAAATAAATATTTATTGAATAGCAATATTCATTATTCAAATATCATATAATATAATATTATGTACCTACTTATCAATATTAATAATATAATAGTTATCACTTAAATTTCATATAATATTTTTGTTATTTATTTGACAGCTGTATTCAACAGTTAGGTATAGCTAGTGATGGGTAAATACCCGGTAAATATATTTTTGGTAAATTCCCTAGTTATTTATCCGGTATTTAAAATAAATATCCGGTAATTTGGGTAATTACTTCAAACAAAAAATATTTAATTAAATACATTTTAAGTGGAAAGTTGGCTACATATTTTTTTCAAAATATCATATTATTATTAATAAAAACAAAAAAAAATATTTTTAAAACTAGAAAAAAATAAAATTTTCATAAGTTTACTGTTGTTATATTATCTAAGAGAATATATAAAATAATTTTTTTTAAAAAAACAAAAATATTAATTGAATAATAAAAATCTATATTCTATATTCTACATTTTGCGGACATTAGACGGTTATAACCATAGATTTTCTTTAATATTTATGTTGTAACCAAGGTGGATATATATAAACCATGATTTAAGATAAAATAGTATAGCTATATTTAAAAAAAAAAAATACCCAATTTTTCAAAGGTAAATATGACGTGGGTAAATACCCCGGTATTTACCCAAAATATATTTCTTACCCATTGGGTATTTACCCACAGCCCATCACTAGGTATAGCTTTGGGAATTTTTTCCCTAGATTCTCAGGTCTCCTCTTCGAAAATATATAGGACTAAATAATAATTAATAGCCTATAAGAAAAAATTATTCTCTCTCTTGCAGTCTTGCAGTCTTTTCATGGTCAAACTGAAGAAACGGTTTTAATAAATGTACGCCAGTAAACAATTCACGTCTTCACGACAACTTAGTTGTGCGTTGAATTCAATCGACACTCGATAGACGAAAATGTAGTCTCGATTAAAATATGTAATCGAACATTGGGGCCGGACGTGTCAACGATTAACGACTAATCAGTACAATTATTATTAGTATAAACCAACCATGTAAATAGTAAATACAACATAAATATTTATGGCTTATCGCTTAGAAAGGTCTAATATTAATAATGTAATGAGTCATTATTACTAATGACACTCAATTGCCATTGTGGCCGCGGAATGAATAGAGAAAAAAAATATTCCAACGGAGAACTAACACTGACCCAATACCACATGTGGTAGGGGTAGGAATCAGACGATTGTAATACTACAGTCGTCTGTCGTAGCATAATATGTTATATGTATAATAAACAATAATATGTTTATTCAGTGTTAGCATCCAGCTAACAGTTGTCTCAAACAACTCAAATCCTCAAACAAGACACATCGCATCGTTCGGTGTACGATTATTGTCCGATAACTGCGCCGTCAGCGGAGATTCTTGAGACCAGAGAGACATCTATACATGCGTTACTCCAGTATAGCCGATAGCGTAGCTGCAGTCTAGGGCCAGTACTCAGTAGGCATGGGGTAGTAAGTACACACATCACTATTCACTGTTCACTACTACTTTGATCGCCTTGCGTTTCCTGTACGCGTTATTAGTTTCAGAAATTTTTTTCTCTCTAAATCATTATTGAACATTAATATTTGAGTTCACTAAAGCCATCTGCAACGGTAGAAATACTTTCATACGATCGAAATTTTTAAGTTTTGGATAAAAAAAAACATGAGTGAATTAATGATCCAGCCTACAGCTCCGCTTCAAATCCAATGTGAGTACCTAATACCTATAATTTAAAAATTAAAAATTATTTTTTAATATATTGATATTACACAACAGTGTATGGGCATTAAAATGCTTTTTGGCATTACGAGCTAGGCACTGCGCAGTCGGTAATAGTGTAGTATTGTAGTATACGTATTAGCTGAATTTTTCACCTCCCCAGACAATTATACACTATTTAATTAATAATATTGTTATAATTGAGTATTTATACTTTAGTGATGTTCAAATGAAAGAAACTGCTCTTTCAATTATTAATTTCCAAATTACATTTGCGATTTGCGCATTGCACGCGCTTTTAGAGTAGGTACCGGAGCGCTGTAGTCCGTAGACCACATCTCAACAACTCACAAGTGGTTTACGGAATTCGTTCAATGCCGGCGCATGTGTTAATATGCAACATGTGTCTACAATTTATATTGTTGAAATTTAATAAATATTATATGGACTCAAATATTCAATTATTATAAATAAAAATTACAAATTGATGCAATCATAATTATTTGTGAGTACAGGGTTAGTAGTATCATAATTCTTATCCTGTTCGTTTTAATTGTATTTGGTAATATATGTATATTTAATATTTAAATAATATTATATTGATGGATGCTTTAAATTATGTGGACATGTTATACTAACGACTCGCCTCTTTTTAGTTAATATTTGCAACGTTTTATACTTTAATCATTGATTAATGATTAGTGTTATTCAACCATCGTCAATCGTCGTTGTTTTTATAGAAATATGAAAATGTATTAATAATTCATATTATTCGTGCTATTAAAAACTACACACAATTATTCCACTTGCCAGTCACCCACAACCATATTTTCATTTTCCAATTTTGTTATCGTTGGAAGGCTGGTTGTAGTCGTGTTCGTGTGTGACTATGCGGGATATCTATAAAATGTGATAAAACCAATCTATATATATTATATATTATAGTTCATCTTTTAAAATATGTGCATTATGTTTATATTTTTATCTTTTATAGTTATAATTATTATAATATTTTATTATTCATTATTATTATTATTGACCATGTCACCATGATCATAATTCATAATATTATGTAACCGGGCTTTGGAGTCGTTGAACACGTTTAACCCGTAGTCCGTAGATATGCAATTTTACATTGTATTTAATATTTTATATTCATGATAGGACCAACACTATCAATTGTATGTCAAATAATTAAAATAATAGAAATTAAAATAAACTAAAAACGTATAATATGCTACCTTACCTACAGGCAAGGGGGGGATCCAAAAATGTTTCTTTGTGGCCTTGTGTGTGTGGGGGGGGGGGGGGGGGGCGCAAAATTGTCACGTTATATTGAATTATTGAATCTAGACCTGACCAGTGTTTTCCAATCTTTGGATCGCGAAATTCTTTTAACGCGTCAAACGAATAGTATGTACAACTATACAAATACAATAATACTTACAACAGTACAATTATAATTTTTTATGGTCTTAAGAGGGGTTTATATAATAGTGCGTCGACGGGTCGCATTCACCAAAAAGATTTGGAAACACTATCGTCTGTCCTTTACAAAATGTCTATATTATTATACCTACTAGTACCTACTATAACATTATTTCGTATACCTATTTCTACTTTACCAGACACCCTTGTTTTTGTTTTTTTAAGTAATTAGGTATACTGAATACTGATATACCATATTTGATATTTATATACCTACTGAGTTTACCTATTAATATTAATTATATACTATTAATATTAATATTACCTAGTACCTACAATAAATTTTATATGCACCATAGCCCCTGCCCCAGGGACGTCATTTCAACTTTTTTTTTTGTTCGTGCCAAAATGTTTGCAGGCCATTCAAATCATTCATAGACATTCATAGACCACATAGAAAACTTTTTTTTTAGGGGGAGGGGGGTCAAGTGGGGAAAAAACTGTAGAATATATTTTGTATAATTTAATTAATATGTCACTTATATTAGTATGAAAATATCACAATAGTCAATATTGTTACTATTTTATATTTTTGACGAACCTATGTGTCCGTACTTTAAATGTATTTATTGTAAATTGTGGATACCAGTTCACAGTGGTATTTACACTTGGTAAATAAATGTTTGGGTATAAAAATATAAAATACTTAACCGAACCCAACCTACACATTTTTTCTCTCTGCATACACGAAATATATAATAAAACCAGAAATTTACTTTATGGGAGCCCTTCTTCACAATGTTTGTGTTATAATTTTATCAATTATAATATTGGGGGACCACAAAATCACATCAAACATTCTTGGAATCTAAACATTAGTACAATATATTTTTTTTTACCGAATAAATATAAAATATATAATATAAATTATAAAACACTTCGGTATATCGGCGCTTATGTTTATTGTTGGCAAGCGAAAGAAGGCGTTCTAAAAAGAAGTTGGTGCAAATGTACACCCTGAACCACCCTAAACGACGCCCCTGCTCTGCCTACTAGTATCAACCGACAACCATTCAACTCATTATCATGAGTTATGCGCAATGACACCCACACTAATTTACCAAACGCAATTTATCCCGTCATACGGAATTTGATAAAATGTGTATTTCTTATAAGTTATAACTATATTATATTATGTCTATTGTCTGTGATATGTTTAACTTCTGATTCACATACTGGTCAAACGGATGACAATCGACAGCCAATCTCCCATATTAGCATAGGCGCAAATATTGTTTGCGATGTGGGGACTAGGGGGGGGGGTACTATAATAATATTGAATAATCATAAAAAAAAATATGTTTGGGGGATATTAAATTTTTTAGGGGCTTACCCTTAAAGCCACCTTGTTTCGATTATGTATAATATTGCAATATTGTTCCTATTGCAGGGCACTTTGGTCAAGCATTCAAAACGATTACATCCTGTTTTGCTTAGCTTAATAGTCGTCCGCCTCAGACCATATTATACTGTAGTAGATTCTTATTATCTCAAACGTTGATTTTTTTTGTAATCTTGACTACATTGAAATCCCATTGAAAAAATTGCCATTACAATAAAATTCGATATCTGAAACTTCTTTCTGTGCACTTTTAGTTACGACATATCGACAGTTTAGTGTACATAAAGATTGTAACGGAAAGACATGACAAATGAAATAACTTTTGTTCTAATTTATAGACGCTATAGCATTACACGTATATTATAACATTATATAGATTCTGAGCGAAGCAATGAATATATTGATTTTACAATGATTTGTATTTTTTTTTATTTTTTTATGTTTACCGGGGGGCGGCTTTAGTTCTTTGCCTGGAGTAGGAGGGCAATATTCTTTGGTATATATATATTTAAATTATAATAAAATTTGTGTGTAAACGAAAAGTAGTCGAAATAATGCTTCGATTTTCAACTTCAGTGTCTAGTTCGATGGAAAAGTGAATATAGTTGGTGCATTGGGGAGATAAAATTTTCACTTTTTATTAGGTGATTACGGACATTTTTAGTTTTGAATTTTTTTAGTTTTGTTGGGTAAAAAGCGTGAACATTTAATAGGCTCCTGATATATTGTTGCAATAGCAGTTTGAATCCCAAATTCAAAAAGTATAAACTTTTTTTAAATGTTTTTTGAGCATTTATAAATAGGTACTTGTTAAAATCTAAATACTTTTATCAAAAGTTATATTGCTTTACAAATTCATGAATATTGCTTCGAAACATTTTAACATTTTAAAAAATCATAAAAATTTAACCACTTGACTTAGATAAATGTATTAAAGTCAATACAATATTAAAAGTTTTCTAATAACAATATTTACTAATGAGCTATTTTGAATTTTTTATTTTCAGTATTAAAAAACACAAAATTTATTATTTAATAATAAATGTTATATTTTATGTGTAGTGCAAATCAATAAATTATATAAATTAAATAATTAAAAATGATTGATTATAACATATTATATTTATATAATTTGACAGTGTATCTAAGTCTTAATTAATGTTTTGACTAATTATTATTTCTATTTTTAGGGCCTCAATCGCCTCCAGTTGCGGTACCACAACCAATGGGTCCTAATAGTACACAAACTGTATGTACTACTTGCGGAAATTACATTTATACAAGTACATCTAAGAAAGCTAAATCTTCTGCTTGGTGGAGTTGTATACTGATGTGTTTCTGTGGGTGAGTATTAAAACAAAACTTACAATTTTTCTTTGATAAAACAAGCTAGGTATAAAAAAAAATATTTATATTTATATAATATTATTTATTGTTTTATAATTGTTAAGTATTTTTAAAAAAGAGTAATTAAAAAACCCTTTGTATATTGGTTTAATTATATTGTTTAGATGTTTTTGTGGATGCTGTCTAATTCCTTGCTGCATGGACTCTTGCAATGTTGTCAACCACAAATGCCCAAAATGTGATTCTTTTTTGGGACAGTACAGACCATAAACTAAAATACAAAAACAATATGAGTTTAAACTTTAAACCATACCTAATTTTTTTTCTCCCCTTATTATTATTTATTATAAATGACAATTGAATACAGTTGGTTTTCAATGTTTTGTGTATTATTTTAATAAAAAATAATAAACTGTGTATTTATTCTTCTATTTTACACTGTAATAGTATAACATACATACTATTATGATGGCATTAAATTTAAAAATAAGGTATGATATTGTCATAATTTTATTGCTGAAGAAGTTAAATAAAAACTGAGTAGTATGATATGAAAAATAATATGATGTTAAATATATATTGTTTTGTATGTACCTATACTACTATTTTACAAGAATTTAATATAATTATTACTATTAACTATTAAGTCACAAAGTATAAATTATTTGGAAAAATGTATATTTACATTGTTTTGTTAATAAATTAAAATAATGATTTTACTATAACAGCAGTATAGAATTAATATGTTTAAAGATTTTTTTTTTGTGATGTGCTTAAAATATGAAATAATATATATTAAATTGTACAGAGTTTGTTCACAAATTTTGATTTCCAATTGCATTATTTTATATTAAATGTGACCATATAATGTGTAGAATGGGTACATAATCCTTTGTATATATTTCTCTGATATACACAAAAAACATTATTATACTAAAAATAATTGATGATCTGAATTTTATAAAAGAAAAAATGATATAAGGCTAATTTGTTTAATGGACATGTAGTCGATAAATCCGAAATAGTATAGAATAAGATAGATGAGGAAAAGCAGAAACTTCAATTGTGATTTACAATAAGGTCCAAATTCTGGTTAGGTTAGTATGGTCAGTAAAAAAAAAATCTTTATGTATTGGATTTTTGTGTTCATAATTAGGACTGATCATAAAGTGCATACAATCGTGGTTTCCTATTGGGAAAAATAATATGAACTTATATTTCAAAAAAAGGTGGGCAAGTGGGTGTCGCTCTGCTGACAGGTTACAAGTGGATCACTGTAATAGATGTTAAATTTGAATTCAATGACAATATTATCATTGTATAAGGAAAACGATACTGGGCGAAGACGGTCAGTCAGTCTGTGATATTACCAGCGGCACATTTAAGGAGAGGAAACTGGGGCTAATGCTCCGGGTGCCAAATTTTAGGAGTGGGAAAATGTTTATAGTGATACAGTAAGCAATGAGAACATTTTATAACTAATATGACAGCAGCAGACATAAGAATATCCAGTGGCGGCTTGAACTTTTTTTTTCATGACTCGCATTTAATAATTTTTACACCACCCACCCTACATTTTTTTCACTGCTCTCCAAATAATGAATTGATAAGTTGTTAGTGATAAAGTAATGGTTATTTAATATTGGTATATACTATATACAGTAAATCATGACCCCTCTAGACCCCTAAAAAAATTATACTTATTGGATCCGCATGACAAATCAATATACATATTATCTAAATGTAATTTTTTCTATAACAAAAATTCAATTAATACATTTTATATGCACTGTACCTAGTTTTTGAAAATTTCAAGACAATTCATTTTTGGTCATACTTATATCACTAAATTTTAATATAATTTTTTTTTTTTTTATCTAAATTAATGGTATAGGTATTTAGAATAATAAAATAAAGTAAATAACTCAACTAAATTATGAAATTACTATTTATTTAAACATAAGGTGTGATTTTAGTAAATCCGAAGAACAACCAAATCTGTTTATTGCTTCTTCAATATTTATATCTATATCCTTTTCACAACTTAAAAGAATGAGACTTTCAAGTCGTTCTTCACCCATTGTTGAACGTAGTCTCGTCTTTACTAATTTTACCTAGATGTAAATCAAATAGTGTGTCATCAATCATAAAATAATCTTTACTCGTAGTTTACAGTTATTACAATTTGCAATAAACAATATTATAAAAATTTTAAAATTAATAATATACCTTAGAAAAGCTTCGTTCGGCTGACGCTGAAGATGCTGGTACTGTTCCTAATGCCTTGTAAGCCAGATATAAGTTTGGGAACGCAGATACCAAATCAAAACTTGTTAAAACATGTAAAATACTGGATACAGTAATAGTATTGTTGTAACATATTGCTTCGCTTTCTTCATGGTCAATTTCTGATTCACTGGTTTGTAAGGTTTCTTGGTTTAATTCTGATGTTGTTTCATCAATAATGCTTGTGTTGTGAAGATTGGCCGGAAATTTATTTCCATCATGCAAAGATACTACACTAGTACTAAACACTTTGTATTCATTTTTTAAATTTTCTAATGATATACCATCTATCCATTCTGCAACATAATTAAAGCAATTGTTTGGTAACTCTTGCTCGGGATCTTTTCCAAATTCAATTAGACGCTCAGGTGACAGTAAAGCTAAGTCTTTTAAAATATTTTGAGCCCCACTGAATCGTGATATAAATGATGTTGTTATTTTATCCAAAGCCATAAAATATGTGTTTATTTTATATTTTTCAAATGGTGAATTTAAATTTACTTCATTTGTATTTTCATCTTCATCAATTTGCCTCTTCCGTTTTTTCGATCTAATAGTTTTAAAGTCCTTTTCAGGCAGATCATGTTCTTCACAAAATTGTTTGGCTTCATTTATAATTTGTTCATATTTGATGTCAGAGCGCATTAATAGTAAATTTTCTTTTGCGTTATTCACAAGTCTTAATGCCTCAATAAAGTCCAGTGATTTTGACTGTAAATAGTTGGATAGTGGTGTGGTGACCGAAAAAACTTTTTTCATAAAAATTAATGTTACAACAAAACTAAATGTTGAACAAATATTTTTAAATATACTAGCATTTGAAGACGTTACTCTATCATTGAATGATTCCAAAATAATTAATGATTTTAATAATGCTTTAAATCGTTTGTATACAACATTAATTACACGATCGTGAGATGTCCATCTCGTATTAGAAAAACTTTTCATACGACAAATCCGTTCTTCTGGATATAAATCACGTTGACAATCAATAAACACAGCGGTTCTTTTCCTAGCCCTCATGAATTCAATCACTGATTGCAAGTGACCAAAAAAATTTTTTGTGTCACTACAAGAGTCACAGGTATCAACCACAACTAGATTTAATAAGTGTGCAAAGCACCATACATATATCGCCTTTGAGTTTTCGCGTTGAATAAATGTACGTAACCCTGAATAAGTTCCTTGCATTGCAGCAGCACCATCGTACGCCTGCGCACATAAGTTTTTCTTCCAATCAATGTTATGTTTCTCTGTTATTTCACAAAACTTTTCATACAATCCTTTTCCAGTCCCATCAGCTGCAGCCTCTAATGCTACAAGCCTTTCTTCAATCGCACCATGTATATTAACAAATCTTATAATAAATGAAAACTGTTCAATATTTGCGACATCAGTGGTTGTATCAATAATGACTGATAACAATCCAGCTTTTTTAATTCTAGTTAAAATTGAGCATCTTACTAATTCACCCAAAATGTTAAGAATTTTATTTTGACTTAATTGTGATAAAAAAGTAAGTCTATTAATTTTTTTTTTTTTTAATTTATCTAAGTGTATTTTTAAAACAGCATTATGATGACTAAGAAGCTCTACTAATTCTAAAAAATTACCTCTATTGTTTGAAGTTAACTTTTCATCATGTCCTCTAAGGGCTATATTCTGACGTGCAGTAAATATTATAATTTCAATGATGACACGAAGAACTTCTCGATTCTCAGCAACATTTCTATTTGCATTTTCCATTATATGCAAATCAATTCTATAATTTTTTTGGTACAATCCCCGACTAACTTCAGATTCTAAATGTTCAGTGCTGCATTCATGATTCTTTATATTTCTATTGAGATTTGTCCAATCATTTGATCCATTGGCCATGACTGATTTTTTGGCTTTAGTAAATCCGAATAACTTGCAAGAATAACAATATATGCGGTCAGAAGAAGGAGAGTAGGAAAGCCATAATCTTTTTGTTGGTAATTGATTTACAGTTTCTTTAATATAATAATATGATTCGTGGAAAGAACGGCTTCTACCCATAGAGTCTGTCTTAACAGGAAAAATATTACCAATTAATTCATTGGGTAACGGCTGACAAGGTCCTAAGTCAACAAGATAACTTAATAATGAACTTGACACAAATTGAGGAATCAAAGCTGGATCATTTGCATATTTATTGACTTCTATATATGTAGATCCTCCTTAAATAAAACAACAGTAATTCAGTATAAAACTACAAAGCATATAAAATATAAAATAAACAAATAAAAATTAATTGACAATTTAAATATTACATACCAGCAGACTGAGTAAAATCATTTATTGAAATATATTCTACATTTGATGCATCAACAGATTCATTATTCTCTGGGCATGTAGATCCTCCTTAAATAAAACAACAGTAATTTAGTATAAAACTACAAAACATAAAAAATATAAAATAAACAAATAAAAATGAATTGACAATTTAAATATTACATACCAGCAGACTGAGTAAAATCATTTATTGAAATACATTCTACATTTGATGCATCAACAGATTCATTATTCTCTGGGTATGTAGATCCTCCTTAAATAAAACAACAGTAATTTAGTATAAAACTACAAAACATAAAAAATATAAAATAAACAAATAAAAATGAATTGACAATTTAAATATTACATACCAGCAGACCGAGTAAAATCATTTATTGAAATACATTCTACATTTGATGCATCAACAGATTCATTATTCTCTGGGCATGTAGATCCTCCTTAAATAAAACAACAGTAATTTAGTATAAAACTACAAAACATAAAAAATATAAAATAAACAAATAAAAATGAATTGACAATTTAAATATTACATACCAGCAGACTGAGTAAAATCATTTATTGAAATACATTCTACATTTGATGCATCAACAGATTCATTATTCTCTGGGTATGTAGATCCTCCTTAAATAAAACAACAGTAATTTAGTATAAAACTACAAAACATAAAAAATATAAAATAAACAAATAAAAATGAATTGACAATTTAAATATTACATACCAGCAGACCGAGTAAAATCATTTATTGAAATACATTCTACATTTGATGCATCAACAGATTCATTATTCTCTGGGCATGTAGATCCTCCTTAAATAAAACAACAGTAATTTAGTATAAAACTACAAAACATAAAAAAATATAAAATAAACAAATAAAAATGAATTGACAATTTAAATATTACATACCAGCAGACTGAGTAAAATCATTTATCGAAATACATTCTACATTTGATGCATCAACAGATTCATTATTCTCTGGGCATGTAGATCCTCCTTAAATAAAACAACAGTAATTTAGTATAAAACTACAAAATATAAAAAAATATAAAATAAACAAATAAAAATGAATTGACAATTTAAATATTACATACCAGCAGACTGAGTAAAATCATTTATCGAAATACATTCTACATTTGATGCATCAACAGATTCATTATTCTCTGGGCATGTAGATCCTCCTTAAATAAAACAACAGTAATTTAGTATAAAACTACAAAATATAAAAAAATATAAAATAAACAAATAAAAATGAATTGACAATTTAAATATTACATACCAGCAGACTGAGTAAAATCATTTATCGAAATACATTCTACATTTGATGCATCAACAGATTCATTATTCTCTGGGCATGTAGATCCTCCTTAAATAAAACAACAGTAATTTAGTATAAAACTACAAAACATAAAAAAATATAAAATAAACAAATAAAAATGAATTGACAATTTAAATATTACATACCAGCAGACTGAGTAAAATCATTTATTGAAATAGATTCTACATTTGGTGCATCAACAGATTCATTATTCTCTGGGCATGTAGATACTCCTTAAATAAAACAACAGTAATTTAGTATAAAACTACAAAACATAAAAAATATAAAATAAACAAATAAAAATGAATTGACAATTTAATTATTACATACCAGCAGACCGAGTAAAATCATTTATTGAAATACATTCTACATTTGATGCATCAACAGATTCATTATTCTCTGGGCATGTAGATCCTCCTTAAATAAAACAACAGTAATTTAGTATAAAACTACAAAACATAAAAAATATAAAATAAACAAATAAAAATGAATTGACAATTTAAATATTACATACCAGCAGACTGAGTAAAATCATTTATCGAAATACATTCTACATTTGATGCATCAACAGATTCATTATTCTCTGGGCATGTAGATCCTCCTTAAATAAAACAACAGTAATTTAGTATAAAACTACAAAATATAAAAAAATATAAAATAAACAAATAAAAATGAATTGACAATTTAAATATTACATACCAGCAGACTGAGTAAAATCATTTATCGAAATACATTCTACATTTGATGCATCAACAGATTCATTATTCTCTGGGCATGTAGATCCTCCTTAAATAAAACAACAGTAATTTAGTATAAAACTACAAAACATAAAAAAATATAAAATAAACAAATAAAAATGAATTGACAATTTAAATATTACATACCAGCAGACTGAGTAAAATCATTTATTGAAATACATTCTACATTTGATGCATCAACAGATTCATTATTCTCTGGGTATGTAGATCCTCCTTAAATAAAACAACAGTAATTTAGTATAAAACTACAAAACATAAAAAATATAAAATAAACAAATAAAAATGAATTGACAATTTAAATATTACATACCAGCAGACCGAGTAAAATCATTTATTGAAATACATTCTACATTTGATGCATCAACAGATTCATTATTCTCTGGGCATGTAGATCCTCCTTAAATAAAACAACAGTAATTTAGTATAAAACTACAAAACATAAAAAAATATAAAATAAACAAATAAAAATGAATTGACAATTTAAATATTACATACCAGCAGACTGAGTAAAATCATTTATCGAAATACATTCTACATTTGATGCATCAACAGATTCATTATTCTCTGGGCATGTAGATCCTCCTTAAATAAAACAACAGTAATTTAGTATAAAACTACAAAATATAAAAAAATATAAAATAAACAAATAAAAATGAATTGACAATTTAAATATTACATACCAGCAGACTGAGTAAAATCATTTATCGAAATACATTCTACATTTGATGCATCAACAGATTCATTATTCTCTGGGCATGTAGATCCTCCTTAAATAAAACAACAGTAATTTAGTATAAAACTACAAAACATAAAAAAATATAAAATAAACAAATAAAAATGAATTGACAATTTAAATATTACATACCAGCAGACTGAGTAAAATCATTAATTGAAAATTAATTATTTGTAACTAATTTAGGTAATAATATTTAATTAAGGTTTACATTTAGACATTTATTTTAGGTTAATACATACCTAATATATTATGATTCAATATTTTATTATTTAAAAGTTAAAATAGGTATGTATGTATTTAATAGAGAACAGAAAATGGCACAAATTAAATATAGTGCATCTAAGTATTGAAAATTGAACTACCTATTTAAAATTAGTTTTATATTTTTAATCCTGTATTGGAAATGCATTTTTCATAATATAAAATAAAATTTAAGTTAAGTAGGTATTTTGTATTTCAATTACATAACTACATAAGTGATAGTTACATAAATGATAAGTAGAGCAAAGGACTTATAGCTTTAAAAAAGCACTAAATATGCATTATGCAAGCACTTAACATTTTTTAATATTTCTGTAATTTTTAAAATGTAATACTTACCAATAATTCAGTTAAAAACAGAGTAAAATTGTGTAAATATAACTTATAAGTATAATAGGTACTTACTTAAATGAGGTGAAAAAAAAGATTTGATATCTTTCGTTTTTCTAGCGCTATTTTTAAGGTTTTTCAATTTACAAGCATTTAAATGCCTGTTCCAGTTTGTCAAGTTCATTGACGTCTTAATCTTACCACACGCACATTTTGTTTCATCCATAGTATATATTTTAAAATGTAAAAGTATAATATGGGTAACGTGGGTAAAATGATGAACTTCAAAAATCTTAAAACAAGTACAGTTCTGCGGATTACGATTCATAAATCACGCTGCCTAGCTTAGTGCCTGCCGGTAGACATACAAGATACAACAAAAATAACTAAATAAGAATCCAACACATTCACTCGTATTTTCTGATCCGCCAATGAACACGAAGTGGACTATCAAAATACCAAGCAGATATCGGAAAATTATAAAAATATTCAGACTATTTATAAATATCCGTACGTTCCCCAATACCCGTATAATATACTATGACATATACATTATAAACAATAAAATTATTAACCATATTAGATAACATCCAAGTAACAACTATTTTATATAATAATAACCTACTATTATCACTAACGTCTTTTATCGATAATTTCTTTAAATTAATAAATATATTATTTATATTCAATTCTTGGGTTTTTGTCACTGTACGACTACACTGAGTACACATACAATAATAATATACAACTGAACATTATACTTCTAATTTAATTACAAATTACAAACCTTTAAAAATACTTCAAGTTACCTTTTCCAAGTTCCAACCATAGGACACCCACCCACCCATAAAATTTCTGTGAATCACGTGATTCAAATTTACCTCCTTCGAGCCGCCACTGAGAATATCTGATGATTTTTTAAATAATGAATACAATACAGATTGGGAAACTTAATTTTCATTTAGTCTATGCATTTTATCTGTTATTTAAAAACCATTTCCAATGCTCCTCCAATTATACAACACATGTTGATGTTTATAAGAAAAAATGATTTAAAAGATCTTACCTTAATAGATTAACTTGGGAGCTACACCCACATACGATCTCTACGTCTTACGAACGCATAACAAAGCTCTGTTAGTTTAAAAATTAAAATGAATTGACATCTTATAAAATTTAGAAGTAAGAATATGATCTAGTGAAGTAGTGAACCTCATACTATTTTTAGATTCTTAGCGGAACGATGCATGTATTGATTTTACTATAATGTGTTTTAGATTCTGAGTGAAACGATGAATGTATTGATTTTACAATGATGTGTGTTTTTTAAAAATTTATTTTTGTGTCTGTACATCATAAGTAGTCGAAATAATGCTTCGATTTTCAACTTCAGTATCTTGTTCGATTGGAAAGTGAATATCGTTGGTGCATTGGGGAGGTCAACATTTAAAATTCCCAATAATTTTCAAAAGCGCCAAGAAAAACCAAAGAAAAATTAAGGAAAAACGGGAATTTTTACGCAAAATCGATTTTTCACAAAATTGAATTTGGTTTTTGGTGTAACTTTAAAACAAATGACCGTAGATACATGACATTTTGACTGAATGTTTATATTAGCATTTTCTATACACCATAACATTTTCAAAATATTTTAACTTATTTTGAGCTTTTTACAGACATTGTCAGTTTTCGTTTTTTTTTAGTTTTTTTTCTAAAAATATCAATAAAATTTTATTTGGTGATTAAAAAAGCTTGAAAATTTAATAAAAGGCTCCTAGTATATCGTTTCAAAAGCAGATGAAAAATATTAAAAATCCTTACACAGTTTTTTTTATAAGCATTTAAAGTTCAAAAATTGACAAAATATGGAAAAATCACGAAAATTAGCAAATTTTTTTGAGTTAAGAATTCGTTAAAAATTTTCTTTTTAAATCTAAGATTTTAAAATGTAATACAAGATTCCTTATAAGATTATCTACCTTTATCAAACAAAAAATATCTATAAGAAAGTCAAATTAAATTTTTATGATCGTTTGAAATTTATATTTTTACAACATTTGATATTCACTCGATTTCTCATGTAGCGATTTCCTTATTTTGTTGTAATTCAAAAACGAATAACTCTAGATACATGAAAATTTTAATGAATGTTTATATTAGCCTTTTCTATACACCATACAATTTTGAAAATATTTTGACTCTTTTTGAGCTGTTTACGGATATTTTCAGTTTTAAATTTTTTTAGTTTTTTTTTCTATAAATATCAATAAAGTTTTATCTGTTGGGCCAAAAAGTGTAAAAATTTAATACAAAGCTCCTGATATATTGTTACAATATCAGTTGAAAAATATTAAAAATACATAGACACAATTTTTTTTTATAAGCATTTAAAGATCGAATTTTGACAAAATCTCGAAAATTATCAATCATTGTAATTAATAAATTATAAAATGTTCAGTTTTTATAGAACTAAGGATTGCAAATTTAAAACAAAGGTTCTCATAAAT
>NC_042494.1:152550937-152552358 GCF_005508785.2 Acyrthosiphon pisum
TTGTGATATGATTAAATTGGAATTTATTATTGATACCTATTATAGGTCAATTTTTTTTTAATACTATAGATAGGTATGTATAATAGGTATGTCTAATATCTAGACTGACAAACCGTCTCCGCTCAGAATCGTTTTTCTTATACAGTGATATTATATCATTGAATTCAAATTTAATACTATCCATTATACAGTGACCCACTTGTAACCTACTGTACAGCAGAGCGACATACACTTACCCACCTTTTTTTTTTTTACTTTTTTTGTATCTGTCATTCAGACATTGTCATTGCCACGATAGTCCCGACCAAGTCGAAATCCCTACCCAAAATCAATGTAGCAGTGACGATCACTTATGTGGATCTGCAGGCAACGGATGTTGGAATAAAGGACCAAGTGGTAACCACGAACACGGTCAGCCCTATAGGAGCCGATCTCTTGTTATGTCTTCAACAATTACATTGGACGACATAGATTTGGACATGGCCAAGAGGCGTGCAAGGTTTTACGCTGCAAGTCGACTGACCAAAGTGTATTGTTCCATACCAAATATCATGGCAATCCAAGTGCCGTCCGCCATGATTAGTCCCAATGGAGCTGAACACCCCGACAAAACTCAATGTTGCAATGCCGGTCACCTGTGTGAAACTGCAGGATACAGATGCTGCAATAATGGACCAGGTGGTAACCACAAACATGGTCAAACCTTTAAGAGGCGATCATTTTGGAAACGTACTAAAAAATTCTTCAGGCGATTATTGTGCTGCGCGTAGTTCCGAGCAATTGCTGTAGTGCCATTGTAGATGCTGCTATATGCGTGGTTAATATACCGTATAGGTACAATCTACAACAATTATTTCTATGCTCTGTCGAAGGTGTATGATATGTATAAAATTTATAAAATTTTTGAAATAATTGTACAAAATTTAGTAAAATGAAATGTTCAAATAATAATTTGTATCAGCTATAAAGTTACACTTTTGATAAATATTCCTGTATATGTAAAAATATTTGAAATAATTATTGGTACCTACTGTAAATTGTATTAATTTAGCATAAATACATATATATTTTCGTTGAATAATTCAATTGGTTTCTTTTTTTTATATATTATAAGTAAATGCCAAAACGCTATGTAAAATTTATTTATAGCGTGTGATAATATTGTGAATAGTTATTTCGGTTTTTTTGTTACCTACTTCTTTGAATAAAATTTACATGAGTGACCTGAAATTGAATTTAAGCTTTTTGACCGAAGAACAAAGATTGTTATTTTTTAACTTGCATTAAATAAACTTACGTATACAACATTTTGTATCAATTTTCAAGTCTAACGTGGTTAAAGTTAAAATATCTTGCAATTTTTGTAAATTTTATGAATTTCGTAAAAATTTGAAATTTAAACGCTATCCAAAAAATTAATT
>NC_042494.1:152552475-152585794 GCF_005508785.2 Acyrthosiphon pisum
TGTAATTTCTGTAGGAACAACTTATGAGGTACTTTGTATTTCACTAAAAATGTTATTATGCCTAAAACAAATAAAAATAACATTATGATAACTTAACTGTCTTAATTATTTAATTTAAAACGGGAGACTCAATTTAAAACTGACTTGTTATTTATACTCGTAAAAAAAAATAGTACCTAAGTAAATAAAAACGACGAGTAAGTTACTAAGTAAGAAAGTTAATATCGATTTTTCTTTTACTTAATAACTCGTTAATTACTAGAACTTGGGTCGTTGGGCCGAGTCGGACTGGCCCGGACCGGCCCCGGCTTAATTATGGTAATTTGGGGCCCCTTATATTCTACCTATTTATATTATTATTATTCGTTTAGAGTAAATATAAAATAGATATACGAAATAAACATTTTTTTTTTTTCAAATCAGGAAACGTATTTTTGTTTACAATATTTAAAAGTTAATAATTATTAAAATATATTATCATTATCATTCTACGAATTTAATAGCTGTCTATATACAAATATGTAATATTCTTTATAAATAGTGTAAAATCGTTGTGACTATTTAATAATATTATATTATATTTATACGGGCGTATGCGTATGACTTGGGTCTTGGTATTCGCATTATCACTGATTGTAACTGAATTATTATATATTTGGACAAGTATTGTAACTGTGCACAATTCGACACAATTTGAATCAGTGTTTAGGATTTTAAGTGAAGCAATGAATGTATTGATTTTACAATGATATGTGGTTTTTTTTTGTGTGTTTGTCATCACCTTTTAGGACAGTAAAAATGCTTGGAGTTTCTTCGACAGTATCTTTTCTGATAGGAAAGTGAATCTAGTTGGTACTTTGGGGGGGTCAAAAGTAAAAATTTTCCAGTAGTTTTCAAAAGCGCCGTGAAAAATAAAAGAAAAACGGGAATTTTTATTCGATTTTGATTTTTGGTGTACCTAACTAAAATGACCGTAGATACGTGAAATTTTGACTGAATGTTTATATCAGCATTTTCTATTTACCATGCTTTTTTTAAAAATATTTCGACCTGTTTAGGAACATTTTCAGTTTCCATTTTTTTTAGTTTTTTATTATATAAATATCAATAAAACTTTATTTGTTGGGTACAAATCAGGATCGCCTTTCTAGTATTGCTATTCTAAATATTGAAATAGATGTAGCTAATAAACTAAACTTGGAAAAAATAATTTCTATATTGGCTGATTCCAAAACCAGAAGAAAAAACTTAGTAATAATGTACTTAATAAGCATATTACTTAATTATTTAAATTATGTGTATACATAATATTTAAAATATATTGCATATAAATAACTAAATTACTATTGTAATCTTATTAGTATTAATATTTAATTTTTTTTATGAATATATTATTATGTTTACTGTTTATTATGTTGTTGGTAAATCTATTCAAAGGTTTAATGAGACTGTGCGTTGGATAGAGTTACAAAAATATGTATACAATTGAAAATTTGTATCATGTCCATCATTATTGGGTTTTCTTAATTGTATTTACAAAAACCTAGGAATTATTATTATTATTACCTCATTTTTTCTAATCAAAAATGTATCGATTAAGGTTAGGGCCCCTTTACTAAAAGTAACACTGGGGCCTTAGATGACCTTGTTTGCCATTGGATATTATTAAGTACCTATATTTGATGATATTATTGTGAAAAAGTAATTTATATAACCTATTTACATGGAACCTTGTTTTAAATTTGCAGCAGTATAATATACAAATCAAAATCTGAGTCCTCATTAATATATTATAATAATAATATAATATGATACAATATAAATAATATAATATTTATCAGGAATACCAGAAAAATAAAATAATATTTGTTCTAATCAATATTTTTAAACTTTTTTTTATATAATTTACAGATGCTTGCATTATATGTATTGTAGGTACAAAATATTTTTATTTTTATTTTTTAATAGGTACCTACTGATATTAAAAATTTTAAATCTGATTTTTTTTTGAAAAATTCAAAAAGCCAATTTGTTAATATGGTTTTTAGAAAAAAAAATAGGTTGTTTGTCTTTAGTAAAATAGACAGGCCCAAAATTATATAATCATGCTGGCCGATTAGTATGCGTTGTTACGCACGTTAAACCCATCGTCTGGGAGATGATTGATTTGCACGACAACGGCGTCTGCGTGTAATGAATAACAAATACATTTGGAAACGCCTCGGCTTAATTAAATAAACTAAAACCAATGGTAGGTGAAGCCATTCCAATAAAAATAGGAAGTAGAACAATTTATTATCTAATAACAAAACAAAAATACTTTCAAAAACCTACTTATGAAAATTTAAGAATCGCCTTGCAAAATTTAAAAGACCCATGAATAAATTACATGATTATAAAATTGCAATTCCCACTATAGCAGCTGGACTAGACAAACGAAATTGGGCCATGATAAAGCAATTAATTTATTATGAATTCCAAAATTCTAATATAGAATTACTTATTTGTCACAAAACCACAAAGCATATAACAAATAATTGGAAAACAAGAGAGCATGAAAAGGTTATTAATTTAATACACGATCATTACCATTTTAATAAAATAATTAAAAATATTAACAACATTAACGATAATAACGAAATCAATTCAATTTTTAACCACTTTAAACCCGGCGAGAATGTCCCTGGAGACGGAAACTGTGGACTCTATGTATTATGTAACGCATTGAATGATAATAAACAAGTAAAAATAACTTCCATACCTATGTTAACTGTTGTCTGTTAGAACTATTACAAATACCAGGCCACTGGTGGTCCGACAATGAATTGGCCTCTATTACCAACTATTATAATCATGACACATACATTTTTGACGAGAATTCAAAAACAGCCGTTATATACCGTAATAACAAAAGACCACCGATTATTTTATATAATAGGTACAAATAAAAACACACACTGGGTCCCAGGCACTAAATCTATATATCTATATTCTATCCCTCAAGATACCGCACAATTATATTGAAATAAACAACTTTACACCCTTACAACAAATAATCACAGAGATAAATAATAAATACCAAAATACAAAGAAACCTTTTACCCATAACGAATTCAAAGACACCGACCAAATGCACATAAAGAATATAGACCATATTATTACCAAATCTGTTACAAATGATTCTAACAAAAAAATTATACAGTATATGTCCCTGCAGAAGTCCCGTATCACCCTTAGTATCTCCGTGGAAAATCAATATATTTAAATTCAGTTTTTTTACAGTCATAAGTATGGAAATTCTGATTAAATAACATAATATTCGATTTTTTTTTTAAAAATTCAAACATTTCCAAAAAATTTTTTTAGGCAAATAAGTTTATTAAATTTCCAAGATAGCCAATTTGTTGATCATATTTTTTAAAACAGTTCAAAAAAAAATAAATATATTAAAATTTAATGAAAATCACCCATGTTAGGGCTAATTATTATTTTTAATTTTAGCCGAAAATCAGCGTGATTGTAATAATAACATGCGAATCGTATTTTGCTAATGCCGTATGCATAGGTAACATAACTATTATTCTTAGAAGTTCATAGTAATAATTAGCTCTAACTTGAACAATTTTCATGAAATTTTAATATTTTTTTTTTTAAACTGTTTTAAAAAATACGATAAACAAAATGGCGATCTTGGAAATTTAAAAAACTTATTTGTCTAAAAATTTTTTTTAATAATTTTTGAATTTTTGAAAAAAATAATCGAATACTATGCTATTCAATCTGAATTTCCATACTTATGACTGTAAAGAAAACTTTATTTAAGTATATTGATTTTCCACGGAGATACTAAGGGTGATACGGGACTTCTGGGACATGCTGTTACGACGGTGAAGGTACCCCGATTGATATATCTCATGAACTAAATTCGTCACAATACGAACAAGTCTTAACATTTAAAAAAAATTATATACACTTATTTACTTCAGACGCATCTAACATAAAACCATGTGAAATATGAATGAAACAAAATTATAATAAAGACCCAAAATGTCATGCCCCCCATAGAGTATCTCCACAACAAAGAAATTAACTCAAAACACAACTCAATAAATTAAATAAAGCAAATATTAATCGCCTAATAATATCAAAATTCGCAGAACCTGCATTCTTAGTAAAAAAGAAGAAAAAGGTTCATACAGATTATAGTGGTATCCTCAGGGTCGCATTTAGGGAGGGGGCCTGGTACAACTGCCCCGGGCGCCAGTATTTTAGGGATGCCAAAATGTTGTGTCCAGAAATATGTTTACTTATGAATTATTAAAATTGTATAATTTTAATTATTTTAATAACAGTATTATATATATAATATATTAATATTATGCTGTTTGAAATTTTTTTTAATTAATATTTATTTGAATAGTTTTATATAATTTTATTTTATTTATTCATGAAATACTTACAACCTACTTAAATATGTTAAAAAAAACCAATTTGTATGACGAATTATAAGTAAGGTTTAGGTGACATAAATTCAAATGTATTTTTCCGGAGAAAGGATCAAGCAATTACTAAACAATATTTTTTAAAAAAGCACACATTTTAAAATAAATATTCTTTTCTGTGCTCAAAATCTAAAAGGTTAATGAGGATCTATCTCCCATATTTTCCGTGGGTTGGCCCCTTAGGGGAAGCAATTTTTTTCACCGGAGTTTAGGGGGTGCCAATTTTTTTTTGCACCGAGGCGCAAAATGTCTAAATGTGGCACTGGGTATACCACAAGGAATTAAATGATAGAGTCGAAACAGACCAATATTCTTTATCTAGGACCAATAATGACTTACTAAGAGCGTTAGAGGGGGCAAGATACTTCTTCTCGTTAGACCTTAATAGTGGGTATTTCAGTTACCGATAAAAGAAACAGACCAATATAAATGGCGTTTACATAATTTCATGGATTAATGACATTCACTAGGTTACGTCAAGGATTTAAAAATAGTATTAACATATTACAAAGAGTATTAAATGAAGCATTATCTGCATTACTATACAAATCCATAATAATTTATATAGACGATCTAGCATCTTATGGCAACAATTTAGATGAAAGTGATAAAATGTGTAAAGGCTTGTAATGACTAGTAACTTTTTTTACAGTTTTTTCTTCATTAATTGAAAAATGATTTGATGTTACATTGGGAAAAATATAGTTATAAGAATTTTAAATATTAATAATTATTATTATTATTTGGAGTCGTTTTTACAAGTTTTTCCTATAGATAGATACAATATTTAAAATATTTAAATATTATAAAATAAAAAATAAAAATATTTCGAATGATCAATACGTCAAATAATCGTCTGAACTCTGAGAATCATTTTTCCTAGAATCAGGGATTTTTATTTCACAATTCACTGTCTGTATATTATAGTTCAGTGCATTTGCTGTAAAATTATTAATTATAATTTATAACCATACCAATATACTGACATAAAATTAAAACGTTTTATTGTAATGTAGTCTGTACCTACTCTGTATATAAAGAAAAATAGAAATTGACTACTCTATTATGTTTATGTGTATGGATTAAATACACTTTGTGGGGGAAAGCCAGGCACGTTATCTCCAAGTTTTACATAAAGTGTGTAGTACGAAAAAAATTATATTTTAGTCTCTGCCATCTGTTAGAATAGTCCGATTAACTCTAAAATTATTAGATTTTAATTTTGATATATTATATATAAAAAAAGGTGGGTAAGTGTATGTCGCTCTACTGTACAATAGGTTACAAGTGGGTCACTGTATAATGGATAGTATTAAATTTGAATTCAATGATATAATATCACTGTATAAGAAAAACGATTCTGAGCGGAGACGGTAAGTCAGTCTAGGTATAAGGTATCTTATATTATACTTATCTATGGTAAGTATTAAAAAAAAATTGACCAATAATAGGTATCTATAATAAATTCCAAATTAATCATATCACAATATCCATCAGGTACTTATAACGCGTTATACATCAACAACAAATCGTGGTACTATCATAGATATATAATAGTATACTTTAGAAGTTTCAATAATATACAATCACAACAAAATAACTAAAATAGTTATTTCAGGTTTTTTAATATGTGATTTCGTCCAAATTTGAGCTTAAAATTTAATTTGACTTTCTTGTAGACATTTTTTTTTTTTGATAAAGGTAGACAATATTATGTGGAATTTTGTAATAAATTTTCTAAATCTTAGATTTACAAAGAAAAATTTTTACGAATTCTCAACTCAAAATAATTTGCTAATTTTCGTGATTTTTACATATTTTGTCAATTTTTGAACTTTTAATGCTAATAAAAAAAACTGTGACTAAGGATTTTTAATATTTTTCAAATGTCATTGTAACAATATAGTAGGCACCATGTATTAAATTTTCAAGTATTTTTACTCAACAAATAAAGTTTTATTGACATTCATAGAAAAAAAAACTAATAAAATTGGAAACTGAAAATGTCCCTAAACAGATCAAAACAAATCAAAATATTTTTAAAATTGTATTATGTATAGAAAATGGAAATATAAACAACCAGTGAAAATTTCATATACCTACGGTCATTTGTTTTAAAGTTACACCAAGAACCAAAATCGATTTTCTCGAAAACAGCTTTTGCGTAAAAATTCCCGTTTTTCCTTAATTTTTCTTTTGTTTTTCACGGCGCTTTTGAAAACTATTGGACATTTTAAATTTTTACCTCCCGAATGCACCAACTAGATTCACTTTTCCATCAAACAAGATACTGTTGAAGAAAATCGAAGCAGTTTTACTGCCCCAAACCGTCATGACAGACACAAAAATAAAAAAATAAAAAAACACACATCATTGTAAAATTAATACATTCATCATTCCACTCAGAATCTAAAACTGCATACAACAACAAATGGATAGTCTAGACTCTGGAGGACTCTAAATCGCTTACGAATACAGGAGTTAGATGGACGAGAGAGAACCTGAAAAAATGGGGAAGAACGATGGAAAGGAAGACATGAACTATTAACTATGTATGCGGAGGGTTCCAGACTCCAGACTCCAGACATTGGCACACCTACTAATTTGCAACAATTGCCCAACCAAATGCGACACAACAAGCTTACAATCTGCAAACAACAATTAATAGGCTATACAGATAGCAGAATAATGGAGCAATTAAATATAAAAACACTATTCATACGTTGCCTTTATTACCATATTTTTATTATTTATTTAGTATGTTTTATTTTTTTTTGTATTTTATTTTTGTTTCACTTATAAGTATTTCTTGACTTCTGACTAATATCTCCATTGGAAAAAAAAATAATTCTCATCGGACGATTTCCTTATATTTTGTTGTAATTAAAAAACGAATAACTGTAGATACTTGAAAATTTCATAAAATGTTTACTTTATCATTATCTATAAATGGTATTCTAAACATGGTATTTATAGACATTTGATATTTGAATTTCTTTTTTTTATCTAAAAATATTAAACATCAATACAACTTTTTTCGTTGGGCCGAAAAGCTTGAAAATTTAATACGAGTTTCTTATAATAGAATTTCAAAAATATTATAGATATACATATGCACAATTTTTAGATTCTGAGCGGAGCGATGAATGTATTGATTTTACAATGATGTGTATTTTTTTAAATTTTTTGTTGAGTCTGTGTACACGATAAGTATAGTCGAAATAATGCTTCGATTTTCAACTTCAGTATCTTGTTCGATGGGAAAGTGAATCTAGTTGATGCATTGGTGAGGGTAAATATTCCCATTTAGGGCTTTCAAAATCGCTGTGAAAAACAAAAAAAACTTTAAGGAAAAACGTAAATTTTTAAGCTAAATTAGTATTCGACTAAATCGATTTTGGTTTATATAGTGTAACTCTAAAACAAGTGGACGTAGATGCAATTTTTACTGAATGTGTATATTAGCATTTCTTTAGTTTTTTTTTCTATGAATGTCAATAAAATTTTATTTGTTTGTTAAAAAAGGTTAAACATTTAATAAAAGGCTCTTAATATATTGTTACAATGACATTTGAAAAATATAAAAATCTATGGACACAATTTTTTTTCTATGCATTTAAAGTTCGATTTTTGACACAAAAGGTGTAAAAATCACGAAAATTTGCAAATTATTTTGAGTTGGAAATTCCTAAAAAATTTTCTTTTTAAATCTTAGATTTCACCATCCCGTCATGAAGTGCTATTACTGATTTAGCTTCTTCATCAAGTCAACCATGACCAATAACCTATAATTATATCCCTCCATTGTGCTTATTGTATTTTTTTTTTTATACATATTGTACAAATAAAAACAAATAGGTATGACAAAAAAAAAAATCTTAGATTTTAAAATGTATTACAAGATTCCTCATAAGATTTTTTACCTTTATAAAAAAAAAATGTCTATAAAAAAGTCAAATTAAATTTTAATGAGCTCAAACGCTTGTTGAACAACATTGAATATTCACTCGATTTCTCATGTAGCAATTTTCTTATTCTGTTGTAATTCAGAAACGAATAAATCTAGACACTTGAGATTTACATCATATGTTTCTTTTATAAATTCCTATACTTGATAAAATTTTGAAAATATTTTGACTTGTCTTGAGCTTTTTACGGACATGAAATTGAGAAATAATTTCAATTTTTTTAGTTTTTTTATATATAAAAATCAATTAAAAAAATGGTGTATGGCCAAAAAGCGTCAAAAATTAATACACGGTTCCTGATATATTTCTTAAATAGTAGTTGAAAAATATTAAAAATACTTATTATGCACAATTGTTTTTTATAAGCATTTAAAGTTCGATTTTTGACAATATTATCAAATTTAAAATTAAAAAATAATTTTGTAGTTAAAAATGTATAAAATGTTCAACTTTTATAGTTAAGGATTGAAAACTTACAACAAGGTTCCACGTAAGTAGGTTATTCTTGAATTGAAAAATATCAAAAATATAAAAACACAGTTTTCTTTTATAATTATTTTATGTTCAAATTTAGAGGAAATTACATATTAAATAATCAAGAATAACGATTTTAGTTATTTTGTTGTAATTTTATAATTATATTAATTCAATTTCTCAGGCTACAGTATTAGTAATAAATAATAAGTAATAACAATATTAAATATAATATAAAATATTTACACTGACAAACCTCCACCGCCCAAAATTGTTTTTCGTATACAATGATATTATATCATTGAATTCAAATTTAATACCTTCCATTAAACAGTGACCCACCTTTAACCTACTGTACTGCAGAATGACTTCCATTTGCCAACAATTTTTTTTGTTCTTATTTTTTATAAAAAATCTCGACATCAGTTGCTTTTTAAGCGTCCAGGGGGGTGACCAGGTATAATAGCGCCATAGCGGAGTCCTAATTTTTAATAAGGGAATTCATTTGAGTACTTAGGTGGTTGTGGAATCTTTTATAGAAACGTTTGTATCACTTATTGTTTTTAGTTTAAGATCTGAATGTAAGAAAAAATTGAGACGCAGGGAGGTGCATTTGCGAACTTCCTTAGAGCAACGTTTTAAAATACTTGAATTTTATTAGTGTTACGTCGTTATCAAGTTGGTGCCTGTAGTGGATATGTGTTAAATTTGAATTCAATAATAAATCATTGTATATAAGATAAAAATAATTCTGATTGGAGAAGGACTACTTTTTTGGTACCTATGAAACCTAAACAAGGTTACCAAAATAAAAAAATATGTTTGATAAATAAAATAATAATATTTCAATTTTAACAATGTTCTTAGTTTTTTTTTTGTTCCGATTAAAGAGTATATTTGACCCACCAAAGTACAAACTAGATCCAATTTGCCATAACCGGAAACCTCACCATTGCATAATCAATATATTCATTTTCCACTAAGAATCTAAAAGTGGTTAGTAGATAATAAGTTCCTGCGCATGTGTCATAACTTGACACTTATCAAACTGTATGTACTAAATACTAAAATGTAATTACCATATTACGACGAACGCACTCAAATCCGATCCGTTATTCGCATATGATGTTGTCTTAGTTATTCATCAATCACACACGTTCAAGTATTTAGACTGTTCATTTTTTTTTAAAAGAAATCATAACATTTAGTTTTTATGTTTAAATATAATATTGTTGTTAGGTATACCTATACCTATTTATTTGCTTGAAACTAATTTGATTTTAACACCAAAATAAGACAAAATGATACCATCAGCTCCTCCACAAAATATCCAATGTAAGTAAAAAGCATGCTTCTCTTATAACTGGCTTTTCGTATATTATAATGATTTATTTTTTTCGCGTATCTTATTTTACATTATTAATTTATAAAAATTAAATGTTTAATGCAAGATCACTGTTTAAATGTATACATATTACATATATACCTGTATTTATACATGCCTGTATGAGGTGCCTATTAGTTTTTTTTTGTTAAGTTCAAATAACAATATGTTAATCCCTTCTGCGGTGTATTTCAGGTTTTACTGGATGGGAAGCTACCTACCTATATTTTGACCGGACTTTAAATGTTGTTAAATATGTTTGTTCTTATATCATAGTTTTTTTCCAAGTTCCCAAGCCCCTTCCTTGGCCACAACCTGCAGGGTATGTAGGTTTAATACCTATGTCTGTTTCATACTTTCATTAGAAATGACGCAAATGCCTTACTTATATAATTGGTTTTTTATAATATCATCTAAAAATAGGGAATATGGAGAAATGTGAGTACATCGTATCAAATATATAAACAATGAACATGGTGATAATAATATATTAATATGGTATTATGGTCATAAGTCATAACTCATAGAGTCATAATAGACCACACTAAATACGATTTTTTATTAATTATTTCCATAATAGATATAGTAACCGACTTGAAACCAAATTATAATAATTATTGCTAAAACTAGTCAACCATAATCATGTTTAGATCACATGAAATATTATTATATAACAATATTATAAAGTTGGATTTAATTTTGTTTTCTTTGTGATTGTATATATAGGGGTTCAATCACCTGCACTTGCAGCACCGCTAGGCCCAAGTAGTACCCAAATTATATGCACTTCATGTGGTCAGACAATATTTACCAGTACTTCTAGAAAAGCAAAATCTTCTGCTTGGTGGGCTTGTATACTAATGTGCATTTATGGGTGAGCATTGAACCGAAATTTAAATTTTTTATGAAACCAATTGACAATAATTATTGTTACAATTATTATAAGTTGATAAAATTATTATGATTTATTGCGTTTGTTAACTAATTCTACAGAATTTAAAAATTTTTATTTAACGAGCGGATATTGATTAATTGTATAGGTACCTATTACCTATGTAAAATTATATATATTTTTAGATGTTGTTTTGGATGCTGTCTAATTCCTTGCTGCTTGGACTCGTGCAATGTTGTCAACCACAAGTGCCCAAACTGTAACTCGTATTTGGGACAGTACAGACCATAAACTATATACGATATACCTAATAATAAATAGTAATACTTCTAGTGTAAAGGTTAAAGGTACGTTTTCGCTGCTAGACTTGTCCAGGCGCTACAGGGAAACCGCACAGGTTATAGAAGCAGTTAAAAATAAATATATATTCATTTTAACGTTTTAATAAAATAAAAAAATACAGAAAGTAGTTATCAGTTTATGATTGGGTGGAGCGAAGCGTATCCCTTCTATCCCTCAGTTCAACGCAAATTGTTATTGCCATCTCCTCCGAAACTACTGAACCAATAGGTATTCATAAAACTTGAAATATATATTCATTATTCTAAAGGGAACATAGATTAAGTTTGATGTTTATGAATGCTGCCATTTAGTAACCATAATTAATTACTCAACTACACAATAAATATAAGCAAGTATCTGAACCGTATCTGCGCCCACTGCGTATTATACATAATACTATAATATTACCCACTTACTAAAAAAACTACAAATATTCCAAAACAAAACCTTAAGAACAATTACAAATGCTCCATAGTTTGTAAGAAACCTAAACATACACAGAGACCTCAAAATTCCTTCTAGATCACATTAAAAACTTGGCCTAAAGTTTCTTCAATTTTACAATTCAACAACTTCTATAATTATAATGCACTACCATCTCAACGTAAGACCACCTCTTCAACGCAGCCTTAAACGTGGACATCATCATAATTTAATTATTTAAGGACAATTAGTTAGTGGCGTATTTAGGTTTTTGTCTTGGTGGGGGGGGGGGGGGAATTGATCACCTTGATAAATACGTCACTGCCATTAGTATTAAGCCACTAATCACTTAGTCCCTATTCCATTATTATTTAAAATTAAAATTATAAATTATTTTAGTCATCGAACGTAGTAAACCAAAAAAACATTTAAAAACATGTATAAATGTATTTATATCATCAACAGATACTGCAAGCTAAGAATATCTTATTGTAAAACAAAATAAAAAGATGTCTTGACGGACTATTCGACATCGTATACCTAGGTACTAAGATATACTAGGTATAGCCAAAACCATGACACTTTAAATTGTCGAGGTACCTTCGTACCATAATATATAGGGATGCACAAATAAATTATAATTAAAAATTCACATTTTAAAGATGGGCTCACACAGGGATTTTTAGTCAATCATAAATTATTCTGGTAATGATGCTGCAGTGATTGAGATGTGCCGTGATAAAAAATTAATATAAAATATCTTGCAAAATATATAATAATTTGATTGACTACCTATCACTCCGTCTCACGTTTGCCCGCAGACACACCTATGACCTATTGTATTTATAGCTAAAAACAATTTTATAAAAAAGCTATGTACCTAAACATTTTCTTTTTAATATTATTAACATAAATATTTTTTTCGGGCTGGTTATTTTTATTTTCTAACCGATTTTGCGTAATGCTTATTGTTTATTACCATAGAAACGAATAAAATTTAAAAATTACGTAATTCCGAGTTTAAGTTTCCCAATTCCCAGTAGATATATTATACGGACGTTTTGTCCCACTTGTCAATGATTAAGATAGGAGTATAGGACATTTGGCCCTGGGAGTTATAAGACTTTATTTAGCCATAGTCATGTAGGAAAGTGGGTGAGAAAAATATGTTTGTGGTAATTGAATAGGGGGTGTGGGGTCTGTTTCGGGTCTGTTTCATTTAAATATGTTAAGCCCCTCCAAGTTAAAACTAAATTGCGCCTATGGCCATAGTTTATTTATATTATTTAAATATTAAATTTGACTGATGAAAATTTTATTGTAAGCACTAGGGCACTAGGCACTGAATTTAATTTAATAATTAATCTAAAATTTTATATTTTTGAATAAGAATAATTATTAATAATTTTAATATGGTATTAACATTTTAAATTTAAGATAAACAGTGACTGAAATATCAAAAAATAATTAATTATGCAAATGTATTTGTATTCTAGCTAAATGTACTATATTTTTATTTTGTTTACTTATTTATTATTTGAAAAATAAATATGAATAATGAAAGTTTTATTGTTGGTACACAATATATTTTATAGTATTTAAAAATTTTAATATAGGTACTTCATTAATGTAAATTATACTAACATATTAAGTTTTATAAAAAGAATTGAAATTTTAAAAAGTGGGTTAGTGGATGTCGCTCTGCTGTACAGTAAGTTACATTAGGTACAAGTGGATCAGTGTATAATGGATTGTATTAAACTTGAATTCAATGATATAATGATATCATTGTATAAGAAAAACGATTCTTATCAGAGACGGTTTGTCAGTCTGGATATTTTATATTGGTATTATTTATTATAGCCTGTAAGTTAAATTAATATTATAATTTTTTATTCATTTCTATGGACTATGGTGATAAACAAAGCTAAATTAAATTAAATTAAAATCCTGTTTTAGCGGTTTTCGTAATTTGTCGGTGGTTTTTCTTGTGGCATTAAATAACTATTGAGAAAATCGAAAAATGACCTGTTTAAAGTACCATCTTTGATCCAATTTGCTAAAAGATAAAATACTATATATGTTGAAATCGAAGCACTCCTACTAAGAGAAATTGTTTATACAGGATGAAAAAAAAATAATAAACACCATTGTAAAACCACTAGCTTCCTCAATCCGCTCAGAATCTAAAAAAAATAGAGATTTTAATTTAGTGATTTAAAAACGTCCGTGGACTGGTTTATTTGATGGGGACGAAACGGCGGAGACGAATCATCCGTGATCCATATACAATTAATGGTTATTTATTAATAATTTTAATATACATATTAATTATGATTCATACATTTTCTTCAAAATGGATAATATCGAGTAGTGTGCTACGTTTATGACACCATTTAATGATATTTTGTAATCAAATAAGCAGCATACAAACAATATTTTTATTTTTATTAATCGTTATATTGCTTATTGAACAATTTTAGTTACCTATTGTAAAGTAGAGATAACTTTGAATCACCGTGCAGTAAAATAATGGTTATTGATAAACAGTATATACTAATGTATCAGTATTTACTATTAGTAAGTATTTCATTATTTGTATATGTACCTACTTAATTAGTAATAGGTACTTTTTCCTTATCTTGACTGTCGTATTTCAAGGTTAGCGGTTTGAAACTGGCGTCCTAAGAGGGATTATAGTACTCCAGGCTTGTTAAATAAGTTAAATAACACATTTAAATAGGTTATACATATTACATTCGTTCTTTTTGTTTATACAGAATAATATAATATACATTACGTGACACGTGACTATATTAACTATAAAGACTTAGGACCGTCCTAAAAGACAAAACATGTGCTTGCCAGCTCTAAAAAAAAAATGTTTTCGCTCTACTTGAATTATTATTAACATAAACATAGGCATTAAGGAATATATAGGATCACCCGATCACTCGTACAAAAAGTGAGAGAAAAATTGTATTATTGATGTTGGATATTGGATCAGCGATCAACAGTCGAGGCACTTAAATGAGGTTAGGACGTTAGGAAAATGAAAAACTAAATTATATGATCTATATGCCTTACATAGAAAGATAAACTGTCGAAGCGCTGCAAACAATACATAACCCAAAAATCGAACGATATGTGCAACTGCTTTACAAAAAAAGTTAAAAATTAACAATAGCGAAGTACAAACAACAACCAGCGTAGACTTTACAGTTACATATGAACTGAGGATTTATTGACCTTATAGAACGAATTGAATTCATGCCGTTGTGGATCCAAGGCTTAATTTTTAATTTTTTTTTTTTTTTTGGCTAAATACAGTGTAAAACAAAGGGAAACTACAGAGATTGGTGGGGGGGAAATGCCCCCTTTGCCTTCTCCCTAGAACCGCCACTGAGTCCGCACCAGGATAATGAACTATGTAAATAATATGGTCCAAACATCCCGGTTCATTATTTTTCATACCGGTGTAACCACGAAAATTTACCTCAGTGATATTTTACCCCTCTAAGGTAAAATATCACTATAGCGATTATTTACACCCGGTAAAATTTCTTTATAGATATATTTTACCCCAGTAAATTTTCGTTAGGTATATTTTGCCTCTCTAAAAGTAAAATTTCACTAGCGATTATTTACCTCAAGTAAAATTTCGCTAGATATATTTTACCCCGGTGAAATTTCACCAGCGATATTTTCACTAGCGAATATTTACCCCAAATTAAAAATTCACTAGACTTAATAAAATATTATATATTCGAAATTAATATGTTTGGTTTAGGTATTTATTATATGTTTGAACACTGTCTTCGTCTTACATTCACAAGATAAACAATATAACAATTTTAAAATGTAGGTATCAAATACATTAATCTTTTATTTTAACTTAACTGAATAAATTAAAATTGTAATTTGTAAATTACTTTTAACAGACAACTAATAAAAGAACCTACATTCAACTTACAATATACACATGGATCTAGTCATTGTCTTAATTTTAGATTCTGAGCGGAGATAGTTTAATGTATTGACTTTACAATGGGTTTTATAATTTTTGTTTCTTTCCAAAGACTTTTTTATATAAAAAAAAAAAAATGCTTTTATCTTCAACTTCAATATATTTTATGAAAAACATAAAAAAAAAATAGAAAAACTAAAAGTTTTATACAAAATTGATTTTATTATTTTGTTGTAATGCAATAATGAAAAACAGTATATAGATAAGAACAGTGAAACCTCTAAATACATGAAACTGTCAGTCACCAAAATTTCGTCTATTTCCGCTATTTGGAGGTACCTATTCGCTATTGAGAGTTGTCCGTTTAGAGATTTTACGGTACTTGATATTTTAACCAAATAAAATAAAATATGTAATTTAAAACATATTATTCATAGATTTGAAACTTTTTGCCATAACGTATCTTATTATTTGTCATTGAAATTTTCATTATACTTACTGTATGTACCTATGATTATATTTTAAGCTTTACTATCCATTTAAACTTCTTAGAATAGTATAATTGATATTTTATTCTATCTTATTTGTATACCTTAATTGTATTTGTCTATATTGTATTGTCTTAAAAATAACTATACAGTGAAACCTCCCTTTAACGGACACCTCTCAATAGCGGACACTTCCAAATAACGGCCCAATTTCGGTGATCGAGAGTGTCCGGTATTTAGAGGTTTCATTGTGCATTTATTAGGAGTAAAAATGTCAATTGTGGTGGGTGTAGGGGTGGTTAAACACCCAAAACCACCCTGACTACGCAACTGAATGTGACAATACCTATGTAACATTGTGTTGATCTCGTTGCTCATGGAATAAATATTTTTACTGTATCATATTTTATATTTCTATTGGCAGTTCTTGTCCGATGATCAACATTTTTCTTAATTTTGTTTTTATTTTTCCAGTGGAATGATGTAACAACTATTTTATTGAAGCACAATGTTTTTAAATAATAAAATTTAATAATAATACTATAATACATTAATACCATAAAAATACTACCAATTGATTTTTAAACCTTAACCAGTTGTATATAGATGAAATGTGTATTTTCATAAAACGTTTCAAACGAAAGCTAAAGAAAAAAATTGGTAAAATATATTTTATATTTTGTTTTAAATTTGAAAAGGAAGGGGTTGGTTGGGGAAACACACCTTAATCCTTGTTAAGTAACGTAAAAGATTAATTCATATAAAAACATTTTAATAGTGTAAATATGTATATGAATTTGATCTAGTGAATTTTTACCGGAAGGTAAAATTTCGCTAGTGAAATTTTATCTGTGTACAATATCCCTAGCGAAACTTTACTTGTGGTAAATATTCACTAGTGAAATTTTACCAGTGATTATTTACCCCCGGTAAATATTCACTAGGGATATTTAACCCCGCCGTGAAAATTTACCTCCCGTAAAATTTCGCTAGTGAATATTTACCGGGGGGTAAAATTTAACTGGGTCAAAATACACGGTTCCACCGGTTTAGTCTATCGAATTTCTACAGAGTCCTGTAAAACTTCTTCAAACATCTTCGTTTCGATTTTTATAGACTTAGGACTGTCTGTAGCAAAACATTCTACAGGTACCTATAGTTGAAAATATTTTTAGATTCTGAGCCGAGCGATAAACGTTATTGATTTTACAATGATGTGGGTTTTTTTTGTCATCACCTTTTGGGGCAGTAACAATGCTTCAAATTTCTACTTCTGCATATTTTCTGGTAGGAAAGTGAATCTAATTTTTACTTAAAAATTATTTAAATTTGAAATTAATTTTTTTTTTTGCCTTTTTAAGTGTAAAGATAGAATAAATTTCAAAATATTTCCATAAATTTAATAAATTATTGGTTCAGGTACTATGGTTATTTAAAAATGTTGGTGATTACTGATTAATACTAAGTTATCAACATTAATAATTTGTAAAAATGGTCCTTATAACAAATGGATGCATTACTGCTTGTTTAGTGTATACAACTATACTTTTGTAAATAGGTTTTATAATATATTGTTTGATATTGTGATATACTGATGACTGAAATAACGTGGATACCAATCGAAAGAAGATGACTGATTACTAGAATTGTTTTAAACGTTTTATTGGTTATCGATAATGTCAATTTAGTCATTATTATAATAGAAAGGTCAAAGATTTATTTATATAGTAGTTGTACAGAACTATATTATACACATTCATGCCGATTAGAAAATAAATACTCGATACACATATATAGGCTATGCACATATTATATAGTGTAATATATAATCGTTATTTTAAATTATCTGTAAAAAAATAATATCAATAATTTATATGTCCCAATAATCGTCTTGTTTTTTCGATCTCGTACCTAAAATAAATTGTAATTATGTATACCAATATATGCATAGATTATAGACCCAGTTTTTTTTTAACCAATGTGAATTTCAATCGGTGAGTAGGTATCGCCATATCGGATTATAATTTATTGTTCATCGTTGAATGTTGCAGATATATTATAATATCATATACTTTTCACATCCCTGAACACATTACGTCATAATAAATTATTAAATAGGTACCTTTACTTACTAACTTATACACGTCAAATTATCATTCGAATCGACGTATTAATCTGACAGTAATATAAAATAATGGACTGCGTCAGCCTTGGCAACAGTCGTCGTTCGGAGATTTTAGAAACAGTCGGAATTCATTGCTCATCGTCAACAATAGCTGACACGCTAGACTTGGCAGTGTGGCGACCGGCGTCGACGGTGTGCGGGCGCCCCCTGGATCGATTGAGTGGACGATGGACGTTCCAGTCGATGCCGCAGGACGTCAACTTGGTGGCGTACGGAAAACAGTTTTCCGGCGAGTGGCCGTCGTTTTACATAGAAATGGATTGCGACGGCGTTACGAACGTGATGCCAACATCTGCACTGACCAAGGACTCCGCCAATGAGGAGGCGCAGGACCGCGGAAAATCGTTATCCGGTGCTGATGAGAAGAATCCGTCGGCCCCGAGTCGCCCGAACACGTTCGCGGAACAATGGGTCGCTTATGTCGGACGAGTCTTTTCATGGGATTTCTATAGGACCGTGTGTCTGTTCTTTCTACCAATCGTCACATTTCGAAACCGTAGATGATTGACGTGCATGGTGGTTTTTTAGATGTTTATATAATTTTATGTAATGATTACATGGTCAATAGTTATATGGATATAATATATGTTACTATGGGACGTGCTCAGATGGTACTTCGAATCGCGCAGTCAACTCTTTAATCTTTACCGTACAATATTTATACTGGGCCTATACCCACATATTGTTTTATACTTAAATTAATATATCATTATTTATTAAATATTATTAATCTGGATTTTAATATGTATACCTTATTTGTCACTAAAACCTTCAAAAGACAATTATGATGTTTGGCGTTTTCTCTACACTATATAACATTATATTTTTTTTAATGAATATTTAAATTGTATGTTTGTAGTGGCAACTACCTAATTATATTTTTCAACAATGTAAAAAATTATATTGGTTTTTTGTTACTAACTATTATAATTGCTTTGAAACTTGAATATTTAGATAAACAGGGATTATAAATAATAAATTGTATGATTTGTATTTACAAGTTCAATACTACCTATTATTAACACATTTTGAACATATTTGTCCCCTGAATCCAGCATTGACATCACAGTACAAACTACGAAGAGGGATTTATCACAGGCAAACGCAAAAAAACATGACCACACAGTGTGTCAATACACCTAATATATTTGGTGGAAGTTTCCATATATGTATTATGTATTTATTTGATTCAGATAAGTTAATTTAATTATTTCATACAAATGTTTTTGTTTGAATTTAAATATTGACCACACAGTGTGTCAATACACCTAATATATTTGGTAGAAGTTTCCATATATGTATTATGTATTTATTTGATTCAGATAAGTTAATTTAATTATTTCATACAAATGTTTTTGTTTGAATTTAAATATATTTAAAAAAAAAAATTATTTAATTAACTGCAACAAGATATAGTACAACCATTACAAATTACAATTTTGTATGATGTATAATATTATCATACATTTATATAGAGTGCAACTGTATTAAAATGTGATGATTAATGAAGTATAATTCAATTTAAGAATTTAAACATTTGCACGGATGGAGTCTTGAGTTCGTTCATCAGAATTCAGAATACATATTTTAATAGTACATAACTATTATCCTGGTTATGACAATAAATTATAAATCTTATATAATACATACAATTACATATAAAATAAAATACAAGCATAATACATTATTATTTATTCTATGTGATAAATTCAAAACTATAAAGTTAACTTATTTTAAATCATAGAGTAGTAAATAAATAAATACATGTAAAAAACATTTTTTTCATCCTTTTTATTTATTTTTAACAAAATAATCATTCAATATTTAAAAATTACATCCGAATAAAATATTAAACTTTATATATAAAACATAAGGTTAGTTAATTAATCATAAAAATAGTTAAATCTTAAGATTGAATCAAATGCATGTTTAGTAAGTCATACAAATTATCCAAATGTGTATTATCTTGAGTTAACATAAAATTTTTCATTTGATCTTCCAAAAGTTTTTTAGTCTTTTTCTTACTTGTTTCAGAATTTTTAAGTTTTACATTATTATCTTCCAGTTTATCAATTATTTTACTTGATTTGTCAGTAATAGTACTTTGTGTTTCATAGAAAACAGGATCACTTTTTTTTTTTTTTTTTTTTTTTGAAACTTTTAAAAGTGTATTGTCTACTTTTGATTCAATATTTTTTGGCAAAGATTCAAGAAATGAATCATTAGTTTTTTTTTTATTATCTTTTAAAATTAAATCAATTAAGCTAACATTGTCTTTATGTTTGGATTTTTTCTTCTTCTTCATTTTAACCTTGGATAAGTTACAAACAGAATTTTTATCATTAGAATCATGTGATTCTTCAATAGTCAAATTATGATCTTTTTTTTTCTTTTTAGGAGGGGCATCATCACTTGAATTTTCTAAAGCATTTATTATAGAATCTAAAAGGTTTTTCTTAGTTTCTCTTGGTCTCTTTTTTTTTTTTATATCATTACTCTTCACTTCATTTGCCATTGATACATTTTGGGATTTTGATTTAGTGTGCAATTTTTCTTTGATTTCATTCTGTTCGTTTGATCTTGTTGAAATATTAATTTGCATAGATTGCTCTGGGACATAAGCTTTTTTAGTTTTTTTAAGTTTTCGTTTTTTCAAAATTTTTTTTATAACATCTTTTTCTTCATCGGTACTCTCATTGGATGAAAATTGAATATTTAATTGAGATGAGTCAACTTTTTGGGAAATATTTAAATTTGACACATTAGGTTTTGGTTCTTCAATAGAATTTTTTAAGATATTCAGAATATCTTTTTTATTTTTAGTTTTAACTATAGGTTTATTTTTTGTTATTTTGTCATTTTTAAAAAGTTTTTTTTTACTTTCAGATGCTTTTGAGTTATTCTGTGAAACAGGCAAGGTTTGTTTTTGTTTTTTATTTTCACGTTTTATAGAAGTCAACACTTGATTTATTAAAATATTTTTTTTCTCTTCATCATTTACTAAGGGAATAGTTTTTTTTTTGCCAGATGATTTTTTTGATTTCATTAAATTTAAAACAAACGTTTCATCATCAGAACTTGAGCTTGTTATATTTTCAGTGTATATTTTTAAAAATGGGTTTGAAATATTTTTATTTAATAACCCATCATTTTCATTTAATTTTGATTTTTTTCTAGAAACTTCTCCTTTTTTCTTTTTCTCATCACTAGTTTTGTTTTTAAGAGTCGTAACTTCACTATCACTACTAGAATCTTTGTCCAAAATGTGTTTAATAATGTCCATTTTATTAACAATTTTATTGGACAATTGAGGAGGTGCAGATTTTTCATTTACTTCTTTTTTTTTTTTATCTTTTTTAATTGTTTTTTTGTTTGATAACAAATTATTGTCATTGCTTTTGTTGCAAACATCAGTTTCTAATATGTTTGTTACATTTGATTTAACTAACTTTGAAGACAACTTAGATGTATTATAAAAAAGTTTGGACGACGAATCACTCTCATCAGTACTAAAATATACTTTATTATAATAGAGTGATTGACTTTTAGGTTCTTCATTATAATGGTTTGTATTTATTTGTGTTTTTGATATATTTTGTCTAAGTTTTGAATAAATTTCATCATCAGAGCTACTAGTGTCATTTTCAATTTCTTTATTAAAATCAGTTGTATGGCTTAAATTTTTTACATTTGATTTAAGATCTTTACTACAATTACTATCTGAATCGGATATCATGGATAATGTGACATTTGAACATTTTTTAGATATTTTATTTTTAATTTGGTTTTCATTGTCATCTGTATTTTTCTTTTGGGGAGTATCTTCTCTTCTAATATTCTTAGTACTCAAATTTAATGTCAAAGAATTTTTAACTGCTGGTTCATTGCAATATTTGCGATTAATAATTAATCCTTCATCTAAATTATGTTTATGTTGAGTATATATAGTGTTTTCTTCTTTTTCGTCATTACTACATTCATTATTAGAATCAACAAAATGTTTGGTAATCTTAGCATTAGATTTCACCTCATTTAAACTAATTGAGTTTATAATTGCATCTACAATTTCATTTGATTTTCTATGCCTTTTAGTTGTTTTTGTAGATTTTTCAGATTTCCTTGAAAACGATTTATTAACTGAAATGTTTTTATGTTCACTGTCACTTAAACCAGAGTCACCTTGGAGGTTACTATGGTGACTTATTTTATCAGGACGACCCAAATTATCTTTAGTATTGACCGAAGCAGCATGTACTTCAAGTGGATTATCATTGTTATCGTTATTTTTAATATTTTTTAAAATGTTTAAAGATTTAAGAAATTTATCTTTAGCAAACTGATTAGGTACTTTAACAGAAGCCAATGATTTTTGTTTTCCAATACAATTTTTAGCCAGGTGTTTTTTTAATTGTTCTAGTTGCTTATTTCTGATTAAATTGATACTGTTTACAGAATTTTCAGAATTTAAAATAGGAGTAGAACTATATAATGGACTTTCAATGTGCTTACTATTGTTAATATTGGCGCGAATATGTGATGATGTACTAGTAGATTTATTTTTATCGCATTCTTCGAAATTGGTTAACTCAACCTGAATTTTAGTTGAAAATTCAGAGTTAGATGATGAACATTCTGAAGAACTATCAGCAGTATCCTGATGTTGAATGGTGGTATTAGTCGATACAGGTGATTTTTTAGTAGATTTATCTTCACATATTTTAGGGCTAGTTATCATATTGTTAATTTCAGCAGAAGATTCAGAATCACTTGATGAAAGTTTTGAAGAACTAACTGCAATATCTTCTTTTTGTGCAGGTTTAATAGTAGTATTAATTGATAATGGTGATACTTTAATAGATTCATCAGCCCATATTTTAGAACTTAGTATATTGTCAATTTCATCTGAAGATTCAGAATCACTTGATGAAAATTTTGAAAAACTAACCGCAGTGTTTTCTTTTTGTACCTGTTTAATAGTGGTATTAATTAATAATGGTGATACTTTTGCAGATTCATCGGCACAAATTTTAGACTCAGTTATCATATTGTTCTGTTCATCTGAACATTCAGAATCATTTGATGAATATGCTGAAGGACTTGCAGTACTCTCATTAAAAGATTTAGTAAAATCACTTACAATATTTTTTGTGGATGACGATTTTGTAAAAGAACTATTTTTTATTTTATTAGAATCATAACAATCATCATTCCTGCAATTTAAAACAAAATAGATGAATAATTAGAATAATTATGTTTTATTTTAATGTTACAACAAAATTAAGTTTGAAATTACTTTTTAATTATTTCGCCTGTAATATGAGGAAGTTTTTTTGTGAGATCAAAAGATAAAACTTTAACATCAATCTTGTCATCCTTTTTAATTTTAGATCCTGACCACTGCTCGCACGGTTCATTTTCAGGTCGTACTATTGAAACGTTGAATAAATTGTGCACCAAACAACTGACATGATTATCACTAGTTTGATTTACAACAGCTAAAAAAAAATCAACTATATGATTAAGAATAAACACAATCATAGACTGGTAAATTCATACCATAAAATCAAACATCTTTTACTATAAAAAATTTTATATGACCACTGACCACTTAAATTAAAATTGTATAAGTATGATTTAAATGAACAATTTTATTTCAAAGATATTCTTGGTATCGAATAAAATAAAATACCATGAAAATAAAAACCTAACAAAAAATCGGCCAGGAAAACTAAAAAATGTGTATCTAGCCCAAAAACATATTTTTATGTAAAAAACTAATACTACAATTTTGTAGTATTGTAGTATAGTATTTATGTACATATTTATTATGTTACTTTAATCTGATATTACTTATTATTCACCGTTATTTTATAAGGTTAATGTAATACTTTTTATTTAAAATTTAAACTACCAAAATATATATTCCTACCTATAATTTAACAATAAGATTTGTAAAAAATAAATTGATAAACAATGAATATACTTAAATCCAAATTCAGGAACAATGAAACCAAATATTGGTATAGGATAATAAATATATTTTTTTACCTATTTTACTATATTTACCAAAACAACATACAATTCATATCTTAAAACTAACAACTCAACAAGTAAAGACTAAATATGAGAGATACTAAAATAAGCTTATATGTTGAAATTTGGTCCAACTTAAAAGATAGGCGAATTTAAAAAGGGAGAGGACCAACCCCAAGAGGTGCTCAAACGGGAATTTTGAGATTTCCGATGGACATTTTTGTTTACAAATGGTTAAGCTATTATAATAATAATAATAATAAAAAAAAAAAACTATTTGCTTTACTTTTTAAATATAAATTATAGTATAATATCTAACTGTAAAAATGTAAAATGAAAATCTCTATACAGGCTAAACTCTGGAACTACTTATCAGATGTTCTTGTTTTTTTTTTAACAAAAGAGTATTTCATGGAGAAGGTTTATATAAAAGAAAATTTTAGGAAAACCCACCAATGTATAATATATTGGTTGCTATTGGTTAATCGGGCATGTTTGTTGATTTGTATTATTATAAAATTTTGTCAATATACATATATATAATATAAACAGAAAGATCTGATAAGTAGTTCCAGAGTTTAGTCTGTATAGTTATAGTCTATGTATTTATATAGTTAGATATATAAATATATATAAATTAAAGTTTGTGGGTATATTAAACCTCTGGGAAGAAGATAGGTTATTTTTATTCATCGGATTTTAGTACGGTTAGTTTAGGATAGGATTTTGTATAAATTGATTATATTAATCCAACGTAGGTGGAATTAAGTAAAAACGACAAACTCGTTATAACTTTGATACTTTAGAGTTAAATCATCACTTACGTACAAACAGCACGGGGTCCGCGATCTACCACAGGTAGATTGCCTACCTGATAATGTACTGTAAACAGAATTTTTAATCCGGACAAGGAAAAAGTTTAGATAAATTTTTAACGTCATACACCGAATATCAAATAACGAATTGAACAAAGTTTGAGTCATATAGAGTTGATACATTTAACGGGCAACGAAGTGCACAGGATCAGCTGGTTTTATATAAATAAAGTAAACTTTCTAGTAACTAACAAGATGTAAGAGAATACCTACTATTACTGTATAAGAAACATATTATTTTGAATTTAAAACTGATAGGTACTTGATGGTTTATATTCAAATCAGCAAACAGGGGTACGTACTTGAATCATTTGCACCCAAATATATTAGTACCTAGGTATCATATTCAATAGCCTACCTACTGACTAATTCACAATTGATAATTATGTCTGAACTCTACATTTTTAAGACTTGCCTTCTATTATAGATCCAACTGGAGGTTTGAATATATATACATCAACATTGACAACTACATTGATGCAATGTCTAATATCAGCTGGAATAAGTTCGTTTGAACTTATTTTACCAAATCCCATAATCAGTCCATTTAAACTACAAAAAATTAACACAAGTAATAATTAGAAATTAATCGCATGTAAAAATAATATAACATATAACAATATGAACTTTTAACTTACTCAGAACAGTATGTAAACCTTAAATTGTGAAGTTCATCTCTAATAGCCTTTGAAAACGCTTTGGGATTGCTGGGAGCTGCATAAAATCCCAATTTCAATCTGAACTTGTGGTCTTTGTGCAGATACACATGGTGTGGTAAATTATTAGGATCCATCATTTTTAAAAAAATACTATGAACACATTTTAACATTTAAAGAATACACCTTTAAATTTATATAAACAGTTCAAACGGATACATAACAGAAAACATTAGCAAGTACCTAAGTACTGATTACCATGTACTGGTAACCCAGAGCTATCTTATGTATGTTATCAGTAGATTTACAGAAGCACATGAAATTACAACTATAAAAATAATGTATAAACGCCTAACAGCAACAAATATCAAAATTGTCAATAGCAACAACTAGGAATCGCATCGCATTACATTTCACAGTATCACCACAGAATGAATTATGAATATCACATTCACAATTTCACATGTTGGAAAGATAAAAAAATTATACTATTGGCGCGTGAAATGATATCATTTTATCTTATAAGCCATAAAAGAAAAAAAACACAACACACCCGTCACCCGTCTGGCTGACCGGCGACACGGAGAAATGCCAGACGGCTTTAATGGAGGAAAAGATTAAATTGAAAATTGTATATCAGGTTTTTAATTTTCAAGAGAGATACCTAATATTATATGCTAATATGAGCATTTTTATTTGTAATATTTCACATACCATATTATCATTTCTCAATTAATTCTCATATCTCGCATTTCTCGCTTGAAAATCAAAATATTGAAAAATCACCGACACTTTAGCCATACTGCCATAATAATAAATTTACCTTTTTTTTTCCCTGTTTGAACCGACGACGCCGCGGGAATTGCTTCCGCAATGCTTCCGCGACGCCGCCATAATGATAAATTTACCTATAATATGTTCTTACCACAGATATATAAAAATATATATAATAATATATAAAATATAATATGTATTTCTATATATATCTGTGATAAGAACATATTATTATAGTAGTATAGCAGTGATGGGAAAGAGCGAGTTCATAAAACCGCTTTCATATTGTGTGAACTTGACATGAACGAGTTCGATTTTCAAGAAATGAACTTGGACGTGAACTAAGTTAATAAATTATGATTTTGAACGTTTTGGGTTCGTTCATTGACAATTCAACTTTCATAGAACAGGCGATAGGATAACGTTTTGAAATATTTTGTAGCCGATCAGGTTCCTTCTCAAGAATCAAAAGATATAATTTGTTTTTAATTTTGTTTATTTTTAGTTAGGATATTTATTTTTACTGTTGCTTGATCGCCGATAAGAATTTTAGGTATACCATTCATGGTATATTATTATAATTCTGTTGTAACTTGACATAATCAAATAAAGTGTTATAAATAACATTCCCTAGACTAACTTTCATATGAATTATTGTATGCTGTATACAGTGTGTTCCACGGAATACAGGGTAATTGGAAAAATATAAAACTATTTGTATTACGCAATCAAAATTAATTTTAATTATGATTTTGTCTAATCTCTATGGATTCCCACGACTATCAATGATGGCACTATATTTTGGGGTCCTGGGCAATATTTTTGATGGGGCCCTTGTTGATTATGGAACTAGATTGTACCTACTTACATTTGATATTTTGTTTTATATAAGAGCTGACAATCTTTAGACACTTTTCAGATATCAATTTACCAGTAGTGATATATTTTATTATTCTTAATTGATGAGATGATAGATTCAATTTATTAGATATTAATATACCATCAAAATTAAAACATACATACAAAACACTAAACGCATCAATATATTTTGATTCTCCATTATGGTTAAACGATTTTAAAGGTCCGTGCAATGTTTGAACTTTTAATAGATCTGTATTGGCCAGTTAGTAACGAATAACGATAACACGAGTAAACGACAGCTTAAGATTTTTCGGTTTTCGGTATTTTGTGATAAAAAAATGTTCAACTTACATGTGCCACAAAACTCCCAAAAAGTGGAAGACAAATTCACCCAGTACCAAAAGCCCTTTTGGCTATTTTAATTTTGAAAACATATATTTGAATTCCTTAATCTCTTTTCTAGTACCAGAGTAATTTTCATTTTTTTTTCACTTTTACTTTTGAATTACTATAAAAAAAATATTGCTAGTTTGTACCTAGGGGCAAAAGTAAAAAATTCCCATTAGTTTTCAAAAGCGTCAGGAAAAACTGCAGATATTTGGGTTTTTGATATAACTCTATAAAAAATTGATGAAATTTATTGGCATTTTCTATACACCATAACATTTTCAAAATATTTTGACTATTTTTGAGATATTTATAGGCCTAAGGAAAATTTGATTTTTAATCGTTTTGCAAACTATTTTGAGTTAGAAATACATAAAAAAATTTCCATGTGCATCTAAGATTTGAAAATGTAATACAAGGATTCTTAAAAATAGTTCATACTGTAAAAGTATATAAACAGTTTTTTCATAGACGTTTTAAGTTCAAATTTGAATGAAATTAGATATTTAAACATTAAATAATGATTTAGTTATTTTGCTGTAATTTAAAAATATGATTCGTGGGTACTATTATTTTATTTTATACACACAATAGTTACACTAATAAGCTTTCGTACATTTAACGAAAAAAAAAGTTTACTGGAAAGTAAAATAATTTTTTTATATAATTGCTCGAAGATTGACATTGGAAATTCACCTGTAAATTAAAAAAATATCATAGAATGATTTTCTTATTTTCTTATTAACCGTATATTATGTACTTGATTTTCAATAAATGTATTTTATAATTTTTTATATATTATTTTAAAAATATTTTGAGCTATTTATAGACAATTGAAATTCTCAATTATTTTGAATAATTTTAGTTTTTATTTTTGTAAATGTCCAAACATTTTTTTTGGTCGAAAATCGAAATGCTTCAAAATTCAATACAAGATTCTTCATATAGGTTGTTATAAAAGCAGTTCAAAAATACAATGGCACGGTTTATTTTTATAAGGATTTTAAGTTCAAATTTTGACAAAATTTGTTAAAATCACGAACATTTGCAAATTATTTTGATGTTAAACATTATGGTATCACCGGTATCGAGAGTGAAACACGGTAAAACCTACTATACGTCTTACCTTCGTACGCTCTAAGCTAATGACTGTCTTCAGAATAAATTCAGATTAGCACTGTTAACCTTTGAGGCACGATGGTATGCGTTTGTTGATTCTACGTCCGTTTCCCAAATTGGAATGACTATTAGGAACTCACAATCAGAACACTGTTCAGTTTGCGATAAACCTCATTGACTATAGGTATGTGTGCCTGAGCACTGTTCCAATATTAAAGGTAAAGACTCTGAAATAATATTCAACTCGGGTTTTCAGGTCGGAAACACTTTTATTATATTAAAACAAATATAAATAAAACACTTAGCAAATTCAGATTGCCTAGCCCGTACTACGATCGGCGTTTCACACGCACGTCGCACACTCGTCGTACCTACGTCCTCGCCGAATCAATCAGCGACAACGGAACTGCCGTGCCTGCGCGTGCGACGTAGTTATATAGAAAATATTATTGTCATATTTTGTCGCCTCAGCACATATTGCTTCGCTGGCGGCTGGCCTATGTCAATAATTTACAATTTTAAATATTCCCACCTATATTACATATATACTAAATAATATTATTTTGACGACTGTCTACAATATGCGACAACATGTATTGAATGTTCAATTTGTATAGCTAATGTTTGAAAATGTAGTACAATGTTTCTCATAACTATTGAGTATTGAATACTGTAACCAAAAAGTATAAAAAAATATAAACACTGTAGTTTTTCTATAGAAATTTTATGTTGAAATTTAGACATAATTAGATGTTTAAATAAAGAATAACGTTTTTATTTATTTTGTTGTAATCATGGACTGTGTTGTAGTCTGTGGTTGTAATTTAAAAATAGTATTGTGGATACTTGAAACTTTTAAAGATATTTAATAATAAAATGTATGTTTAACAACTAAAAATTAATAAAATTGATTGTAGTACCTTTGAAAAAAGTTGCACAAAAAGTCCGAATTCATTTTTTGATTGCTGGACAAAAAGTCCGAGTACCTTTTTACTGTCGGACAAAAAATCCGAAAATACAAAATTGTCTATAAGATTTATAATTATAATCAGGGCTCGTAAGTTCATGCATCTGCATGTTTTTTTTGCTACACAGGAAAACATGCTAATTGGGATACAAATCCGTTTCATTACAATAGTAATAATAATTTGAAGTTTGATAGTGCATGTTTTAACATGTTTTGGGTGTAAAGGCAAATTTGGCATATAGTCGACTTTTTATAGTCGTTAGTGCATATTATTTCATGGAAATATTTTTTAGACAAATATTTGAAAAGTTTCTTGTTTCTTATTTAGTTTCGTTAACAAAATTATAGTGATTTGGTTTATTTTTCATCTCGTGTGAATGTGTGAGTACCTAGTACCTAGTATCCTAGTAGGACTTATTTAAATGTTATGCGTTTTAAAATTTAAGTAGTACCGCGGAAACAAAGTAATCGCCAACACTACAATCCTCCACTATATAAAGTTTGTCGTCGAAACGAACCTGTACAGGCATGTCACGCGTGGAGCTTCTCACTAACCAGGATTTATAATTTTGTACATAGGTACAGTATAGTTTTCTTGCACTCGCCAGTCGCCGATAAGTTTACTCGTATGAGTCGTATGCGTTAGTCTGTTCAATTTCCCGTTTTAGTGTTCTCGTGTGAGGTACCGTAGTACCGTACACATTCATATTATGGGTGTAGACAAAAATTACTGCCTAATTAAGATTTATAAAGATAACAAAGCTATTTGAACTTCACAAGTATTAAATTTATATTTTATTTTATCAATTTTGACTCTTAAATATATAAAAATTAAAAGGAATAAGATACTTTTAAAATTAATTGATTTTTCTTATTATTTAAAAATTTGCTCATTATTTTTTTACTTAATATTTTTACATATATTTTGAGTGCATAATTTAAAAATGTTAGGGCATATAAATGCATATTTTCGAACTTTTTAGTGCATGAAGTTACGAGCCCTGATTATAATATATGTAAGTAATATAGGTATCGGATAGTAGATTAGTGGAAAAGTCTTATAATCGAGGTGGCAAATAAAATATAAAATTTAATTTTCAAATTTTATAGAATTGTGGAAAATTTTAAAAACTGGCACCAAGATCCTTAATAGCAATAACATAATATAACTTATAATATACCTACTTATTACTTAGTAAAATAGTAATATAGGCTGACCGTCTTCGCTCAGAATCGTTTTTCGTAATAAGAAATGATTTATCATTCAATTTAAATTTAACACATCCATTACAGCGACCCATTCGGCAATTATTGTACAGCAGACTGCAGAGTAATATATCCACTTGGTACGTGTCCGACTTTTTTAAATTATTTTATTCATATGAGACGCAAAAGAAAAACCGGTCAATGAATGTAATTTAATTGTTATTCATAATAGTGCAATGATTATAATATTAATATAATAATTGGTAGGTAGTAGGTACGACCGTCGACCATAGACAATAAAGAAATACCTCTTTTCCATTCATTAGGACGCCTCATATTCATTATATTCTGATAGTTTTGTCTTAGGACAATTTTTTGGTCAACATAGATAAGAAATTGAGGTCGTTTGCTTACATTTTTGTATAGTATAATTATATCACGATTAAAGGTATACAGCACGGTTTAAGATATCTTAAACCATGGTATACAGGCATAGAACAATACAGGCACAGAATACAACAATACAGGTTTACCCAGATATTTGTCATGGAAATGACTTCCAATAATTAACTAGTGGCGCTCCAAGTGGCAGTATTATAATAAATTAACCGATTATAGATATATAGGTGTAAAATTAGTTTTAAATGTCAACACATATGGTTGAATGTTGACATCAAGCGCTAGGGGTTAATTATTAACAGCTGTTTTATATAGTCACTTTGTAAATCAATCTGAAAGTCGTTTATTATAGGGCGATGCCTGTATATCTTTAATAGTGGGTAAACTGTACCAAGTATATTTTCTTGAAATCTACTGATAAATCCGAATGTTATTATAAGCCCGGATAGCTCAGTCGGTAGAGCATTAGGCTTTTAACCTAAGGGTCCAGGGTTCGAGCCCCTGTCCGGGCGTATAATTTTTTTTTTTACAAAATCGTTTATAGTTTTTGTTATATTCGTTTTTAACAGGTAAATATTATAATAGTACTTGGTAGGTTATGCAGTAGAATAACAAATTTATATAATTGAAAACAATATTTTATTATTGGGTATTTGTTTAGTATGTCAGTTACCGAGTGAAAATCGAGTTTACGATGTGACCTATCAAGATAATTGCCATATTATGTACGGGCAACGTACCTATCTATAAATATCTATTAACAGGTAAGATACATTTTTTTTCATTTTTTAAGTAATATAAAAAGTGTAGGTATTCCTGAAAATATTTTAATTTTTAAATACAATTTTTTTATAATAATTTAATTTGATGACATTTGTTGACAATTATTTGATTAAAATAGTTTTGACCTACTATATGGTTATACCATACCTATTATATGAAGGGTAAGTACAGGAAAAAAACCAGAAAAGTCACTTTTTTTCCAAAATGGCGATTCGGTATCAAATTATTTGTAATGAGGTATTCTATCTTTTGAGTGGTCGAACCAGGGAAAAAAGCAGAGTCGTCGAGAGTTATGACCATCGGAAATTTAGGCATAACGGCATAGTTTAGAAATTATAAAAACGCAGTTTTCTCGGAATGATAAAAAGTGACTTTTCTGGTTTTAGATTCTGAGTGGAACGATGAATGTATTGATTTTATAATGATGTGTTTTTTTTAAAATTTTTTTTTGTGTCTGTGTACACGATAAGTAGTCGAAATAATGCTTAAATAAATAAATGCATCACCTTTTAGGACAGTAAAAGTGCTTGGATTTTCTTCAACAGTACCTTTTCTGATAGGAAAGTGAATCTAGTTGGTACTTTGGGGGGTCAAAAGTAAAATTTTTCCAATAGTTTTCAAAGCACCGTGAAAA